>NC_089698.1:9336795-9643592 GCF_031753505.1 Anomalospiza imberbis
CCCTCCTCCTCCCTCTCCTCTGCCTTCAGCAGAGCACTGCAATGCTGGGACAACATGTGGGGGCAACAGGAAAATAACCCTGGAAGAGTCCAACACCAAACAAATTCCCACCAGTGGAGTGCAGCTCCTGCACAGAAGCATCCTCATCTTTGCACTACATGAGGGTTGTTCTCCAGTTGCTGGGACACCTTCCACTAGACCAGGCATTTGAATTTAACCATTATAGTCTTTTCTACATTCTTCCCTCCCATTTAAGATCTGTTTCTCAGCTGCTAGTGCCAGACTGGAAATCTTAATTCAGAAAGCAGCTGAGACTCTGCGCAGTCACAGAAAGTTTAATCTCTGTCACTTCTTGAATTCTACCTTTGATGATTCAAATATAAAATTAATTCCCTAATACTTGTTAGAAGCTGGTGTACAACAGATCTTTTTTACTTGCTACTATCTAGAGAAGTTTGTCTGATAAAACATTGTCACCAGGCTGAGACAGTTGGTGCTGTTCAGCTTGGAGAAGGTTGTGTGGAGATCTCACAGCACCTTCCAGGATCTGAAGGGGCTACAGGGAGGTCTGAGAGGGACTGTTCATCAGGAACTGTAGTGACAGGACAAGGAAGAATGGGTTCAAAATAAAAAGGGGTAATTTAGGATAGATATTAAGAAGAAATTCTTCCCTGTGAAAGGGGTGAGGCCCTGACACAGGATGCCCAGAGAAGCTGTAGCTGGCCCTGGATTCCTGGAAGTGTCCAAGGCCAGGCTGGAGAGGCTTGGAGCACCCTGGGGTAGTGGAAGGTGTACCTGCCCATGGCGGGGGGTGGCATGAGATGGGCTTTAAGGTCCCTTCCAACCCAAACCATTCTGTGATTGATTTGGACAGGCAGTAACATGGTAGGACAGATTCAATGTTGGCTTGAAAACCCACTTAGAGAGGCAGGATGGATTCTGGGCTGCTGGAACTATTCTTCTTCCCAAAGGAATTTACATTCCCTTTAGCCCTCACTACTGACTTCCCAACAGGAATTATTGCACGGACTTTTACATAGCAGTGAATGTCAGTCCATGTGGAGAGACTCTCCTGTCTCCAGGATTGTTCCTCTCCTGTTTTTTTCCCTACATTATGCTGTTGTTGGTTCATTGATTTTGGGTTTGTGTTGTTAGTTTGGTTTCGTTATTTTACAAAAAAAAAAAAAAAAAAAAAAGTAATAATTAAAAAATGAACCTTCCCTTCATCCCCAACCAAACTCAGAAGCCAGAAACAAAGCAGGCAGTTTGTGATCTCCTCCTCTTGTGGCAGGAAGAAAATATTGAATTGAGTTTCCAGTGTGAGCCATTGTGAACTTGAAAGGGACGTCGTCAAGTAATTTGATTTTCCCACAAAGTGCAGCAACCTTCCAAAGAGAGAAGAGTGTCTTTTTGGTGTGGTGTATGCCAGGCTCCAGGAAGGAAAATGCTGCTGAGGCCGTGCCAGCTGGCTGTGATCCCAACCTCCATTCCCAAAGCCCAGGCCATGGCATTAGCAAGGCTGGCATGGGAGCGCAAACAAAAGAAACTCGGTGTCTTGACTGCAGGCTCCCTTTGGAACAGCTCCCACCTGAGGGAGGGGATGGCAGACGAGGAGGTGGGTGAAAAAAATATTTTCCCAAGTAAAAACCATTGAAAAAGAAAAAGCCAGTGAAGCAAGTTGTTGACAAAATGTGGAGCTCTGTGGAAATCCAACACTCCAGGGAACAGTCAGTCTCAGTGAGAGATTTCAGCAGGAAAAGTCTAAATCCTTAATTTTTACAAGTAGCAGAATGGTAAATGTTGGCAGTGTTGAAACATACGGATAATAATTCTATTTGAGATTTATTATGGGATGGTAAATTTCTAATTCTAAGACTGAAACGTTCCATTTGTTTGTATTATATTTATTATTATGTCAATATTAAATCCAGTAAAAACATAACTGTTGATATCAAAATGAAACCTTTGAGCTCTCCTGGATGAGCTGTCATTCCCTCAGGGTTGCTGGATTTGGGTAATTCTCAGTTTTCAGTTTCAGGTTCTGGTTCAGTGCAGTTAAGGAGTTTATTTCTTTGATGGTGAAGATTCCTATACAAACTGCTTCCAGACCAGTTTAACCAAGGTCTGCTTTGGAAGCATTTTAACTGTGGAGACACAATTTTATCTTTCCATGTATTTTAGAACAAGAAGAAAACCTAGATAAAATACCTATAAAACACTTGGGTTGTAGTGTGAGGGTCACATTACCTGGGATACAGCCCCATCCACCCTCTGTGGAAGGAAACAACTCTGTGGGAGGGAAATGCTCCCATTTTGTCTGGAATACTTATTAGGAATGCATAGGAAGGATGAAACATGTCCCAGAATTCCTTGAGGTTCTCAGGAGCAGGAGGTCCATCACGGAGTTAAAGGTATATTTTGAATCACTGGAGAAGGAAGAGAGGCAGTCAAAGGGAAGAGGAAAATTCCAGAGCAGCTCAATATTCCTTTGCTCCATCTTTCTTCTTTTGCAGTAAATGCTTGCAGCAGTTCCTGCTGCAACCTTTTCAGGTAATAAAGGTGAGGTACTTTGGTGCCAAGAAGTGGGAGTATGGATGGATTACATGGATCACATCCAAGAGCTATGGAGAAATAAAAGGTCCAAGGTGTGACTTAAACAGGCACCCTCTATGAGGTTTATTAGTGGTTTACTAGCGACAGTTTTTTCTAGCTCTTCAAGTAATAACCAAAATTGTAATTTCTAAAGTTTTTGTTTGGGTTTCTTGGGGTTTTTTTCCATTTTTGGCAAACTTTTTGCAGGCAAGAGAAGGCAGGATTGGGCCAGGCAGGATTGGGCCAGACAGGATTGTGCTGAGTTGTGCAGTTGAGTGCTGTGTCTTGTCTTGGAAATTACTGACTCCTGGGCTATATTTCAGTACCTGGTAACTAAAAATGGCTTTGTGGTCAGAAAGCCATTGATATTTGCTTCAGAGGTAGTAGGTATTGGCAGATGCCCAATAAAAGGCAGAACAATTATATTATCTGTCAAGGAGACAGGATGGTGGGTTTTAGGACTGCTGCCTTGTTTTATGATGTAGATGCCCACATCTGTTAATTCTATTCTTAATTACCTGTATCAGTCTGGGTTTGCTGCTTTTGTTTGATGCTGTGTTTTATCTGCAATTGCCTATTTACTTTTATTTTTTTGGAATGAAAAAGATGTAAGAGCAGCTCTTGGAGTCAGTCTTTATTGACTGCCAGTGCAGTTCCTGGTGACCCTGACCGGCATCAAGAGATTGGGCCCAGGCAATAATTAGTGTGTCACAAGAACCCCCGTGTGGACCTGCTGGTCACTCCAACATCCCACAGAGCTTCCTGTGCTGCCAGGGGAGCTGAGCAGAGAGGAGGAACCAACAGGCCTTTTCTACTTCCTTTGCTCTCTGCTCTGTTCTCAGGCCACCCAGATCTGTTTGTGAGATAGATCCTGCTGCTTCATTCCTGCTGGGCTCTTGTTTAGGGTCAGGTGTGCCCTAAGCCCCCCGCTCAAGAAGGAGCACCTGCAGAAGGACTGACTCGTGCTGCTTTCGCCTTTGTGGTCACAAGATGTTGGTCCTGCCCCACGTGGAGTTTGTGGTGAGGAGACCCCATCCCTTTTACCTTGGAAGGCAAAGGACACTGCTCATGCTCCTGCCCCCATTCCTGCTGGGCTCGAGGTGTGGTGTTTCTCCTGCTGTGTCACTGGGGTTTATGGCCCTGCAGTGACGCAACCCTGCAACGTGCAGGCTTGGAAGATACGATCAGGACAAACTGAGATCTTGGAGCTCAGGCCCCAACAGGCAGCTGGTGATCCTGATCACCTGAAGGGTAGGGAATGCTGTGCCTGCACACACCCTCTTAACGAGTGCACACTCTCTGAAATTTACATTTTCCTTTGCAAATTTGCCCTGAAACAGCTCTGAACCCAGTTCAAAATGACCTTGGGTCTCTGACTCATGAACTGCTTGTAGCTGGGAGTGGATCCACCTGCAAATGTAGGTGTAAAAATGTCACATCTCTGAGAACTAACCCAGAAATATCTACAACTCTTACAGAAGACGTTATCAGCTCTTTCTTTCTCTTGACTTCTTACTCTTTTTTCATGAATCTCTGAAGCTGTTTTGGAAATCCTAATCCCCAGTAAGTCCCAGAAAGGGAGAGGCAGCAGTGCTGGAGGGAGCTGGCAGTGAGTGGAGCGAGCACTTGCTGGAGGACCACTGGCCTCACCAGCCTGTCCCATCCTGGCATCTGGCACAGGACCTGGCTGCTGGACAGGTCAGGACATGTTTGGCCAGGCCTGTGACTGTCTGCCAGACATCCCCCAATCCTGTCTCCGTGTATCCCTGCATTTCCACATTCCTTCCTCTTTTTATGTGGACATCTTCCTGTGCCTGTATCTCCCCTCTCCCTTCCCTCAGACATCACTGCAGTGTGTGCATTATTCTCAAATGAATGATCTTATTCTGATAATTCCCTGCCAGAGGGAGAAACTTTTTTGTTCTGTTTTTTCTCTTCCTGCTTTTCCTCATGCTTCCTTTTCTGCTTTCCTTTATCAGTGCTCTGCTCCTTTTCCCTGCTTCTCCTGATCTGAGCACATAACTCCCGTTAAAACCAACGTCTTTTTACCTGCTATTGGGAGAACTGTTCTCTCCTGTCCTTTGCTCTTTTGCAGCCCCTGAACTTTGCTGTTTCCTGTGGTGTTTGATAAGTCTGGAAATTCCTTTGGCAAGCACTGGTGTAGCACAGGACTCACCTGCTCCATGTGTTTGAGTGGATACTCATAGCTCCTCTTGGATCATCACAACTACACACTGTCACAGTTCAGTCCTGAGAGCCCTGCAGAGCTTTCACTGAACATCCAGCTACAAAATGAATTTTATGGGTATGAAGCAGCTTTTATTAGGGAGGAATGTGCCAGGGAAAACCTTGCAGTGAAGATTTCCCAGTAGGAATGCACACTGCATCCTATTTTCAGTGGATGTAAGAGATGGTTCTTCCCTTATTCCTACTTCTCATGAAAGCTGAACAAATTTTGCATTCTAAATCCCTTCTCTGGGTAGAAGGTCTGGTGAGGCAGGTGATTGAACCTTAGTGTTATTTGCTCCAAAACGCCAAATCAGCAGGTACTGGATGATCCCTAAATGCTGCCCATGTGCTTTGTGGAATAAAGACTCTGAAGAAAGGAGAAGGAAAAAAGCAGCTCTGTTTCCTTATTGCCACTGAATTCAGAAGAAAACAAAAGGGTTTAGTTTGTTGAAGAAAAGCAAGGCCAGCTTCAGCAATGTCCATGAACGCAAAAATATGTTTCTGTGTTGGTATTTTTGTGTCGTGTATGTGATATATTTTTATAGAGTTTTGGACTGACTTACTTTATTTACATATATTATAACCTCCCTACTGAGTAAACAAGAGATGCCCAGCTAAGCAAACAAGCCCCAGGGTGATGGGAGAAGGGAGAGAGAAAGGAGAGGAATAGCAAGAGGAGAAGGAAAAGAGAGGTGGCAATAGGAAAAGGGTAAACAGACAAGCACTAATTAAAGCCTTCATCACAAGCAGGGAGATGTGCGAGGCTGACAGTCAGTCAAGCAGATAAGGGAAGATGAGTTAAAATCTAGCCCCAGGTTTCATAGGCCCCAGGGCCCTGGCAGACAAGAGCACAGTGAAGCACAGGAAGCCACTGAAAGGTCATTTGCATGAAATGATGTTCAGGATCTTTGCTTTTGTTGTTGCCCTGATGGCTTTAACCCGTTCCTGGCACAGGAAACACGCAGAGCTAAGACACTGCACATGGCTGGAAGGCTTCTCTTGGTGGCCTTTCAGGGACCACTTCTCCAGGGAGTGTGTGGAGAGGGAGGGAGAGAGGACTTGCTTCCCACTGAGGATAAGGGGAGCTGAAATTCCTTGGCAAGGGATGGCCTCACTCTCCAGCAGAGCATGAAAGGGAGAAATCATCAGAATAGGAGACTCTGGGCATGAAATGAGCCACAAGCTTGACAGGCTGAGGGAAGGTGCAGTGACCTGCATTGGTCAAAAACATTCAGATATTTGAGATATTGAGTTTTGTGCATCTTTCCAAGAGCCCTGGACAAAAATCGAGGTTTCCATTCTGGAGCGATGTCAGAACCCATCGTCACTCGCCCTTGCTGTGGTGTCACAAACACGTCATGACTGTCAGGAGCACTGTGCAGGTGGCTCCTGTCTGCCCTTCAGCTGCAATTGAAAATACATCCCAAATTTTTGCTTAGCAAAGAATGGGCAAATTGTAGTTGCAATCTCTTCTCCCTGAGCTGCTCCAGGAAACAAGATCTCGCTCAGCTCTCGAAGGGAATTCTGACACTCTAATTATTGTTCTATGTTCTCAATGTGCTTAGTCATTTAGGCAGGTTGTAATTCTTAGTGACACAGCAAGAGAAATGAGCACAGAAGTGCTCCCCACTTTGGAATAGTCAGGCAGCCTCACATGCTTCTTTCCAACCCCCACTTGTGTTTGGACTTTTTGGAAGTCACAGTCGTTACTCTTCTGCTTTTCCTTCTGAAACAAAAGCTGGTTAGAGCCAAGTTGAGTAGATTAAATGGGGATCTGGGCTATTGGACTTCTGGGTTCTGCTCCAAACCGCAGCCACTTCATTGCTGCCTGACCTTCACCAGCTCATGTCAACTCCCTGTGTAATGTATCTCTCTGCCACAGCAGGGCAATAAGCTCTACTTGCCTCCAGGACTGAAGATGATTGGAATGATTGTCTCTGGGATTGCTGGGTTGCTCTGGGATCCTTGTGTGGAAGGGCTGGTGAAAGTAAAGCGGTGGTTAACAGCAGAGCAGTCAGTGGTGAGGCTGGAAATTCAAACTCCAGGCTTAAGGCCAAACCCTGTTGGGATGCCAGTGAGGTCTTGAGAGCTGTCAGCCTGTTAAAACGCCAGATCTCACAAGGGAAATCTCACTGAAGATTTCAGGTGGGGTGAGCTCCAGTCAGATAATTTTCAGGTACAGACCCCTTTCAGTTTCGTGTCAGAGCTGGAAGATTCCAATCTGAAGTCCACCTTAGGCTGAACAGACCAGGGGTCTTTTGGTTGGCAAGCTCCTGGGTTTTCCCATTAGGACCAGTGCTGTCCAAACCAACCATTCCCAGTTCAGGTGTGAAGGTTCTGGCTCAAGCCCATCAGTAGTAGATAATCTTGTGTAGTGCTGTGGCCACAGCTTTCCCAGGATGGTGGTGTTTCTTTCCATTTCTTGACTTCTAAGACACGAATCCTCACAAAAACAGAAACATTTTTTTCCTTAAAAGATGACCAAAAAAATTTTCAATCTTTCCTTCTGTTTCACTTTGCTTACAGCTCACCCTGCATTCCAATGCAGTGTTAGGGCATGCTAGGATCCCATTTAGGGGAGTATTTTTAAAAGCTCCCATGTGGAATCAGTGGAGATGATGGCATGTAGGATTACAGGTAATTGTTCTGTGTTATGAATACAGTGTCATGATTGAGAATGGACTTGTCTAAAGCAGGAGCTACGAGCACATGGAGGAGTAGCAGGATATAGATAGCCCTTGGCTAACTGCTCATTGCTCCTGCTCTCAGTAGCATTTTAAAAGGCCACTGTCATCAAGTAATTTTTCATCTAATTCACTGTATGTAATAGCTTCTTTAAGAGTCTGGAAATTATTTTATTTGCCCTTTTACTCTGGACAAACAACAGTTTCTTTTTCTTGGCCTAACATTCCATTGGGAAGACAAACCCAAGCCCTGTTCAGAATGTTTTTGCTTCAATTCCACATAATGCTAGTGCTAGTATCAGCCTAAGAGGAAGAGAGTTCTGAAAGTGTGATTAATCTGTTCAATGTATGACCTTGAAAGCTGAGCAAGTGGAAAGGAAATATTGATTATTAAAGGTGAGGTCTATGGTTTGGAAAGAAACACTATGTTGGTGTAGTAAGAGAGATCAGAGAATTCATATGTTGAGGGAAGTCATTTGTATGAAAGAAGAGCCTTTATGCTCATTTAAGGAGGAAAATATTTGTTCCATTCTGTGTTTTATGGGAACACGCTGCTGTTGAAAGACAACCCTTAAAAGGCCTGCACTGTAGCAGTCTAAACTGATCCTGTACCTCAGGGCAAAACACAACCTGGAATTGCAGATTTCCCTTCATACCGATAGCAGAGATGCCCAGGGCTGAGGGTATGGAATGGACTCTTATAAAGCAATTGGAGGAAATATTATCCTGCTGCTTTCCAGCCACTGGATGTGGCTGTCCAGAGTGAGTCTCCAAGAGGAGTCTTCACCCTCCTGGGTGGGGTAGTCACGTTCTCCAGGGACCACACTGCGCTTGCCAGGAAGAGCAGCCTGGACATCCAGCACAGCTCACTGAGTGAACTAGGGGGAACTCCTGGTTCCAGCAGGCTTTAAGTAACCTTGGGAGTAGAACTGAGCAAAACATTTGCCAATGGCAGCAGTAGAAGTTGGAAAAATACTGACTTATTTTTCTGTCCCCTCTTTGCTCTTCAGCTTTAATAGCAAATGTGCCTAAAACCCTGCGATTCTAGGTCAGGGAGGAGAATCAGCTAGAGATTTGTTATGGACCTGGAGTGTGTTAAAAACCACCGAGGTATTTCCAACTCTTCATTTTTCAGTTCTCATTTTAAGACAAGGCCAACCTCTGCCACTCCTGCATGGTGTGAGCCGTGCCCAGCAATGTAGCACAGGGTCGGAGAGGTTCACTCCCTGCAGGGAGTAGCTTGTGATTTCCCAAAGCCCAAGCAGGCGATTTTTCTCTCTTTCTCTCTCTCTCTTTTTCCCCTTTCCGCCTGGGAAGGATGCAGCATCACAGACCTTGTCACCCGGAGCTTAGAGGACAGCAACCATATGCCTTCCGACCTGCCCTTGCTTTTCTAGGAAAGCTTCAGCCTGCTGGGCATTTCCTATCAGAATCGTTAAGGGAGAAGGGCTGGGATGTGGCCCAGGCTGGCGTTCCTCTGGTGCTGAGCAGGGGTGGAGGGAAGAGGGAGGGTGGCAGGGGGAGGAGGGTGAGGACACCGGGCTGCCAAAGAGGAGGAGGAGGGCTGAGGAGAGGCGAGATTGGCATCTTCATGTGCAGGGGGCTGGCCAGCGCCGGGACAGCCTGATGAGCCCGCGGGCCCCGATCTCTCGGCTTGCGCTGATTGCAGTGATGGGCCTGTCTGGTGGCTCGGACACCAGCGCTCATTATCGCGCTCCGCAGCGTTCGCAGCGGCGGGGGAAGAAGGGGTGGAGGAGGTAAAGAAGCCCTGGAGTCACACGCACACACAAATCAGACACAGGAAAGGCAGAGAAACAGCTTTGGCTCCAGGCTATTGATTTTGTTCCGTGACACTTGCTCATTTCCCACTTAGTGCTTCTCGCTGTGGTACCTTCCCGATCCGGCTGCAGCGGCTCTCCGAGGAGGAGGAGTGACCTGGAGTGGCAGGGGCTGAGCAGCTCATGGCTTCATCCAGTGATCTGGAGCCATTTTGGAAGCAATCCTGAGTGCTTGCAACAGCACACAAGCAGTCCAGCACATCTCTACACTCACCGAGGAGACACTTCCCCGTGCTTTTCTCACTGATGTGCACATGGAGCCTCTCCATGTCTGTACCTGGGCTCCTTTAGGTGATCTTCCAAAACCTCCTTTGCTCCCTCAGCCTCTCCATCAGTCTTGTCCTGTTGTCAAGGTGGAAGAATCTGGAGGCAGAGCTATCCAAATAGTCTTCCTAGAGAAGTGATGCTTTTTTTGGAGGTATGGCCCCAGCGTTGCACTGTCACTATTAAAGCGGCAGTTTTACATTCCGTTGCACTTGTGGGCCAAAGCATTGGTACAACATTGCACAGGCAGCATCAGCCTGCTGGTTTTCCCTTGGTTGTAACTTTATTCCCTTTGAACTGTTGTGGCAACAGCAGTTCCAGCAGTTCTGATCTTTGCCTTTTTTTTTTTTTTTTTTTTTTTTTTTTTTTTTTTTTTTTTTAACACAACCAACTGCCTGAGCTGAAGGGAAGGAAAGGGAACTGCTAGTGGGGAGGGGAGTGAAGGAATAGGGCTGTCACTGAATAGCACCAGAACCAGACTTGGTGGTCAAAGTCTATGAACCTCTGCAGTGGCTGCTCATATTTCCTGTCTTGTGAGAATACTGATGATAGCAGACATTTGTCATCACATCAGTACCAGAAATTTTAGGGGCACAGAGAAGAGGTGCTGGGTTGATGCTACTTTGCTGTTAGTATCATTTTCCTTTATTTAGCTGCTTCTGACAGAGCTTCTCCACTCAGCTTGGAAGTTTAGCTCAGCTGGGAGAGTAGGAAGGGGCTTTTGTGTTAATGTAATTTCTTGGTCACTCTCTCCCTTCCTGACCTGAACACACACAGATGCACAAAGACACACGGACATTGGCAATTTTCCCCAGCTTTGTATCAGGGGATGTTGGAATGCCATGGCTGGCAGGAGCTACTAACTGGATTAGCTGGTAAATCCATCTGGAGCTCCCAGTGGGAGGGATGGACAGGTTCAACATGAATTACAGCTTGTCTGAAGAAGAAAAATGGATTATTTTATGAAAAAGAAAGGGGGGGGAATACCCTGTTTCTTCTTTCAGACTTTTGCCTGACACAGGGGGGAGTAGTTTCTAGAAGGTAAGGAAAGAAATTATTTTTGAAGAGGGAATGATTCTTGTTGACTTGCTAAATACAGTTGTCTGTCCTTTTTCAGTTTATTTATCTGCACCTTGTGTTCCCATTAAGGTGGTTTTTTATCTCCTAAAACTTTATTATGAATTTGAGGCTGTAAGGGGCCGATGCAGCTTTTTTAGTGGTTTCTTCTCATCTTTCTATTGTTGTGCCAGATTTAAACCACTTCCAGAACCATGACTTGGTGCTGCCCCTCAGGCCTCAGCCAGTGGGATTTCACACTGACTGATAGGAGGGAAACAGTGGCTTGTTTAATAAGAGCTGCGTTGAGCTCAGTCTCACCTGGGGCTCAGCAACAGCCTCACCTCAGATTTACCTGTGTAAGGGGAGCAAATCTGCAGGATCTAAATGTTGTAGAGGGAGGGACCTCTTCTGACTATTGATAATCTTGAGCAAAGCTGCATTTGCTGATACTGCCTAGATAAGTGGCTGAGGAAATAAAATTGGCTTTTCTTTCCCCTGCCCTCATCCTGTTGCATAGTTTTTGCCACCACAAAGCTGGAATAAGAAGGGAAGAGCCTTTTCTTTTAGTTTTGTCTCGTTGTTTTATCCATCCACAGTGGTGCCAGTTGTGTTGCAGGATTATAAAATGTGTGTGAGTGTGAGGTGCAGCTTCTGGAAGCATTTTGTTATCGGAGAATCAGAAAGGCTTGGGTTGGAAGGGATTCTGATGCTCATCTAATTCCATCCCCCCCTGCCATGGGCAGGGACACCTTCCACTGGACCAGGTTGCTCCAAGCCCTGTCCTACTTGGCCTTGAGCACTTCCAGTGTTTAGGGTGAGATTCCTGTGGTGGAAGGGTTGTAGGAGGGGCTGAGGAGAGTGAGGTGCTGAGGTTGGGAGCATGTTGTGCCCTGAAGTGTGTGTGCTCACATGCAACCTCTGCCATTAAGTGACCTGTGTTATTTAAAGATTCTTGGGACCAGGGGTAAGGGCTATAATTAATAACAACAATGATAATAGTAGCAACAATAATAAAAGTCGTTGCAGTGCCGTTAAGCTGTGACCTAAAAAACCAGAATGGCCGATGAGAAGTCATGGGCCTGATCTCTCCCCCCTCTTCCCTTTCTCTCCACCCACGTCTCTATGCTTATTTCTCTCTTTCTTATTTTTCTTTCTTACTGATATGCTTTTTTTCTACTCTGGACATATCCTTGAATCCTGGCCATTCCCCCAGCTTATGGGATTCCCATTATACACGCTTGATATTTAACAGCTTTGGCGTCTTCCATAGCTGGGAGTGAAAAGAGAAAAAACAGCTCAAAAACATAATGGAGTAAAATCTGCATACTGAGCCCTGGTTCCATGTCCCTTTACACTGTTTACTGAGATCTTAAAAGCTACGAGCTGTGGCATCTACTCAGACTTCATCAGCCCATCCCTGCCCTGATGCTGGCCTTGGAGACACTGCCAGCTCCCGCCTGCTCCGCAGCCACCTCCTCACACCGGGAGCGTTCTGTGCTTGCCAGGCTCCTCTGTGCCGTGGAGCAGGAGGGAGCCAGGGGACCACTTCTGCCTTTGTGGGGGCAGGATGGATTCAGAAATGCTGGTAAAGAGCTAAATTCAGCTCGCTGGCTTGGCTCAGTAAGGTGTGGTGTGCGCAGTGCAGATGGGGTGAGGAGGTGATGAGTGTTTTAAAATTACTGGCATCCTTTTCTTATAAAAAATGTTATGCCACAAATGAATGGAAATACCTTCTCTGAAGTCCTGTTTCCTTATGTGCCAACCTCTTTTGTGTGTGTCTTGAAATTCCCTTTTTTTGATGAGCTTTCCTTGGTAAAAAAGGGTTGCTGTCAGGTGGACCTCAGTGTCACAAGCAGTCACCATCCCCAGACTCTCTCCCACTTGCCTTTTGGTTCTCTTTTTTTATATATGAGGTTTTTTTCCTCTCTCTCTTTCTCTCTCTCTTTCTCTCTCTCTTTCTCTCTCTCTTTCTCTCTCTCTTTCTCTCTCTCTTTCTCTCCTCTCTTTCTCTCCTCTCTTTCTCTCTCTCTTTCTCTCTCTCTTTCTCTCTCTCTTTCTCTCTCTCTTTCTCTCCTCTCTCTCTCTCTCTCTCTCTTTCTCTCTCCTCTTTCTCTCTCTTCCTATTTTCCTCTCTTTCTCTCTTTCCCCTGTGGATGTGAGTTTTATGGACAGCCAAGGATCAGTACAGCATTCACCTGTCCTGTCATGTTAAAACTGGGAGAGTGTCTTAAGAGTATTTAGATAAGCTGTTTGCTGTTCTCCTTTACTTGATAAAATTCAAAGTCAGACTGGGCATTTTTTATGGTATTTCTTTTGAGTCAGTGGGGACAACCTGACATGTCCAGAGGGCACTTCATGTGCTAGTCTTAAGTAATTTATTTTACAAGAAGGTAAATTGCTCATTTACCAAAGCTGTGAGGAAAATAGAGGATAATTAGCTCTGAACCTTGGCTCAGACATCTGAGTTAGACCTGATTCATCCATGCTTTAATTGACAGTGTCCTTAGCAGCTTTGAAAGTCTCTGATGAAGCACCTTCTTTTCTGTCTTCCAGCATCTTTCTTTCCTGGTTCCCATCTTTTACACCTCAGATAGATCAGGCATTTCATTTTCAGTGCAAAAGCCAAAAGATTTTCATTAAAGTAACAGTGGCACATTTAAAGCTCATGAAGATAAACGTGCTTATGGCCTAGTGCTTGGTTACTGAGCGGGAACCACTGCTACCAGTCTTCAGTGAGACTTCAATTTTTGTAGTGTGAAAGATTTTATATGGTTTGTGGCAGCATCCACAGTTTTATTAAACAGACTAAAAGTGTATCAGCATTAAGATGTGAGACAGCTGTTAACTGATGGATTTTAACAGTGAAATGCCCTTAGAGTCAGCAATGATTAGCATGGGGCGGTATCCTTTGTGGGCCTTGCTGTACATCCCCTTGGCTTTTTTCATTATCTCTGGCCCACAGCACAGAAGGACATTATCCCCTCTATTACATCCTCTCTCATGGGCCATTTTCCCAAAGGATTTTTCCCTTTGCCTTAAGGGCAAAGCTCTCAGTGAAGCTGTGTTCACCTAAGGAGGAATTTCACTGCAGTGCTGTCGTCTTTGGGTCTTGCTGAGCTTCAGGTCTGATGTTTGGGGTTGGTTTCATGCCCACCCCAAGAGCTGAGACTCATTTGAGACTCAGCTGTTTGGAAACCCACTGCAGACCAGAGCTCTCCAGGCTGGAAGATCAGGATCTCAGGTTAACTCTCTTGTCTCTGAGCACACATCGGAGCATCCTCAGGCAGCTCCTGCACTGCACTGGTGGAATCTCTTCTTTAGTGGCACCAGGAAGAAGCAGCAGGAAATATAGAGTGAAGTTCTTCCACACAAGCTGCTGCCAGACCATTGTCCACTGTGTCTGGAGAATCCCTACGTCCTCAGGTAAAATCCCTGATTTCCATACTGGAAGTGGGGTGGGTAAAAACCCCCTTTCCTCAGTTGCACCTTTGAGGTTCGTGGATGTTCACATATCTCTAACTCTGCACGAGCAGGTCAGCATATTCTGCCAGGGCCATTATCCTGCTGCTCCCACAGCCTTGGGAGCACAGCAGGGAGCTGCATCAAGGAAATGCATTAAAGACGAATCAGCAAGAGAGAAGGGACCTCTGGGCCAACTCCCTGCTTCTCAATTATTTATACTTCATAATTTCCAGCAAATCACTGGCTGTTTATTGGTGCTCATCTATAATTGAAGAGTTTCCTAGATCACTGGCCAGCTTTGCTTAAGTTGTAGCTGGCCGTGCCTGTGAAAGCTGTTAGGAAAACCCCAGAGGGAAAGGCAGGGCCTCAGGAGTGGCTGGTCATCCATTGAGGATACACACTTTTAATTTTTGGCTTTTGTGGGCACCTGGGACTGGGAGGTTTCCAGCATGTGGTTTACCATCTCCATTTGACCACATCACGTAGGGACTGGAGGCTGCAGGACCAGGAGGACCTTGATCAGGAGGTGTTCCAAGGATTCTGCCTTTCCAAGCCCTTGCTCATACAGTGTGCTGCCTGTTCTGCCAAAAAAAAAAAAAAAAAAAAAAAAAAAAAAAAAAAACAAACCCCAACAAAATAACAAAACAAAACAAAAACCCACAAAATACCAAGAAGTGGAAGGTTTTGATGTTCCTGAAATTCTTGAAGAGGATGTGGAAAAGGAGCTACTGTTCTGAATTGAGATGAAAAGCCAAATTCTTGAAAACTTTAGAGAGGTTAGAATTTAAAGGAAGAAAAAAAATCAAGTGCATACTTGGGCAAGGAACAGAGTTGGCTTTGCATGCTTGGGAGGGCTCCTTCATCAGGCCTGGCTCCAATAACATTTAAGCTTCATTTTCTTCTTTTAATGTCAAAATTAAATTATTTTGGTAGAAGCAATTGAACATTTCTATTTCAAAACACCAAAATGGGCTATTTTGAAAATTTTTTTATGATATTATTTTCAAATTAAAAAATTATCTGGAACCAGCTACTTCAGAGTGAGTAACTTCACACTGGAGCAGCTAGGAAATTCTAATGAAAAAATGGTGACATGCTCCCAACCAGCTCTATCCATCACTTCCTTTCACTACTACCCAATAAAAATAGCTCCCACATACCGCTGCAGTCAGGAGTGCCATGTTACAGAAGAAGAAATAACTAAGCCAACAAAATGACTCACATTCCAAAGATAATATACAAGGTAGGGCCTGGCCAAGTGGTTCGATTCAAATTAGAACCAGCCTCAGCCCTCCTGCGCGAGACAAACTGATCACAAAATATGATCTGTTGTTGTTTTTTGATGTCTGCTTGTTGTATTTTCACACACTTCTATTCATGATCCCACTTCAGTGCAAGTGGATGTGCCTGTAATGCTGCAGAGACTGCATTTTCTCCTTGTTTTTAGCCTAACTAAAAGCTGGAAGCAGTAGGGCTGTGGCAAGGGGATTTGTTCCTGGGAAGAGGGATTTTAGTTCTGTTCCAGCTTGCAGTTTAGTTAAAGTAGATCTAGAGCCTTGCACAACAGAAGTTTTGCTCTGCTGGATTTCTGGTTTTGAAGTGACAGAGGTGGAAGCTCACAGAAACCAGGCAGTTTAATTCTGTGAGAAGTGTCAGGCATGAGCATAAAGAGCTGGAGCACTGTGTTCCCACATGCCCTTAGAGCCTGAAATATCCCTCTTAATTTTAAACATATAAATCAAAGGCATAAAACTTTTAATTTTATTGTTGTTGTGAGGTACTGAACTAATACCCTGAAGTTTTTAGCTCGTTAATTCTGTCGATCTTCACAAAAGCACTCGTTCCAGCAGAGTGAGTCCTTCATGTAAGTACAGCTTCTCAGCCAGGTTGGTAGTGCTTTTCAGAGCAGCTCATGGTTTAGGTTGAATGCATTTTAAAGCAATCTATAAATCTTTATGATCTTTGTTTTTCTTTCTCTTGCATGCATACTTGGCAAGCATTTCCAGTTTGCATCACTGAAAATTTGATTCACCTGTGTACAATGGGTGATATTTGTCCATGTTTGAAAAGGCAACATCAAGCCCTTTGCACCTTTTAAATCTTCAAAATAGGACTGAAGCAGGACATTATGGTTTGCCAGACCGTTGCACTGCCTTCCCCTGAAGCTGAACTGAGTTTCAGCCAGGCAGAATGAAGGGAGTGAGGGTGGAGAATGAATTACCGTGACCTTACAATGTGCTTTGAAAGAAAAAAGTATTTTGGGGCTGCAGTGCTGATTATTTTCTTTCTTCCATGGCTTTGGTGCTTTAGATTCTGCTTGGACAATTGTATCCCATTTTGGGCAGCCAGCTACCAAAAACTGGAAGCTTAGGAGAAAGTAAATTAATGTTAAAGGTCTACAGAGCCCAACTTCTGGGGAAGAGTTTTCAGTTCAGGAGATTTAGTTTAGATGAGCAGTGTGGACAGAGTAAGAGGCTGCAAGAACAGCTGAGAATGGTGACTTGATGTGGAAAGGGGAGATTTTTCTGGGCATGGATTTCTGGGCTGGAGGGGTCACTGTACTAGTGGGAGTTTTCAAAGGGAGGCTGTGCAAATTCCTTGCTGGTGTGGAAGGCAGGCCACAGTCAAACTTGGACACTTCCAGGAATGGGACAGCCACAGCTTTTCTGGGAACCTGTGCCAGGGCCTCCCCACCCTCACAAGAAATGATTTTTTCCATGTATCTAACCTAAATTTCCCATTTTTTTCATTTGAAGCCATTCCTCCTTGTCCTGAGGATTGTTGTATTTCTGAGTGTTGGAGTTGCCCAAAGTCCCGAGGTGCTGCCACGTGTGTGTGAGGAATGGCAGGGACAGTGCAGATGGGACAGCCTGGAACTGGGCTGGGCCCTTTTCCTTGGATCTGAATAAATAAATCCAGCCAGGGCGAGGGCACGAGGCATTTCACAGGAGAGTTGTCAAAAAGGCTTTTGTGCCATGTACCTTTGACTCCCCTGGCTTTGAACCAAGCCTAGAGCTGCCAGTGTTTATGGTGCTTGGTGGTGTTTAATGCTTGGCTGTTATTAAATATCTTTGCTGTGTGTTAACTTAATGGTTTCTGGGGACACTTGGAGGAGTTAAGGAAAACAAGCTGGAAATTAAAGTGGGTGATGGGAGTGCTGCAAGGTTTGTTATAGCTGAGTCCCTCTTCCCAGCTCTGTGGTTGCACCAGTGACTCTCCAAGTCCTGGGAAAGTCCCTCAAGGTTCAGGTTGCCTTGGAAATGCATATTCCTGAATTATCCAGTAGTATTTTGCTTTGCCCAAGTACAGGGGAACTTCTTAACACTGTTGTCAAACATCCCTGGTAAATTTAGTGATTATTGGACTGATCTTCACCAGGAAATAAATAAATAAAAGCCATAAGAACAGAAAATGCACCCTCCCAAGATAGCTTTTATGTAGCTAGAAAAGTGAGGTGGTTTCCTGTTCTAAATATTTAACATGATGTTTATGATATGTCCTCTGGGGGAAGAGATGCTTGAAAGCTAATGTTTATGAAGTAAGTCTGGAGGGATGGAAAGGGGAGGCAGGGCACACTAACTAGGAAAAAAAAGGAAAAAAAGAAAAAAAGAACCTCAGGAGATGTCCTGATTTATGGCTTTACTTGCTGGAGAAAAATCTCTGTTTTGTTAAAAAGGTTGCAACTGAAGAAAAGCAACTTCAGCTCTGCTCCTTTTGAAACCAGAAACCTGTTCCCTCAGTCCAGACAGGATCTGAGCCTGGGCCAGCAGGGATCTTTTACTGGCTGCTGCCTTTGTGCTTTGGAGCCCTGCAGAAGGGTTTGTCTCCCGTCACGTGAGGCTGGAATGATGGGCTGATGGTTAAGAAGCTGAGCTACGTTTCAGAAAGGAGGGGTGAGTTCAGTTTCCTACTCTGCCAAAGGCTTCTAGTGTGATATTTGGGTGTTTAATCTTCCTTTGTCTCTGTTCCCTGTCTGGGAATAGCAACAATTTCCTGATTCAACTGGGAGATTGAAAATAAATCACTTTATTGTTAAATAGTTAAAAAATAAAGGCCTGCATAGCCATTATTTCAGGAGAGGTGACTGAGCTCCTTGTGAAGCATACTTGGAATGGATGGTGTTTTTCAACCCAGTTTATTAAAACCAATTCTTGGCTTGTTTTACCTGACTAATTCTGTGTGTGAACTGCAGCCACCCAGGTCCAGGGAAAGGTCTGGAGCCCCAGAAGCAGCTGAGGGAGCTGGAAAGGGGCCCAGCCTGGAGAAAAGGAGGCTCAGGGGGGACCTCGTGGCTCTGCACAACTCCTGACAGGAGGGGACAGTCGAGGGGGTCGGGGTCTGCTCCCAGGGAACAGGGACAGGAGGAGAGGGAACGGCCTCAGGTGTGCCAGGGGAGGCTCAGGTTGGACACTAGGAGGATTTTCAGCATGGAAAGGGTTAAACATTGGCTGGGGCTGCCCGGGGAGGTGGTGGAATCCCATCCCTGGAGACATTTAACAGCCATGTAGATGTGGGGTCAGTGGTGGCCTTGCCAGCACTGGGGAGCTGTTGATGTTCTTAGAGGGCTTTTCCACCCTTAGTGACTCTGTGACTCCTGCCTGGCTTTGCCATCCCCGCCACAGGGACATGGATCCTTTGTGGGAAGCTGGAGCTCAGAGGGGTGCAACAACAAATGTTCCCACTGCCCCGAGCTTCAGTAGGGTGAGTTCCTGCCATTTCCTTTCCCAGATGGGTCTGATGTAGGTGGTGTAAAAGGGAGGCTGCTGTGAAGGGGGCCAGTGCAGCTCCTGCCCCTGCTGCTCTGTCTGCTGGGCCCTCAGTGTTCCCTTGGTGCTCCCTTGGATCCCAGCACCGAGGAGCCTCAAAGGCAAATATTAGAATTTTCCAACATTATCTTGTCTGAGATGAAACTCCTGTGGCTTTAGTGCTGGACTTTGAAGGTCTCAAAGAAGTCAGAGGCCAGGTAGAAAAGTCCCGTGTCTGAATCAGTATTTTTAAGTTTCTTCCCTGTGTTGTGCTCAGCCAGGCTGGGAGTCAGGCCGTTTGTTTCAATTATTAAATACAGATTTATGACCTGTTGTTTTTGTTGGAAATAGAACCAGGCTTGGGACCAGTTTTCTCCTTGCAAATAACTGTGGCTGCAGTCAGTTCATGCAGGTAGAAACATATCAGTTGTGTTTATAAATTCCCAGTTTCCTACTGGTTTTCTCTCTGTCCTCAAGGCTCTGACCTCTCTCATCAAAATGTAACAGTCCCACATCCCTTATTCTGGGATTATTGTGTTTTACACAGGACTAATCTACGTTTGATGGCTTTTCTTTGGCATGCTCTCAGCAAGCTCTTACGGAACTTCCCAGCAGGGAAAATCCCTGTACTGTGACACTCCTGGGCAGTCCTGGTTTGATGACAGCCAGCTCTGGTGGCTCCCGAATGGGAACATTTTCACTGGTGTTGATAATAACAAATTGCATCTCACTCCATTCCCTGGGCTGCTGTAACAACTGCTTTGCAGTACCAAGCATGGAAAGTTTCCTTTTATGTAGATATTCCTGTATGACTCTTACTGAATAAAACCATTTTGGTAATATTGAAACAGGGATGGCTGAAAAGACGTTTGAAGTGAGGGAGAGTTCAAGAGTTTTGGGTAAAATTTATCTAACGGAGAAAGCTGATAATGTGTGATGTAGTAACACATTAAAAAAGCAGGGAGACAAGTCTGCTTCTCCTTCCCAGTAATCAGTGGAGCTGCAGGAGGAGCTGGGAAGAAGGTTCTTTCTTTAATGGTTCTTTTTCTTGTTGACAATACACAGAAAAAGCTGTTGTACATACCTGGCATTTAATTTTTTTTAATACTCCCCTTTGCCCTAAAGTTGTGAATCTCTTAAACTCCAGCATGAGAAATTACTGAACAGAAGAAAACCAGCAAACCCTTCCCCTCCCCACACCCCTGCCCATACCCACCCCTCCAAAACTTCATGTATTACCTGAGCATCTGGAGCACTGAGCTGAGGGAAACATGGTTTCTAAAGTTTTTTTTAAACAAAAAATCCCTAACTCTAATCTATAACCCCCATTCAGACCTGCCTCTAGGGAGAAACCCACCAATTACTATTTACTTTACCAACCTAGAGTGATTTGTGGGCGTATGGAAGAATTATTTACGGTTTCATGCAGGAAAAACTTTCAGCTCCCTATTTGCCCTTGTAAGTAATGAGTTGCCTCAGGGGATCAAAGGTCAGATTTTGGTTTTAATGCCCACCTCCTTCTAAAAAATAAATAAAGCAATCTATGTGAAAAGAAGAAGAAGGGAAAAAAAAAAAAACCCCAACAGTCTGAAAAGGCTCTGACTCCTGCTCTGCTTTGATGTTTTAGGTCTGGAAGGGATCATAAATTTGCTGGTGTGAGATAGAGTGATAATAAATGTAGCTTTTAACTGCTGGGTTTTTAGCTCACACAGCATCCATTATCACTGGCAACTGCAAAGGGAATGTATTTTTTTTTTTTTTTGTTGCTCTTTAGAAAGATAAATATTCACCCTGTTATCCACTGATGTCCCAAAAGCTCACGTGAAGTCTCTCATTGTAATCATTCCCCAATAACTTCCATTCTTGGCCCAAATGATCCAGGAGTGTTGGGGTCAGGCTGCCACTTGGTTCAGCATTCCCAGCTCTTTATTGAATGGGTCCTTTTCCAGTGGTTTGAGGTGAGCAGAGGATAGCAAAGGAACAGCTGGAAACAGAAAATTTTTTGTTTAGAGAAGTCTCAAGGTTCCTAAACGAGCAGGAAGCAGAACAACTGGTTTTAGGACTTTTGCATCTCTGTTGTCCTGTTGGCTTTGTGTGAAACTCATCCCTTGGAGCCCTTCCTGCCTCTTCTTCGTGACAAACCAAGGGACTCTGTGCTCTGTCAGCACCTTTGTGCCAGCCTCAGGGTGTGTAAAGCTCAGACAAAAGGCACTTCTGGAAATTCCTGTAAAGTCTGATGGATACTTTGTGCCAGTATGGAGCAGAGCTTCCAACCCAGCAGCCTTAGTCATGTAATGAGATTCTGAAACAACCTTGTTAATAAATGATTTTAGCCACTTAGATGTCTATTAATGTCTTTTTGCTGAATGCCAGCAACCTCATATTTCAACAATTTCCATGAACATTTATTGATCATGCGTAGATTTGGAATGAATTTTGCCAAATCAGTTTATTATCCCCATATATCTCTTTCTCTCTGCTTTGCTGTGTGGAATAAACACTTCAAGTATTGTTTCTGTTTTCCCTAGATCAGCACTTAGGTCATTTTTACCCAGCTCACATCCATTATGGATCACTTCTGGTAGGTGTATCATTTATTATACTTTTTGAAGTTCAAACATAGATTTCTTTCTTTGGTCTGCTGCAAAACTTAATGATTTCCCATATATTCTTTGAGGCCTCCAATCTAAATGAGAATGCCATCCACTCAAAAATCAGAAACTGTTAGAAAACTCTGGGAGTAGAACAGATGCTGGACAGCAGTTTTAAGTAAATAACATTCAGAGGGTGTATTAAAAAACATTGACTGGATCTTTACTAACAACTCGATGCAGTTAATACTGTTATTTATGGTAGCTCTTGCTCTTAGTTCCTTTTTATGTCTTTATTGAAATTGCATTTATTAGAGGATATATTTTCTTGCTCGGCCATTCTCTTCTAATCATGGAAATAACCCTCTTCTCATAGATTAAAAAAATGTGAGTCAGCGGGATGTGCTGTGTAGTCCAAATTCTTCTGCAAAGGAGGCCAGGCCCTTTGAATCCATTTCTTTGTAACTTCCAGAAAAGTGGTGGCTGTTAATTACCATGGCTTTAGAGCAATTAACTGCTAATTTGAGTATGTCTGGGTGTGGCTTCTGACAAAGTTAATACACTCAGGGTTTTCTTTTAAGGACCAGCTTTACTTCTGACTTTATCTTTGGAGCAGACCATAATTTTACTGAGTACATCATCTTGGGTTTCTGTTCCTGTGTCCTTGAGTATGTCCAAGAATCAGTTTGGAGTATTGCCTGACCTCATCACAGGGACTTTGGCTGCTTGCCTTGGCCACACTTTTGCTCCTCTCTGGGTCCATGCAGGTGGCCATACCTGGCACTCTGAGGTGGTGTTTAGCCTTACAGAGTGAGCCATTTCATCCCCAAAAGTTCTCTGGGACAGATGGGATGTATTACCTTGGGACGTGCCTGTGCCATTGGCTCAGCCGAGAGCCTGGAGGATTATCTAGGCTAGACCTCATTTCCTGACTGCTAAAATTATCTGAGATGTATGCTGTTCATAGTTACAAGTTTCTATAACCCTAGAAATGTTTTAATGGAAAAGTATGTCTTGGCCATCTGATTTTATTGAAATAATCTTCTTCAAATTGGCCATTATTGTCAGTTCTCTTTTTCAGTAACCCCTTCTAAGACGGTCCCAGCTTTCAGGGATTCCATAGAAGAAAGGGTACATGGTTGTCAAACAGAAAATGGATCGCTCATCCTGTGAGTAATCTCACAGTAAAAAGGAAAGCTGGATTTCAGTGGCCACCTGGAACTGAGTCTGGGAAAATATCTCAGCACAATGTGAACTTGAGCTGGACTTCAGTGGTTGTAAGGCTGGGCTGTAGGTAAGGTCAGTTAAAACTAAAAACATCTGCTTTCCTGGGCTGGATGTTGTCCATACTCCTTGGAATAGGACAGCTACTCATGGGAGATGTTAGCAAAATTCTGGAACCAGCTCTGCTAGTAAACCCTCTCAGGAAGCTCCTGCTGGTGTCTGGCAATGCCAAATGCTCAGGTGGGAGGAACTGAGGAGGGCTGTGTTGAAATGACACCTCAGTGACTGGGATTAGGCAGTAAAATACAGAGAACATGAGGAACTGGAACTGGGTATCCTCAGGTAACTTGCAGTTGCTTTTTGAGAGGTGTTTGTATCCATATCTGTGCATCCCAGCTGGAAGCTGGAAAGCACTGCTCAGCAGAGTGAACACAGGGAATCATTGTTCTGGAACCATGATGGTCTAAGGAAGTGAGGGGCAGATTTTATGGGCAGAAGATTTTTTTTTTTCTGTTATTAATCCCAGTGGAATATTTAGAAAAGTAATCAAAGTTTTGGTTTCATCTCTCTTGAGTTGTTTCCTACTTCAGACAGACTCACCAAAGCATGATACCTGCATGTATATAGCATGTGTTGTCCGAAAAAGGTTTGGAAAAGGATTCCGAGGGCGAAACCCAAAGAATTCCTGACTGACCTTAGGAATGTCACATTAACACTGTTTCCTTTTGTTATCAGTGACTAATACCTATTCCCTCCATGAACAAAATAATCTCTGTGGTGTGTTGGATCATTTTAAATGGGGGAGCAGGGATAAGGAAATCTGAACATCAAAGCAGTGCTGAAGGAGGGCTTATCTGTGGAGCAAAGGTGGAATGAACACACACCAATGCATTTGTTGTTATCCTCAAAGTTTGATAATCTGCACCACACTGAGATGCTGTTGGATTTCAGCAGTCAAATAGAGACAGATAGAAAAAAACTTCACCATTTAGCTAATCAGGATTACACCCAGCTAATGGAGAGAGCTTGTTTTCCCCCCTTCCCTATCATCCTGGTCGATTCCAATTGATCCGAGTTCTGCTGAGCGAGAGCAGTCCTTCAAAGTTTATTCTGGTGTCAATTTTTATAGTTTCCCCTGCTGATCAATAGAATGCATAATCATTAAGGCAAAGTTTGTGAAAGCTAATCCTTCAATAGGAGTTTTATGAATGGCTCAGAGTGAGCTTGAAGCATTTGGATGTAAGTGGAACCTTTAATCAGGTGAGTGACAGGAGACAGTCAATAGGATTTGCTGAGATTGGATTCTGATTTTCTATACAGCTCTGCAGAGTGAGCAGGAGAGAGGGGAATGGGGATGGCCAGAGGAACAGACACAGGCTAAAATGGAAGTTTCTCCTCTTTTATTATTTATAAAATGTATTTCCAGTATTTTTAAGTAACACTTTGCACTTGCATATCATTTTTCACCTGGAGAGCTCAAATGGGGACATTTGCTGATTAAACCCTGCATCATCTTCTTGTGAAGGTGAATAACAGTTAGTGCTGCTTTATGCTGTGAGAGCTTCCTGCACCAGGTTTTCCCTGTGCAACACCTTTGGAGCTTCTTGGCAAGGTGAGAAAAAGCAGAGGCTGATGGAGTAGGACAGTGGCAGAGGATAAGGAATTGTGGAAGCAGAATTGCTTTGGGTTTGCCCACTTGGCATATGGTTGTTCTGTGGACTTGTTTTTTCTTTTTTCACATATCCTAGTCTCTCTGGAAGGATTGATCTGAATTGTGTAAACTAAGAAGAAGAGTAAGGAATTCTCTAAAACAGGGAACTGGAAAATCAGAGGATGAGTGGGATGAGCTGTTGCACTGAGCTCATCACATGGCACTTGGTGCTATAGCTTAGTTGAGGTGTTAGGGCATAGGTTGGACTTGATGATCTTAGAGGTCTTTTTCAACCTCATTATTCTGTGATTCTGTGATTAATATCTCTCCTTTTCTCCTTCTCTGCCATTTTGAGTGAAATGAGCAGAGCAAACCTGCCAGCAGGACACCTTTTCCAGCAGCAAGAAGCATTTTTGCTTGGGCAAATAACTTCGTTTTGCTGAAGGATCTGCCTTAGTGTGCCAAGATGGGAAGAAAACAGCCACAGGAGAATCTGTTTGCACTTGGTCTGTTGATGAATGAAGGTCTGGGTGTTGGTGTTAGCACAAAGACCTGTATGCAGTTGGACACACTGAGCATTCCTTAGCTGTCAGGTTGGGCAGTGCTTTGAGGCAGGAAACCAAAACTGCTGAAGAGCAAAGCTGGGCTTTTCATTTGCAGTTTCCAAGAAGAACAGAGTAACAGACATGAATCATGTAAATAGTGGTCAGTGAATTCCTTTGCAGCTGGCAGATTGAGGGTTGCTCGGAGTGTTTGAAAAGGAGTTTAAAGTTGCAGTGAGTTGCCTGCTCTAAACTGATCCAGCTCCATTGGCTCCCCATGCTTTTCATCAGCTGAACGTTGTCCTCGGGCTCATCATCTGGCTTTCCCCTCTGATGGTTTAACAAATGTTTCAAAAGCAGATTCTCATTTGGAGGGTTGAACAAAATTGTCTTGAGCTCCTGGCACTGCACCGGCAGGTGGGCTCAGGGCTGAGGGACCAACTCATGGCCCTCTGTACATGAAGTTTGAGTGTGTCGTGCTCCTCATCTTCTGATATTGTCCCATTGGGAACTTAGGAAAAGTAGGAGGTTTTTTTTTTTTATTTTAGCTGAATTTCGTTTCTTTATTTATTGCTGTTTCATAGTCCCTGGGGCATTTTGTCATCATGATTGCACAGCAGTATGAGTAGAGAGATAAGAAACAGAAAAATTCTGCTTATGGCAGCACCTTCAGGAGTTCAGAAGAATGAGACCTATATGGGAAATTCACCACCACTTGCTAAGAAAATAGAACATGCCAGATAAACCTGAGGTGCTGGCCCAGACCTGGAGAAATGGACTGAAATGCTATTGGGTTTCCAGGCACAGACAGGACTATGAGAACTGTGATGGGGCAGCACCTCCACTTTGCCATGGTGAGGTCTGGGGGAAGTGTGTGATGAGTGAAAGCTCTCTTACCTCACAGAGGAGTTACCACCCTGTGACTGTTGGTAGTTTCACACCTAGACCTGCATCTGAACGTTGTTTCTTGACCCTACTGCTAAAAGACTGGGGTTTGGCATTCTGTGTGAAATGCTTGCAAACCTCTACCCTGAACTGCTTTTGGGTGACAAAGAGAGAGATGGGGGCAGCTCTGAACTTGGAAATTATTCATTGCTGAGATGTAGTTCAAAGCTTTTGGTCTGACACGTGCTAACCTTTGATCTGGTAAATGAGAACCTTACCCTATGGAGGTGAGGGAAGGGGAGGAGAAGGGAGGATTAATAAATAGGGGAAGGGGAGGATGGCTGAGGAAAGGTCAGTGGACCTGAGCGCTGAGTTTGTTGCATCAAGCTCAGGTGGAAGGAGATGCTGAGAGGGCTCAGGAAAATACTGTAGATTGTGAGAGTGCTTCAACCTCCATTCCTCCCCCATGCCCTTGTCTGCCTTCTCCTGGAAATCCTGGTTTGCTTTGCCAGGGTGACCGGGGAGGACACTGGCACTTGGGGTCAGTGTTGGAATTGTCCCACTCAGCCTGGGCTGTCCCAGCCATCAAACTGTGGAGCACAAATGTGTGTTATGGGCAGCTGTGGCTAGAGAGGTTGTGCTGCCAGGGCAGATGGTGGCTGTGGTAAGGTCACTGGACCTTTTCTTGTTAACCTTGGTGTAGCTGTGCTGTCCTGCAGCCCACGGAGCCCCTGAGAGTCAGAGAGCAAAGGCAGCTGAGTTCAAACTGCTCTTGGCAGGACACAGCATCAAAGGTGCTTTCCCAGAGTTATTCCTCCAAGAAATCAGGGGAATTTTATGAGTCTTAGCTCACCCCACTCACCCCACTGCTGCAATGCTGTGTTTATGACACATCAGTTTTTCCTTCTCTTTTGTCATTGCTTTCTTTCTGGCTGACCAAGTAGTTTTCCTGCTCCACCAAATGCTTCATGTACTGCTGGGCTTCTCCAGAGGCTAATGGTGCTGCTCACCAGCACTGCTGGGATGCTTTCCATGAGTGATGACCCTGTTCCCAGCCTTCCCCACACCCCTCCCTCTGCCTCCCACTATGGTAAATATTTTAGTACTCGTTGAAATCAATTGAGCCTCATCAATTGGAAATAGAGTGTAAATCACTGGGACTTTTGCATTCACCCCAGAAATCAATTTTCACACATTAGGGCTATTAGCTTATTGAGAAGTGTGTGATAAATGGCTGTGGGCCATGGTGCAGCCACACCTGCCAGCTCTGCATTTTGCATCTCAAGTAGGCTCAGATCAGGGGGATGCCAAGGAGAGGCAGTTCTCAGGGTGGGGTAGGAGACATGAGGTTCATGAGCCACGCAATCTGTGCCTGGAGATCAATAACACCACGAGCACTAACTCATCCTCGCCGGGACTGGAGGCGGCTCGCAGCCAAAGCTGTGGTTAGGCAGCTAATTTTTATACTTTCACAAAGATGAGTGTAATTTGGGGAGGAAAGGTGAAACATAGATTACAAACATTTAATAAAACTAATGCAGTAATTTAAAAAAGAAGCTTTTGTGTAAGTCAATATCCTCCTTCCAACACAGCAGCTGCAGGTAGGGTGTAGATGTGCCACCTCCTTCTGTCATCCCAGCGCTCCAGAGAAGGAGGATGCACAGTTCATTTCCAGCTGTGATGCAGGGATAACTGGGATTTCTAGTCTGCCACTGTAATTCCTTCGCATCCCCTTGATTTCTTAAAGTAGCAGCTAATTAGCTTCTTGCTGAAGGAGTCTGGGAGAGGTGAGGGATCTGGTGGCCTTGGCCAGTGCCCAGCAAGTCCTTCTGTGGCCATCTGGAAGAGCTTGGTCTGTGTTTAAAACATAACTTATTCTTCTCAGTTACCAGTGCCAGTCCAAACCATGGGGGACTCCAGGGCCTTGGAGGCTCTCCAGGGCTGCACTCCGTGTTCATGTGCTGTATGGTTTGGCATTTTACACATGTGAGCCACCCCTGGAGCTGTGGCAGTCATGCATGAGTAGGGCAGTCTCTTTGGCTAGAGATCTCATCCCAATCCTTCTCCTAAAAACTTCTAAAAAAGCATATGTTTCCTAATATTGGATATTTGTCTGTACAACAGGAAAAAAAGGGATCCTGGAGCACTTGGATGGATTGTGCAATGTCAGGAGCAATTGAATTTCATGCAGTGCAGTGGATGCTGGGCTCGTGCACCCCTGTCATTCCAGGAATAAAACCCTGAGTTATTTCAAGGGACACAGGAGATCAATGTCATCAAAGGTTCTTTCCCGAGATGAGCAATGTGGGCTTACAGGCAAAGCTCCTTCCTGTGAACATCTAGAAGGGAGTGACTGGGATGCTTCTAAGACTGTCCACTTTGGAAGCCCAGGACAGTGGTGCATTAGGGGCTTTCCTTGCCTAGACACTACAGATGTGCTGTGGCCTGGCTTGCTTTAGTGAGAGTGCTGCTGGATGGACTTGAATTGCATCAGGAGCATGCCAAGGACAGGCAGCAGGAGAGCCAGCACAGGGAATAGAGATTTCCAGGAGGAAGTTCTTGGCGGTAGTTTTGATCCACCCCTAGGATCCACTGTTTTGATGCTGATGCTTTATCACTCCGTGTGTCTCTTCCCTTCTTGCCTGTTTGCTTTGAAGGACCAAACGGAGGGACTGAGAGTCCTGACTGACTTTGGGATGATCTTTGCTGGCCAGCTGGGAGCAGGAAGCAATGACCTGCTCTCCAAAGAGTGCCAGCGAGGTTTGGCAGCTCTCACAGCAGCACAGACAGCTGGCTTTAAAATGTTCACACCTAAAAGCTCCTGGGTTTCATTCAGCCACATTACTGGAACATTTTCCAGTTGCTCCATCCAAAATTTTGCCTTTCTTCTTCCTTACAAGTTTCGTATGGAGCAGCACCCCCTGTGCTATGCAGACCTGTTGGGTAAGGTTATTCCCAGGATCTGGAGCTTGAGGCCGGCCGGCTGCCATCAGGACTCCTGGGCAGGGGCTGCATTGCTTCTCTGACAGTCCTGGGCTCTCACCCTCAGCTAATTACTTTGATCCTTTACACTTTGTAAAAATTCTTACGACACAAAATAAGTCCCCCCTGGCTTTAACCTTGTGACCTGACCGGCCCTTGTAAAAGGGAGGGAGAAAACCCAGCTGTGCACGCCCAAACACACGCACCCACCCCTGTGCCTGCATCCACGTCCCCACAAACTGCCTAAAGCCTGGGGCTTTAATCGTTTCCTCCCAGGACTCCCACAAAAAGGCAAATAAAACTCCTTTTACAAGATAGCAGAGCAGCATGAAGGATCAACTTCACCAACAACAAGTTCTTTCTTCAGTTCATTTGTTTTAAACCTCCTTTTCTTGCAGATTTTGATCCTCTGAGTGCCTCTCTCCTTCCATTGCCGTCCCTCTTGCCTGCCCTGCTGCCAAGAGTTTAATGGCTAAAACAAGCAGGGTATTTTTTCAGGATCTGCTTGTTCACAGGGAGTAACCTGTGTGTGAACACATACTTTTAAATTCCCTTTTCACAAATAGGGAATGTTTCTTTCTTCTTCACAGGACACAGCCAAGAAAAGAAATGCAGAAGCAAGAGAGGGAAAACCATCATATTTATGGAGGGCAGTTAAATAGAGCAGGGATCTGTGAGGTAGCTGAGGAGAGATACAATACAGGTCTATAAAATCATAAGTGGTCTGGAAAAATAAAGAGGTTGTTACTCTTTTACCTTGGTTAGTAAAAAAAGCAGATTCAGTTCTTCACATAAAGTGTATGTCCCTTTCCCTGAGCTGGGGGAAGCATTTCAGAGAATGGCAACTTGGTGAACAGCAGAAAGAAATCTAATGTATGGTTTAGATTAAAGATGGGGAAACAAATTTGTATCTTGCTCCCTTACTGGCTGACTTGTATTTATAAAACTTGCAGACACTTAACAATCTTGAGACTTCTTTCTCTCTGACATATTTGGTGAGGAATGCTCAACATTTTCTGAAGATGCCATAAACCAGAATGTAGTGCAAGCTGCACACACATCAGGATTCGGGAGCCTCTTTAGGAAAACAGAGTAAAAAATAAAACCCTTAATTTGCCAACAAAACCCACATTTGGATGCCTTTATCATTTCCTCAGTTAAGCCAAAACCAAAGAGTTTGAAAGCTTTTAGGTTTTCATTGATTTTTTCCTTCTTTCTAGTATTTTTTATTTCCCATGCTTGAATTAGAACTGGTAAAAGAAGGAGTTCAGGAATAAAATCCTGCAGAGTCTCTTCTTCCTAACACATCATCTGGATGTGATAGGCAAAAAAATCTCTAGACTCGGATGGAACCAAGGGTGTCATTTCATGTTCTCTGGGAGAAAATGGATTCTGGAAACAGTGAGGGGAAAAGCACCCCAGCCTTTTGGTGAAAGGTTGCAGAGTCTGTGCTGTTCCATTTTGCTGGACATCAGGGTCTTGGATCCAAGGCTCAAGACAGGGAGTGAAACTTCCATGCCATTGGTGAGGATGGCTGTGGAGGCAATACCTGCACAGAAACACGTTGTGTATGTTCTTTAATGAGAAAAAATCTTGCCCTGTGATTGTGGGCTGTTTTTCCAAGTCCATTTGGCAGTTCTAACCCTGAAATAAAATCAGAGACTCCTTTTAGCTCCCCATATGAAGTCCCTGTGTGTCTTTTCTCCTCTTGCACCCCTCAGGGTGAGGCACAGCCACAGTGTCTGGTTAAGATCTGTGGAAGCCTTTCAGCAGATAGTGGCATAATTAGGAAATTATGTCTGAAGCAAAAGTGGATTTTGCTGATTGCTTGGGCATTAAGGCTTTGGGATCAAAAGTGTGTGACTGAGAGCTTATGAAGGATCCAGGAGGAATCTTGGTAGGATTTTCATATTCAGCCCCCTGCCTTTATTTGAAGAGGATAATTATTTGTATGAGGAGCTCCCCGGACTGGGATCTCACTTGTTTTTCCATGTTTGTACAGCACCTACCACAGAGAGCCCTTGCTGCTTGCTTGGGAATCTTTGGGATTCTTGCACTGTGCTTTGCTGATGCTCAAGGAAGAATCTATTCCTGAAAAAGAAGAATCCTCCCCAGCACTCCTTCCCCTGTGAGAGATTCTTTGTGTGGGTTTTCTCATTCCCTCCAGGCCTGTGAGCCTGATTTTATCCCATCAAGGGGGACTTGAACTCCCCAGTGCTGAGGTTTTTTTTTTTTCCTCTGTTTTTGTCTGGGTCAGCATCCCACACGTGAGAGCCTGAGTGGAGCCACTTCTAGCCTCAGTCTCTGTAGGGTGCTGACCGTGCCAGAGCTCTGACCACAGCCAAATTCTAGTCCAGGGCTCCGAGCTGGTCTCTCTTTCCCCAAGTTGCCTGCTTGTACTAAATACTGGGGCAGCTCTCTAAAATACTGAAGGAACAAAGCATGCAAGGCAGTAAAATGAGGCAATTAAACCTATAAAACCAGGGTTTACAAGGGAATTTATAGTGTCAGAGGCTTTTTATAGCTTTTTTTAGATTAGTTTAAATAAAAAAGGGGGAGAGAGAAAGAGAGAAGGAGAGAGGGAGAAAAAGAGGACCTGAAACTTGAGGAGACTTAAAAGTTCAGAGAGAGGCTTTTAGGAAGAACAGAGGGGTAATAATTAGAGGCACATTTTCCATTTCACTGTCTTTGCAAATTGAAATTAAAGAAGGGGGGGGGGCTAAGGGGGGGAGCATGCACAAACAACAGGCAGTTTACATTGCTCCCTCTTCCTCCTGGTAGCATTTGATTTTTCTACTTCTGTTCTTTTGCTTCTGGCTGGGTGAGAGCATCTCATCACCTGGGCAAAGAGACTAAAGGGAAAGAGTAATCTCAGGCCAGGTGAAGTTTAGCTTTGGTTATTTCCCCTCCTGCTGTGCCTACTCACTGGTTCAGTGTGCCTTGCAGATCTGGGAGCTCATGTTCCAGAGGTGAAATGGAGCCAGTGCCTGATTAAAGCAAATTTGGCCACGGGAGACAATGGACCCTGTGTTTTAAAGGGCTTTTAGTGTTTTAGTTCCTCCAGCTTCCCTTGGCATTCCACAAGCACAACATGCACACACCGGGAGATGAGACTACCTTGGGAGTGTCTAATCAGGGCCTTTCTTGGCTTTTGTCTGTTTCTGTGTGAACTCAGGAAAAGGTGATTCACATCTCCCAAATCCTGCATCCTTCTCTGTGGAAGCACCCCAGCAATAGAACACACAGTGCTTTCAAAGGGGTGCAAATCCACCAGCATTTCTGGGCCTTTCTTTTCTCCAGCTCTGTATCCCATGCAATTCCTCAGAGTAGATCCTTGAAAAGGCCAAAGACTGCTGTCCTGAATTCCAGGGTTGTGGTTCTGCTTTTTGCTTTGTTTTCTGCTATCAGTTGTGATCCCTTTAGAAGTGGCCCCAGAGCCTGTGATGGCAGAAGAAAACAGTCTCACCTCGTATATATGACCATTTTTTTCTTACATAAAGAGGAGATGCCTGCTGGAAATCTTGTCATTATCATTCTCTCATTTATAGCATTAGGAAAATTACCCTTTCCATGGTGTTTGTAGGATCTTGCCCAATCCAGGGATCCTGGAGTCTGGAATACTCTCTTCCATTCATTCTCTTTACACTTTTCTCTTTTTTCTGTATGTAATAGTTTACTTTGGTAAAGTGTAGATCCTGGTTGGTTGCAAGAATATGCAATTAGTAAATTACTAATTAACCATAGCAAGTCATCTTCCTGCTGCTGTGCACTTTTTTATGTACCCCTGTCTGTTCTCTGAGACAATATAGGTAAAGAGCCCATCCTTTGGAAAATAAACTTACAGGGAATGGGAGCCAGCAGCCAGTGTTCCAGATCAGCTTGAGTACCCGAGTGTGACATTTGTGCTACTGGAGAGAGTGACAGAGAGGAGTTCCACCACCCTCAGGTGGGTTCTGCAGCAAAATGGGAGTTTGCTCATGATAATCTTCAGTTCATCTGAGCTGAATCGTTCCTTTTGTAGCAATACAAAATACAGGGTGAAGGGTGAGCAGGAGAGACTAAACCTGAAAGGAGTGAGCATGTGTGGCAGCAATAGAGAGAGTTCAGTACAGGAGGAGGAGTAAATTCAGATCTGAGATGAGCACAAACAGCTCCAAAGTTCTTTTCGGACCAACTTGCAAAAGGCATGAACAGATCTAAACTGCATCTCCACACGCCTTCCTGCCTGAAAAAAGGTTAAAAATTAAGTACAGTGAGGCAAAATTTCCCATTTCCAAAACCATGGACATGGGGGTAATTATCTTCATTGGAGATGTTACCATTTTACAGTGAGGTTGGAGTCAAGCCCAGCGTTCTTGAAGCAGCACTTGAGTTTTTAAAGTCTGCAAATGTGTGTTATTGCAGTTACATGATAAATAGTTCTGAAATCAATAGAGAAAGCTATTAAAAATGTGGGTTTTGTCTCTGTCTAGTACATTAAGATACATGTATCATCCTACAGTCTGTCTTCCTCTGTCTCCATATATGTGTGTAGGGGTGGAAATTTTAGAGTACTCAACATTGGTCAAACTGTCCCCAATGGAAAATACAACACTGACCTCAAATAGCATCACATTTTAGGGCAGTGATGAGTGATTTCTAAAATGCTACCATTAAGTATATATATTGAAAGTGAAATCACTAGAGGAAGACTGAGTCTGACTTGATCCTGAAGTTCCTTTTGAGAAATGGAGATGAGAGGGAGCTCTAGCTGGGCAGAGCTCCCTGTTTGGGTCATCCCAGTCTAATACTGGTTTGGGATTTCTATTGCAGTTTCCTACCTGGGAATTATTTTTGCAATCTGAAGAGCTCAAGGAAGAAAGTGATCCTGGAATGACTTGTTTGCATCTTCTATGTTATCAAATGCATCAAGAAACAAAGAGCTGGCTGCGTGAAGCTCTCAGAAGAACAGGATAAAAAAAAAAAAAGCCTCACATTTGCTAGTTGCTAAATGCAACTTTGAGTAAGCACTAAAGTCAAACAAACAACTTTTATGAGTGAGGAGTTCCATCTGCTATCACTAATCTTATAGATCTTTCTGTTCTCTGATACTTCAGTATTTTTAAATGACATCTAATGGGCCAGAATGTCCAAAGCAATCAATGTTATTCAAGCTCCATGGCCCTTGCTGCAGGTGTGGGCTGTCCCAGCACAGAGGGCTTGAAGCTAGAGCCTCAGCTCCTTTCAATCTATGTCAGCACTTCACAGCTTGCTCAGGACCTGGTCCTAGAGAAATGTCTTGGCCAGCAAATTATCTTGGTCTGCACTAAAAAAAGCTCTTTGGTTGATCCCATTGGGATGCAGAGCCACTGTGCTGCTCCAGTGCTTGGAGGAGAGACTGCTCCTAAACCTGAGCCTGCTCAGAGCTCAGGAGAGAGGTGATCACACTCCATGAGAACAAAAAGGAGCTAGCAGGGAAAATGAAGCCTGTTCTTCATTTAGACTGTTTAGTCTTCCCTGCACGGCTTGCAGTGGCAGTGCTGCCAGGGCTCCTGGTTGGGAACACAGCTGCTCCTGGCAGGAGGTTCTGAGCCCGGCTGGCTGAGACCCCACGGGCAGCATCGATGCTGAACACCATCCCAGAGCCAGACAGCTCCCTGGTGTGCTGCTGCCTGGCAGTCTGTCTGTCCCGTTCTCAGTGTGTACCTGGCTGTGCTGCTGCCTGGCAGTCTGTCTGTCCCGTTCTCAGTGTGTACCTGGCTGTGCTGCTGCCTGGCAGTCTGTCTGTCCCACCCTCAGTGTGTACCTGGCTGTGCTGCTGCCTGGCAGTCTGTCTGTCCCGTTCTCAGTGTGTACCTGGCTGTGCTGCTGCCTGGCAGTCTGTCTGTCCCACCCTCAGTGTGTACCTGGCTGTGCTGCTGCCTGGCAGTCTGTCTGTCCCGTTCTCAGTGTGTACCTGGCTGTGCTGCTGCCTGGCAGTCTGTCTGTCCCACCCTCAGTGTGTACCTGGCTGTGCTGCTGCCTGGCAGTCTGTCTGTCCCGTTCTCAGTGTGTACCTGGCTGTGCTGCTGCCTGGCAGTCTGTCTGTCCCACTCTCAGTGTGTACCTGGCTGTGCTGCTGCCTGGCAGTCTGTCTGTCCCACTCTCAGTGTGTACCTGGCTGTGCTGCTGCCTGGCAGTCTGTCTGTCCCGTTCTCAGTGTGTACCTGGCTGTGCTGCTGCCTGGCAGTCTGTCTGTCCCGTTCTCAGTGTGTACCTGGCTGTGCTGCTGCCTGGCAGTCTGTCTGTCCCACCCTCAGTGTGTACCTGGCTGTGCTGCTGCCTGGCAGTCTGTCTGTCCCACCCTCAGTGTGTACCTGGCTGTGCTGCTGCCCGGCAGTCTGTCTGTCCCCACTCTTGACCAGGACAGTCCGTGGTTGGCCTGAGAGCCTCACGGTCTGTCTCTGCCTCTCTTCCTTTCGTTTTCTTGGCTCCATAAGTTAGATCAAATGTCTTTAAAGAGCTCAATTTGAATGATGGAGCTTATAATTCCATCTCGGGAGCTGTGATGACTCGAGCTTGGTTCTTGTGGTTTATGATGTCACCGGGACCCATCGATGGAGTCGTAGCCCCATTATTCACCACTGCCCTGTTATTTATTCTGTGCAATAAATGGCTGCAGTTTAATCACCAAAGTAAATTGCTGAAGCATCTTGGTGGAAATTGTGATGTTACTGTAGTGGTTTCTATGGCAACAGCCATTCCATCAGGGAGGATGATGCAGAGGGAACCAGCAACACTGAGCACCCAGAGGACAGGAATGAGCACCAGCCTCGAGAGGGGAACCTGGGGGACAAGTCCAGACACAGCCGCAGGGGGGAAAAATACATTAACTGCTACTGGATATCACATGTAGTCTCTGGAAAACTGGGATGTGGATCTCACCAGCCATGACAGACTTGTAGCATTGATTTCATGCAGAGAGATTTTTAGGAAAAACTCCCAACTACTCAGTAGAGATGGAAAGCAAAACTATCTTTCCTGCACAGTTTTATTTTGTTTAGGTCTTTATGGTTTTTGGTTTTTTTTTTTTTTTCCTTCTCCAGTTCAGTTAGAAAAAAAAGGATTGAGGACACTTGAAGCAAATGGTTCAGAACTTCCTACAATTAAGGTGTGTGTTCAGTTTTAGTGTAGGCAACAGAAAGAGGAGACTTATCTGCACTGTCTTAATTCTTTTTGCCATGTGACCTTGTGTCTCTTGCCTTAAAAGGCCTGGTAAGATCCTGGGTTTTAGTGGTGATGGGGCATAATGTTCCTTGATAGTACATGAAGTTCCTTCTTTTTGGCAAAATACATTTACCAACATCTTTAATGCCAGATGGTCGTGGATATGCAGTTGGCATTGGAATAAACATAGGGCTGGGATGTAGTATCATAATAAAACCTTATTATAACATAATTATTATTTATTGTTTCTTACTGAAGGGATATTTATGAGATGGTTTTGTTTTCCATATCTTAAATTTCCATTCAAGCCTCAGATTTTCTGGATTTCTTTCCTTTTTTCTCTTTCTTCTTTCTCAAAAAAGTAAAATCAAAGCTTTAACTAAAACCTCTCTGTTTTTTGATTTTAAGAAAAAGGCAAGACACTTAAATTTCTCTCCTCTCCTTTCTCCTTTATTCCTCCCCACTTTCTTAATTCATTCATTTTTCTCCATGGGAAAAAAATAAGTAAAAGCCTTCTCTGTCCATCCTCTTTCAACACCTTGGGAATGCTTGCAGTTCTCAGCTCTTTTTTCTCATTTCCTCAGCTGAGCAGCCCTAGAGAAGTACCCCAGCACGTGGTATAGTGCCCTGACAGTCTGCTTCTTATGGGAAATGTCATTTTACAAGGTAACTTTTTTTTTTTTTACCTCAAACTTTATGATTTTCTACAAGGATTCATTGTTTTAAGCAACAGAACCAACATGTGTTTCTTGAGATATCACTTAGCTTTAGTAGCAGTTGAGTTTTGGTCACCAGGCTGGGCTGTCTCTGGATTCCTGCATTTATTCTGTTCTAGTAACCTGATACAGCCCAGCCAGGGAAGAACAGAAAGAAACGCCTTTTAATTTATGGTAGGTCTCAGTTCTAATCATGTAGTTGTGTAGACTTTGGCTTTATCGTGAATCATTTTTAATGACAGTTGAGGAGAAAAGAATTGAAAAGCAAATCTTACCTTTCTCATCACTGACAGCTTTTCATACCAGATCAGACTTTTTTATGGCACAGCCTTGCAGTGAGGGTAAGATGCAAAGGAAGGGCTGGACCCAAGGGTTGCCCAGCAGGAGAGCACGGAGCCTTTTCCTGCCTAGCACAAGACAGGCCTTTACAGAAGCTATTTCAGAGCTCTCTGTAAATAGAGAGCAGTTTTCCACCATGTGGATTCCTAAATATTGTCTGTGGAGTCTCCATCAGGAAACTTGTGTTTCCTTGTAGGAGACTTGATTTTATTGGTCACCTTTCAGAAGGCCCTTAGAAGTTCTCTAGGGAAATCCCTGGACAAAAGGGTGAAAAAAGTTGATGGCAAAAGCCCTCATGGACTTGAATGTAGCCAGACAGTCACTGCTTCCTTGCAGTGAGCCTGGTGACATCTCTGTGTGATCAGTCAGGGGGCTGGGGGCCACCAGGTACAGCCCCAAGGCTGCCAGAGCTCCAGAGCATTTGGACAACGCCCTTGGCACAGGTGGGATTCTTGGGGTATCTGTGCAGGGCCAGGGGTTGGACTGGGTGATCCCTTCCCACTCAGGAGATTCTGTGATTCTCTTCTATTGTATGATCCTATTTGCTTTGGAGTCTATGCTATTGGTCAGAAAATAAAATTATCTGAGGAAATTGCTGGTTTGGCATCATCTTGCCAAGAGAGCTGATTTCAAGGGTCGTGCTCCTTCAGCACAGCCCGTGGCTGTGCACTCAGGGGGTGAGCAGGGGCAGGAGGAGGCACTGCCAGGGCTGCTGAGGTGGTGCCCAGCAGAGTTAACAGGGAGATGCTCTCTCTGTAATTGGATACTGGCAGGATCCTGCAGTGCGTCTTCGTGGCCACTTCCCATCAGCACTAATGTGGCTTTCTGAAAGCTCATCCCTTTTCCTGGCATGGCCACTCTTCACTGGGGCACTTGTTAACTCCTCCACCTTTGTGTGCTTTGACCTGCATGCTCTGGGTGTGCCAAGATCCTGTGCCAGACTGGAGCTTTTCAGTGCTCCTGAAACAAACCCAAGAGATTTATTGGAGGCTGAGGGAGCAATGAGAAGCCTGCATGTTATAAATCCCACATAACCATGGGCTTCCAATGGCTTCTGTCATCCTTGTTTTTCCTCCATGACCTCCAACTTTCTCCTGTATGGAAACATTTTCAACTTAGGTTGGCTACACACTGCGTTCTTTCTGACACATTTTGACAAATTCAGTTTGATTTTGCCCTTGAGGTCTTTCTAGGCTTAATTTTATGGTTGTGGAAGGTCATCAAAAGGGTAGTGCTATTTAAAGACCAAATTGTGTCACATTTACTCATGGGACTGGTAACTCTTCCTCTTGAAGATGTCCATTCATTTCAATGGAACTACACCTGGAGTAAATGGCACCCGTTGTAAGCAGAGGCTCTGGGGCCTGTCTTACTCCTCTAACTGGACTACTCAGAGAGTAAAAGCCAAGTCCTTGGCCTCAGCATTGGTTTTCCAGCCCCTGTTGTTCTGAGATGGTTTTTTGGCCCCCTCTAGTGACTGCCCACATGGATTTATGAGTGAGATCCAACCTTTCTGTGATCAGAAACAGCCATTTCCACCCTGACCGTAAATGGCTTCAATTTTAGAAGTGGCATTCCAAATCCTGACATACCAAGTTTGCTCCCCTTTGCCCAAAACATTCTCAGGAGCATCCCATTTCCAGCTTGGTGGGGCTTGCAGTGTTGGAAGGTGTTCACAGTGGTTGAAAGAGAGTCAAACCACACAGCTGTTGATGTGGTGGCATGGCCATGGTTACACTCCCACAGCCCAAAGGTTCACCTTCTTTAGGGGAAACAGGAGGGTTTTGGTGTTACAGCTGCACTAACAAAGAAACAGCCATGGGTTGAATCATAGAATCATCCAGGCTGGAAAAGCCCACTGAGCTCATCATGTCCAACCACTGCAGGCCTACCACTAACCCATGTCCCCAGGTGCCACCTCCATGTGTTTTTTGAACACTTCCATGGATGGTGATTCCACCACTGCCCTGATCAGACTGTTCAGTCTCTGACCACCCGTTCAAGGAAGAAATTTTTCTCAATATCCAACCCGAACCTCCTCTGGAACAACTTGAGGCTGTTCCCTCTCCTCCTGTCCCTGTTCCCCGGGAGCAGACCCCAACCCCCCCGGCTGTCCCCTCCTGTCAGGAGTTGTGCAGAGCCAGAAGGTCCCCCCTGAGCCTCCTTTTCTCCAGGCTGAGCCCCTTTCCCAGCTCTCTCAGCTGCTCCTCCATGGTCTGGGATTTATGACCTTCTACTGAATTGCAGTGAAACCTGGAGTGACACTTGGAGTTGATACTGAGAAGGCATTTTTCAAAGCCTTTCTTTTTCTTATTCTTTTCATACTACTGGAACCACAAAAGAGAATTTCATTTAAAATATGAATTAGAAACTTTATACTTCTTATGGCTCAGTATTCTGGAGAAGCAGATACTTATCACATGCCTCTGTCCTTGGGGGAGTGTGCAAGGAGCTTTTGGAATAGTTTTCTGCTTTTTGGCTGATGGGGAGTGGGGCAATTACTTATTCCAAGAAGCTGGAGCCAGGCTGACAGCCTGGGGGCAGACCTGAAAGCACTGTAACACTTTAGGCTTTAGATGCTCTGAGATCTTTTAGAAACAACTGCCTTGATCTTTTAGTGCCCTGGTAAATCATTTATTCTGATCACCTGCTTACGAATTCCTCCTCACCGATCTTGTGGGATAGAATGGTCTGGGTATGCAGCTCCCAGGGCTCCAGCAGGTGAACTTCAGCCAGGGCCCCCAGAGCACCTGGCAAAGCTCCTCACTTGGGAGCAGCCTCAGTCAAGGCAGAGCTGAAATTCAAATTCCTCTGACAAACAGTGTCTGGAACTGAAGGTTTTGGATAGGATTTTTTCCCTCTCAGGTTGCAGACTGCAGTCAGGACACGCTTCCATCCCTCCTCCCACCGTGTGCCTTGCTGCTCCTTGACAATCTGTTTCAATTCCCCTTCACTCCAGCATGACCAGGTTCCCCCAGGTTACCCAGTGATTCATCTCTGTGGAATTTGGGAGTGCTGCTTCTCTGCTCCTACCCAGATTGGCAAGAGGGTTGTTAAAGCAAAGAGATTAACCAGAACCTCTTTTGGTGAATATTTAGGCTAAGAGCACTTGATGCCAAATGTTATTTTACATGTGCATTCTGACACCACACTTCACTACTGTGCCTCCCGTTCCTCTGTATGCATGGGTTTGAACACCTTTTCCAACTACAATCACATTAGAGGATCCCTGATGCTTTGGGAATGTACATGGAGAATGACTTCAAGTGGAAGCGTGTTTGGATTGTCCTATTTCTATTTCTGAAGCCCTCTCAAGGAAGCTCGCTCTCTCTTCTCACCCCATCGCTTCCGATGGGGCCGAGTCATTGCATTCCGTGTGCGCACAATGACACCTCAGAGAGACTTGGACTGTTCTCTTGTCTCACTTCCACTCTCTTCCAGGCTGGATGCACACCCTGGAGGTATGTGGTTTGTCTCAAGATATAAGACTTCCCCCCTCAGAAACTACATTACTTCAACAAGCCACAAAGGGCTGGCAAGAGGGAGAAGGATGCTCATGTTAGTGCAGCTTTCCCCTGGGATCTCTTCTACAGACTCCATGCAGCTGGAAACAGACCCTGCTGCTCCTGAATCCCATGTGTTCACAGGCACATGTTCCCTCATGCAGCATTTCAGTGATGTGTGGGTACAAACACTCACAGATACAGAAATGCCTTCCCTTTGTTGTCCTCCCGCACAAATGTAGAGCCAGGAATTCTCTGGGTGCGTGCGAACATTGCTCCCTGCAGACGCCAACCTGCAGCAGTGTCCCAGGGGGCCTGGGCCTTCTCCCCTGGGATCTGTGGACACAGGAACATTTACACACCCTGCCAAAGTGTTGCAGAAGTTGGCGGGAGCGTTGAGTAAATGGAGCCTGAAGTGACCTCTGCAGTCTGTGGCATTCACATTCTCTCCCTCTCAGGACTTTTGTTGGAGAAGCACAGAGAGAAGAAGAGAAAACAATCTTTATCTCTGCTCCTATGTTTTCCCCGTGTGGAATGTGGTTTGGAGATTGTTTACCTAGAGGTGATTACTTGATTGGATTCTGGTGAAGGTTGTTTGGGTTCAATGACCAGTCGGATCCAGCTGTGGCTTGGACTCTCAGGAGAGAGTCAGGAGTGAGTTTGTTAGATATAGTAAGTTGGAAAGTAAGTATGTAGAATAGTATAGTATCTCTTTAAATAGTATATTAATGTAATATAGTATAGTTTTAATAAAGCAAATGTTCAGCATTCCAAAGCCTTCTGATCTGGAGCCAGAGATCATAATTTCCCTGTGTCGGGTTTGTCCTCGTTCTGATATTAGTCCAGCCACTGTCCCAGGCAGGCTTGCCCTGAATTCAGAAAAGGTTGCTCAGGGCTGTGTCCAGTCAGATGTTTAAAACCTCCTGAGGCAGAGATGTGATAGCCCAGGTTTTTTCCTTATGTTCAGAGGGAACCTTTACTCTTTCAATGCTTATCCTCTCTTTTGACCTTTAATTTGTCTTTCACTCCCCTGCCACAACACCTGAGCAAAGAGCCTGGGTGTGTTTCCCTATACCTGCCATGGTATCAAGAAGGCTGCTGTAGCCGTCCCTAAAACCTGAACAGAGTGGACAAACTCCCTTCCCTCAGGGTATCTCCATGGGTCTGTGCCCCAGACCCCTGACCATCCTCTTGGTGCCTCCCTCTTGGAGATGTTGAGGTTTATCAGCATTTTACTTGTACTTGTGAGCTCACACCTGGGTATGGACCAGCTGGGGTCTAACGACTCACAGAGGGATAATTGTGTCCCTTGACCTGCTGGTACAGGTGAGTTTGCTGTGAGCTTTCCTTGATGCCAGGTGCCTGTCAGGTGCTCCTGGCTGGAATTGGACTGATAACAAATTAGTAAATAAGAAAATTAGACACTGAACTTTGCTTCTTACCAGTCTGGGCTCAGATTTAATGGATCTGAGATCTCAAGCAGTTCCATGACTCTCTTCAGGAGATCACAGTAGTTGATCCAGCTTTGGGAGAACAGGATGGATCAGATGAACTACCGGACTTCCTACATGTGTTTCATCTTTCCTCCTTTTTTTTGGCCTTGAAGATCCACTGAACATTTTACCTTTCCTTTATTTGGAGGGATTCCACCATTTGAAATTTCCTCTTCTTCCAGTGGCCAGTGTCTACACTGGTCACATCCATAACTGCCTAAATCACAGGTTTAAGATCTTGCAGTACTTAATTTGGGGAATAACTTCAGGCTCTGTAGAGATTCCTGCCTACCTATTACCTTGCAAGCCATGAGCCAAAGGGAAAGAGTATATTTTTTCAGAATTGTGGAATGATTTTGATTGGAAGGGACCTTAAAGCTCATTTGTTCCAACTTTATTGGCACGGACACCATCCACTATCCCAGGTTGCTCCAAGCCCCGTGCAGCCTGGCTTTGGACACCTCGAGGGGCAGCCACAGCTTCTCTATGACAGGGCCTCCCCACCCTCACAGGGAACAATTCCTTCCCAATATCCCATCTAACCCTGCTCTCTGGCAGTGGAAAGCCAATCCCCCTTGTGCTATCACTCCATCCATTGTCCCAAGTCCCTCTCCAACTCTCTTGGTGGCCCATTTGGTACTGGAAGAGGCTAGAAGGTCTTCCCAGAGTCTTCTGTTCTCCGGGCTGAAAATACTGTCCATGTTGATGGCTAGGGTTGCAGGTTGTGTACATCTGTGTCAGGATACACCTCTGGCATTGTGCAGTGTGACCAAACAGTCACACAAGCGCATTTTGGAATGAACACTCTAATCTGGGGAGTGATGCATGCTTTACTTTCAGGGGGCAAATCTAGATTTTCCTGCTGATGCCAAGAGTGTAAGCAACACAATTCCCACTGAGCACGTTGCCTCTGAGTGACAGTTTGAGTTCAGGGGGGTGATTGGGTTTGGCTGAGCCCTCTGCTGCTCTGAAAAGAGCAGTCAATGCCCTTGACTAGCAAGTGCCACATGAGTGATAATGGCCAGGGGCCTGGTCACTTTTCTCAGCCAGCCCCTGTGGGTTTGGGTCTGGCCAGCAGAAGCCAGACTGCTTTGGAGACAAGCATCCGTAGGAAATTTGTGTTGCTGCTCTATAGGAACTTAAATTGCAAGCCTCTCATCTGTCTCAGATACAGAGCACAGAATAAACTGTGGCCCTGGGGACGTCTGCAGGTTCCCAGGTTGCTGTTTGTGCTGTGGATCCTGGTGTAGGGTGAGGATGGGTTATGCTGCTGTTGGCAGGGGGAAAATCTGGGAGAGCTGAGGCTGCTCACACGTCTGTGTGCGTGCAGCTGTTGGTGAATGCTCGTGTTCCTGTCGGAGCTGTCTGGGGCAGAAAGGTGCGTGTGGCACTGCAGAGGTGTGTGTTATTCTCACATCCCTGCTGGCTGCAAACAATGTCATGTCCCTACCTGGACTGCAACATGACATACACCTTAAAAACAGCAGCAACATCAAGCTCCAGAGGCACGAGAGAAGGCAGAGCTGCTCTTGTTGCTCATCAGTTAGGAAACCCTGCCAGCCTCGGCAAAGCATGCCGGGACCCAAACTGCCTTTTGGACTGGGACTCAGAGAGTGAGAGAGAAGCAGTAATTTGTTTGCCATTGCCCTCAAGCCAGGAAATCCAAACCTCAAGCGTTTCCCAGGCCACAGCACACTGGAGTGGAGAGAGAGTGTCAGGGAATGGCTCACACATCCCGACAGGAGCGCACGCACACGCGCGCGCACACGCACGGAGACGGCGCCGGGGAAGGGGGATTGTTCCAGCACCACTGCGGTTAAGATGCTGAGACAATCTCGAGTTTTCAGGCCATAGCTGTCAGGATGCTTTGGTATATTCATCACCCCGCACTCCATGGTGATAAAAATTTACACAGCCAACGAAACGAAGATTAATTTCATGTGAAAAGCTGACAGAATGGCCCATGTCATTGCTTTATTTGTGCCAGCACTCAGTAACTCGGCACAAGTTCCATTGAGGTGGCAGACACCCCGTCCCCTTGAGCCATCTCGTCTCCTCTCTAATGATGCCACCGTTTTGACAAAACCAAGCAACACAGCCGGTATGTGCGAATTTGGAATTAATTTTCTTCAGAAAGGTCAAGTATGTTAATGAGCTTTTGGCTGCCTGTGTTTTCTCTCTTGGGTTTTTTCCCCTGTTATTAGGGAAAGAAGGGGAAAAAAAAGGCGAGAAATAATTACAGAAAAAAAATGAAGGAAGGAGGAAAGAAGGAAGCTGTGAGGATTTGGAAGAGGCAGGATTCAGTGTAGCTTTTCATGGCTTCTCCTTTTCCAGGGCTGAGGCAAACTAGTTGTATCAGCTCAAGCCTGTGCAGTTTGCTTGGAGCTGTTGAGTGAGGCCAGGGATGTCATGGATTGTGGAGTTGGTGTAACCTGGCACAGAGGAGGTGGATTGCACCTCCTTTGCACTCGGGGACTGATGGCAGCTCTGTGTGTTGGCAGCTGCCTTCATTTTCCATCCCGGAATGGCTGAGCTCGGCTCAGCACGAGGCTTTGTGTGCTGGGGGAGGGGAGAGCAAGGGGAGGTGAAGGAGAGAAAAAGTTCATGGGCTCCAGCTCTTGTGGCTGTTATGAAAGGAAGCTGGAAGAGAGCTCAGCAATCTGGGAGAAATCCAGATCCCCCTAATTAATGCAGCTTAGAAACAGGACAAATAGGCAGTTTCCAGAGAGGTTGTCCCCCCATGTGATTGGCTCAAGAAGTTTGAGCTAAGTGTGATGCCAGTCACCTCTCATCAAAGTATTCCCCAAATTCATGCCTTTTTTGGTGCCAGTTAGAATTTGCCACTTTCTGGCACCCTGGTGGCAGGAGCTGCCTGGATTTCTCTGGGGGTTAGGTGATGATCAATGGGAGAAGAGGTGGTGAAAACAGCAGATGCTGTGTCAGGGCATGAGGGAGTAAAGCCGGACTTTGTCAGACATGTGCCACACACACCTGGATAGGACATTTAGGGTAGGATTCATCTCACCTAATTTTAGTCTTCTTAAACACAGTATCCAGACTAAATTAATTGTCTAAATTTCCCTTCTTGTTAATGGAGAACAGTAACAAGGAACTCATATCCCACCTAATTTGAGAGAAATTCCATTCTGTCAAGGACTTTCTTTCTCATTGAATATAAAGTGAATTTAAACAATTAGTTTGGAATGAATCCCTACCTTTAAGAGGCTTAAAATTATGGGGTGTGATTTCCTCCTCATTCTCTTCTCCCTGCTCCCATTCTGGCTCTAATTTCCCTATACAGTCCAAACCAGCAGGCAGAGGAAATCCAGCGGGGCTCCCAGCACCTGTATTGGCAGGGTTCGATCAATGCTTTCACTCCAGCTTGCCCAGGCTGGCTCCAAGCTTATCCACTCCTGTGCAATCCAGCCTCTGGCTGTGATGTGGTCCTGCCTGCCTTCCCTTGCTGGAGGCAGCCCAGCACACAGATTCTGGGCATTGTCCAAAAAGCCTGTGTTGACTTTGGAGGGTGCATTTTGCCATCCTGGCTATGGTGCAAGGAGAAATGATGTAGGATGTAGCAGTGCCAGTGCCACGTGTGACATACTTCAGGGTGTCCTTAAGGAGGAATTTTCCTTAGTTTCACACCTCTCTCAGCTGTGTTGTGTGGGTCCCTGTGCGTGTTGGATCCTTGTGTGTTCCCCACATGAGTCACTCCTGGCTAGGACATGGATTTCAAAAGCACACAAGTGACCAAACTTAATGATTTTCAGCTGACTCCAAGCATTGTCCCAAACATGGAATTCCTACCCATAAACCAATGTGCTGCCCACACTCTTCCCCTTGTTCCCAGGCTCTGGGGTGTGTGTGGAGGAACGTCCTGCTCTGCTCATCCTGCTGCAAGGTAGAGGGGTACTGGGGACAGTGAGAGGAACTTCTTGGCTATCTTTCTCATATGCTTGCACAAATGGTCTCAGAACATTCATGGGCATCATCAGCACCTGTATATTTCTCTGTAGAAGTTGTTGTGTTGCTAAGTGGTTACTCTATTTCTCCTTGGAGGAAGTTTCTGTGATGGAAGGAAATTATTCGCTAAGCCCTGCTAAAGTATTTGTATAAATTTAACAATAATTATTAATCTGTGCACAGGACAAAGCGGGGACAAGAGATAACTAAAATATTTCAGTGACAAGTTATATTTTGAGTTGTCAGTTCTAGCAACAGGACACACGAAGTGAATGCACAGAGACTACCTCATTCATGGCCATGGTGGAGTGGGGAATCCCTGTCCTGTAGTTGCCTGGGATGTCAGGATAAAATCTATAAGAACTTGAATTCTTAGGGAAATTCTCACCCAGCAGCTCCCTGGGGTTTTAGCTGAACTGTGGGATATTCAGCATTTCCCAACTCTCGTGTCAAGGACCTTCCCAGCTGTGAGATGTGGTTGTGCACCCCTTCTGTGTCCTCCCCTCCCACGCTCTGCTTTCCACAGGAAGGAATCCTGGGCATGTGAGTCAGAGAGCCGTAGCATGTCCTGGCCATGTCACCAGTGGGATGATTCAGGACTGAGACAGCACAGCACACCTACCCCGTGATCTGCATGGAGCCCCTGGGACACTCAAAGCCACATTTTCTCAACGTGCCAAGCTCTTGAGAAAGCCCAACCACTTGTTTTGGTGCACAAATAGAAACACAACCCCTAAGAGCAGAAATGGAATCTAGGAGATGCTCAGGGCAGTGAGTCTGCTGTCCCCTCCTAGGATGGTGTCCCATCATCCCTGTGTTGCAGGGCTTGTTTGTGCCAACTCCTCTCAGCTTCTGTTTCTTCCTCTCCCACTGTTTCCCCCCGTGTGAGAACACTGGCACCTATTATGGGAGGTCACCACGAAGGTTACTCAGCCAGCTCCAAGGATTAAAACTTCCTGCTCTGCTCCAAAGAGCTGCCAAGTCCTCCCTCCCCACTGCTCGCCACAAACCTAGTGCCTGTTTGTCTCTCTCTCCCCTTCCCATCCCTCTTCCTACCAAGAAATCCAGATCTCTCTCCAGACAAAGTGGGAGGTCGAGACAGCCCAGCAACCTCCAGAGGCATTTTCTGGAGTACCAAAAGCACTGTGGCCCAGGGTGATGTTCTTGATGTCACTTAACAGTGTTGCCAGAAGGTGAAATGAGCCTGTCTGTCCCTCTAGAGTCTGGGACAGGTTCCCATCAGGATCTGACCCAATAGTTTGGCTCACAAAAGGCTTTTATTTCTACTGGAAAATGCCATCAAGTTTTTCTACTTGGGAGGCTGGGGGGTCCATGGATAACTGGGAGGGTTTTCTTGAAAAGTAACTAAGGAGAATGTGATTTTTTCATTAGATAGGAATTGGCACAAAGACCTGTGATTTCCTTACAAAAAAGGTGGATGGGCACAGAAATCTCTGCCCTGGGCATGACCCTGTCCCAGAGGATGCTGCCGTTGTCCCAAGGACAGTGTGGTGAGGGGGGAGCAGCCCAAGAGGACAGACCTGCCTTTGGTGGGCACCTGAGCATGTGGCAGCAGGACACAAAGAGAGCTTTGCTCACAGGAGCAGAGCATAAACCAGAAGAGAGGAGCAAATAGAACAGGATCCTGCGAGAGGGAGATGAGATCAATATGGTGGGAATGGAGGGAAGGTGGGATGGCTGCTCACTGTTTTTGTAAAGGCGGGATGCTGCTCCAAAAAGCACCGCAGAGATCAACCACATTCAAGTAAAAACATAGTTTTCTTTAAAAAAAATACAGAAGCCCTACATACTAATAGTTCAACAGGATGAGGAAAAGCTGCCTGCTCCACCCCAGTATGTGCTGAGGTCAGGTGAAACCACCACCACCCTCAGGCAGGCTTTGGACACCATGAGGGGGGTGCTTGAGTTGCCAAGGCTCCTGCTCTTAAACTAGAAGAGAAGCAGCTGCTTTTTTAGGATTTTAGCCTCTCCAGCCATGGCTCCTCTTTGCTCCTAACCCTCTTTCTTAAAGATCCCACAGGAGACTTGCCATTGTTGTTCAGGCTGCTAGGGTCACCAGCCAGGAGCTTTTGTCTTTTCCCCGAGAACCATGAGGCTGCAGTAAATGTACCTTGAGGAGTTCTTTGTGAACATTACAACTGAATTTGGCCCACTGTCTGCCAGTTTATGCTAAATGGAGACCACAGAGACCTCATTTAATGACTGGGTTTGTGTAGGTGTAAAGCTCTTTGAGGTCTCCATAAACATGGGTGTTTATTCATTTAGATTTCATTTTGATTTTCTTTTCAAATGAATTCATTAGCAGGAAGAAAGCCAAAGCCTCAGTGTTAAAAATCCAAGTCTGATTTTTGGGTTTTTTTGTTTTCTTTTAAGAAATGAAGGAAGTATATGGTCTCGGTGCTGGTCCTTCAGGGTTCCTCCATGTGTGTTCTGGAGGCTCATAGGTAAGGAAAAGCCGAGAAAAACATTGAAAGAGGAGGGCTGGGGCAGCTCCTGCCTTGTTTGATGGCACCCTGTGTTAGCTGCTCCTTCGCTTGTTAGGGATATCACATTCCAGGGATGCATTGCTGTGGGTAAGGAGTGAAGTGAGACAAATGAGAGGACAGAGGTTACACACATGAGCTGCAAGGATGTCCCCGTTTAGATGCTGGGTGGAAAATCAGATGGAGTGTGCTTGCTCCTGCCCTGGGGCTAACAGCAACAAAGGAAGAGAGCAGGGGATTTATCTAGCTGGAGTCTAATATTCCTTTGGCTGCAGCAAAGGCTGCAGCACTTCCCGACTATCGGCTGGCGCTTTCACTCACACACATCTGTGATTGATGGGCAGAGAGTATAAACACCTCATTAGTGCCATAATTCACTGGTTAGGACTCAGGCTGGGCTGTGGGAGGGAGGGGGGAAAAAAGAGTTGAGAAAGTTTATTAAAGAAAAAAAAATGGAAGAAGAAGAAGAACGGATGTAGAGGCCACACAAATCATTCCAGGGAGTTATCTGACCTGCTTTGAAAACTTTAATTGCTGATAATGGACAACCTGTTGGGTGGTATTTTATTAACACTAATAGATTTTTACGGGATATTTCTCACATTGCTCTCCCAGAGCCTGAAGAATGCATTAAATATTAAAAGTTAATGCTCTTGGTTGCTGTTTCAAGGATGCCCCACCAGTAACGAGCTTTCCCGCAAGTTAGAAACAGGGAGCAAACATGAGCTGCCTCTGCCACTTACGGCCTCTGCAATAATAATGAGGAAAATACTTGCAGCCTGTGTGCACCTTGCAGCTGAGGTTCTCAAGCCTGGCCTAAATGCCCTGTAAAGGCAGTGCCCAGAGCTGGTGATAGCAGTATCTGATCTCCAATCTTGGATTTACAAGACTTGGATTCCAGAGTCCCACGCTGAAAGCGAATGCTCATAAACTCCCATATGCTGCTTTACATTTCAGTTATTCAAAGCAGAGGCTGAACCAACAACCCATTCCTGTTTCTCAGGAGAACTCAGGTCTGAAATGGATGATATTTTTATTTAGTATGCCAAATGGTTTTTTAATAGTGCTGCTTCCACACTAATTTGTTGCAGAAATGACCCAGCTACCTGGAACAGAAACGGAAGCTTCTCTGAATGTAGGCAGCAAGAGGGGTTTTGGAGGAAGCTCTTGACATCCCAAAGTCCTGCACACAGCCTTGAACCCTGAAAGTATAGAAAAAAAGGTCACTTCTATACTGTAAAGGTACAGAAGGTACACAGGGTGCTCAGAGAAGCGGTGGCTGCCCCTGGATCCCTGGCAGTGTCCAAGGCCAGGCTGGTTGGGGCTTGGAGCAGCCTGGGATAGTGGAAGGTGTCCCTGCCCATGAAACGGGATGAGGTCACTCCATCTGTTGTCCCAAGTCCCTCTCCATCTCTCCTGGAGCCCCTTTAGCCACTGGAAGGGGCTCTAAGGTCTCATCAGAGCCTTCTCTTCTCCAGGCTGAACAATCCCAATTCTCTCAGTGAATCTGGGTCCTGGCTGGATTTGGGAGAAATTTGCTTACAGGGAATGGGGAGGAAGGGCCAGGAGACTTGGTGCAGTATTTGTTTCCAAAGGGGTAAATCCTTTTGGCTCCCGTGCTCCAGGATGTGCTTTGCTGCTGGACTCCTGCTGGTCAGCAATAAAATGGTCTCAGTTACTTAACGGGAATTGAGTGCTTGGTCACTTCTCCCCCTGCCAGCCCATCCGTTCTCCCGTCTCCCCTCCAACGACAGCTTTTCCTGATTGACCCCACAAGCTTACGAAAAACCTTTTTACTTAAACGTGTATTGACCTCAGTCTTGCTGCCCAGTGAATTATGTCACAGCTGGCTATCTGAAAGTCATCAATCAGGGCTCAGACCTCGGGAGATGTCTCCTGGTGACACAGATCCCAGCCTTCATCGATGAAGGTTGTACCAGGTGCCTTCTTGTCTCTGGCAACTGGGAGGACAACACCCTTTGTATGTTTTTTTTCTGTCATCATCCCATAGGCCCTGTGATTTTTTCCTTTCCTTTGATTTGTTTTTTATTTCCCTTCCCCATCTGTTTTTGCACTGTGTATAAAATTTCCTTCCTTGCCTCAACCTCCCCTTCAAAGAGAAAGAAAAGGAAACTGTCAAATGTGGCATCTTTTAATTCTTAGGTAGTGTTAATTTTTCCAGTCTTTTCTTCCCCCTTTCCTATTTGATTTTTGTCTTGATTCCTTGTTGTTGTTGTTTTCCCTGATGTGATTTTATGATCAGGACAAATGCACTGGACAAATGAGAAATTTAATGATACTAGAAATATTTCTCCCATATTTTGTAATGCAAAGTAATTCCAGTAGATCTTTTGCCCCATGACTTGGGATGTGCTGGCTTGTTGTCACTTTGTGGATGAGGGATGGGGAATACTCCATGAAATGTGAAGCATCACCACAAATTCAATCAGCCCTACTGTCTCTGTACAAGGATTGATCGAGCAGGAAGGAGGGGACGCAGTCCATGACAGAGTTTGTAAAAGGAAGATCTGTGTTGTATTTGACTGACATAGTAAAAATGCCATGATTTTTCAGGATTCTCTGCTCTTTTGAGGGTGAAGGGAGGCCTAGCTTGATCTTCCTCTTCTAATAAACAAGAGCAAGGCTTGAGTATCTCACGCCTTGCACAGGTGGCAGGGCCAGAAAAGGAGGGATATTTGCTTGCTTTCACACATATCAAAACAGGACTACATAAACAATTCTTTATTTTATTCTACCTGCGCTGGAATATTCTGCTAACAAAGCTGGGAAAGAAAAAGAGCATATTTTTTAGTTCTTCTAGAATTAGTAGAAATACCACTTTGGTGACAGACCCATTTCTTGTTGGAGATTTTGTAAGGCTGATTTTATATCTGTGGCACATTCCTTCAATGCACCATGTGAATTCTTCAGCTCAGGAATGCCTTGAGCTGGGGATATGTTACCTTTTTCTCTGTGTCTTGACTTTAGGAAATGCAGGCAGATAAGGCTGGTGATAGCTCTGACAATGTGCCTGATGCTGTGGCCAGACCTGGCAAGGCTGAGGTGAGGCCAGGGCTGCTGTTGGCTCCCAATGTCCCCAGGGAGGCTGTGAGGGGCCTCTGCACCTCCAGAGCTCTGGATGGAGATCAGGCCTCGAGATAACAAGGTGATGACAAGCACTTTCAGAAGTCCTGACACACAGACAGATAAAAGAAATGCAGTAATAGTGTGTAGAAATAAATCCTTCTCATTCTGCTTTTGATCTTCTGAGTCTCTTAAATATAAGAATTTTCTCATATAAGTTTCTTACATCATCCATAAGCTTATGGTCTGCATTTTAACAACCTTACAAAATATTACTAAAAGAAATGGATTCAGGCATTTGTTTTAAAGACACCAGATTAAGCACTATCTCTATTTAGATTAAAATCCTCCCCCACAAGGTTTGCAGTATAATATCTGTGGTACTGGCATGTGCAGCACTGCCCAAAGAATGGAGCTGGCTGGAAATTCCCTCATCTGCATAAATGCAAATGACTAAAGAAGTTGGACTGGTGGGAGAAAAATTAGTAGATTGTGGATTTTATTCTTCCTTTATTGATGTAAATTGCAGGCATGTGTAATGATATTTGTGATTTTAAAGTAGGCTGTGTCCCTTCAAAGAAAATGTGAGCTCATAAATCCTGGGAGATTAGAGATCCTGAGGCCCGATGTGGCAACGGCTCCGGGTTTATGGCATTCCTCAAGACAGCCAGGATAGGATGTTCTGTGACCTGGCTTTTATGAAGATCAAAAGGCTCCAAACTGTTGAGAATAAGATTTTCACATCATGCAGGGGGAGACACCAAGCTGTCAAATGGGAGGAGGCTCTTTGAAGTGTGGAGATAAGGACCCTGCTAACCTTCAGTCAGGTATGAAAGCCATTTCCAGCGGTACGGGAGCGTGTCCTTCCACTGGACCCTTCACGGAATAGCCCAGCTGAGTTCATTCAGGTAAACACCTGGCAGTGTCTCAGCCACAAGGAATGCTTGAAGAGGACTAAAAGGACTGGGAAAATGTAACAACTAATGTACTGGGGAGGTGGGAATTATATATGTTAATATTTCTGGGACCAACAAGCCTGAGTCCAGCAGAGCTCCCACTCTGAGAGCTGGAATCACAAGTGTGCTCCTGTGTGGATTATCTGTGTCTGGGCATGAGGAGCAGGTGGGAGTGCTCACAGAGAGCTTCTGGCTGGGAGAGGGCTGGAGAGAGACACAAAGTACCTCACACCTCTGTGTTCTGGCCAGGAAGCTGAGCCAGTGCAGGGACAGCAATTCACTGCTGCTGTGGGCCAGGGAGAGCTTGTCACTGGCAGGGAAGAGCTGTGGGAGAAGCATTTGTGGAGCACAGCACCACTTTTCTGGCTGTCCCAGAGCTCCCCATCTAGCACAAACACTGATATGTTTGTTCATTCCCTTCTCAGATTCCTCAGAGGGGCTGGCATTGGCAGCTGCATCATCGTGGTGCCTTGAGAAAGCACTTCTGCACAGTATTTCTCATGTAAGCAAAAGCTCTCAGCACTGAAAATCTTCCCAAAAAAGTATTCCCCTGAGCTGGTAAGAATAATTTCTGGTCACATTTATAGAAGTTTAAATGGCATCTAGACAAGATAAATATCCTAAGTGTTTTGTCATCTTTGTGCTGATGAACTAAGGATATATTTTCTTTTGCAAAATGACTTTCTAAAAGAAAACAGCTAAACAAGACAGAATAAAAATAAAATTTCATGACAGATGCTGTTGATACATGTGTTTCCTCTGAAATAAGCTCAGTCCTTGGCTGACAATAAAATAGTAATTGTCCTTGGCCAACATCTTGAAAGCTGAAGGTGGAAACAGAGTGGTGGGAATCATATGGCTTTATAATTCATGTCCAAGCATTGAATTCCCTCACAACAACATAGTTTCTTTTTAAAACTTGTCCTAATTATCACAGCTCACATTGATACTCTAGGAACTGTTCTACATAGAATCAGTCATAAATAACTTGATAATCTGGTTCTCCTTGGAAAATGCCATTTCCTGTTGGAAATGGTTAAGGAAATGACAATGATTTAGTTCCTTTATGTCTTCTTCAGAGAAGTAGTCATGGGTTTTATAGAGGAGTTATTTTTCTTGTCCAATGATTTTTTGTTTCTTTTACATTCATGTTTAATTGTGTATTAGACTTTTCCAATATATTTTAGTGAGTCCAGAGGAAATTCTGCAGGGAATATTGAGATTCTGAGGGATCTCTTCCAAAGCAAAACACAATTAATGAATGAATGAAGTTCTACCAAATGGAACTTCCATTCTTTCCCTCATCCCAACAGTCCTGTTACACTCAGAGGCTGACCTATGTGTGGGTTACAAACATTCCAGCAGTAGGATTGCAGAGGGAGCTCCTCATTTCTCTGAGCAGAGTTTGTTTCTTCTTTACTCCTGACTGTCCAGGTTTTCTTTTTCATCCTTCTCAAAGTAGCAATTTCCCAAATAGCAGAGAAGAGAGGAGTGTGTTGTCACCCTTGCACTCAGCAGTGTAATGGGAAGGATCCTGCTCTAACGGGCCCACAGGTCTGATTCACAAGGAAATTGCTGTGTCCCTGTAGCCTTTTAATTGTAGGGTTTCAAACCTAAGTATAGAGACATACATCAACTATTACACTGTCATTTAATCTGGAGTAAATCCAGTGTGAACCCTGAGTGCCTGGAGCTGGTCCAGCTGAGTGGCAGGAACAGAGCTGAGAGTCCTGCTAAACACCACAGGATTCCTGGGATTTGCAGGGCATCTGTTCTGCTGCCCTTGTAGTCCCTTGGGCTGCTCTGGAGGAGCTCCTGGGTGTCTGGTGATTTTATTAGGGCCTGGCACAAGAGAAGTAGGAGCTTGTCAGTGTGGTCCCAGCAGAAAAGCTGCTGTGAAAAAACCTTTCTGTGGGCTCTGAAATCTGAACTGCAGCCAATTCCAGCTGAGGGATGTGACAGTCACCTTTTGCTGTGAATTGCCATCTGAACAATGACGATGTTGTGTGGTTTGAAGGGACGGGGAGCAGTGGGAAGGAGAAGTGTCTGTCAGGGCTGGGACTGGGCTCTGGGAGGGAGCAGCCCAGGCCCTCAGCCTTTCCTAAGCTTCCACCTCAACACCCACAGTTGGACATGTTTTAAGGGGACACATGTGCATCCCAAATTTTCTACTTTGGCAAGCTCAGTTTGGCTGGGCCATCTGGCCATGCTTCTGCTCCTTTGAAAGCTTTGCCTGATTAAAGAGTCCTGGGAGCTCAAGAAGGAAAGTCGCAGGAGGGGAACAGGAAGGGGGCTTGCTAAGAGATGTGCTATTCCCTAATTAAATAATAGTTAAGAGGAGCTCACAGCTTGTAACAACCAGGGAGATTCTGCTGCTAATATTCACTGCAAAGCTGCTCTTCCCAGGGCCATGCTTCCCATCCCCAAACCCAGCTGTGGCGTGCATGTGCTGCACAGCTCTCCCAAAGCCCTGTCACGGAGGGTGAGAGTTGGAATATATTCATCCAAATTACAACATCTCATCTTTTGTTTGCAATTTGTTGGGACAAACAGCTCTCCTGTTACTATTTATGATTTGCCACTCCTGTAAGAGCCCAGCTGAAGTCACTGCACTGAATCTGAGCTGCTTTGGTCTGAGAAATGCTTGAATTAACAGTACAGTGAATGTGGAGAGGAGCAGAGGAGGAGAGAGAGGCTGGTACCTGTTGTGTCCCTTTTACAGCTGGGGAGCTGAGGCCTGGCAATGGAACAATTTGCTGTCAGTCTGCAAGAGAGGTGATGGCAGGATCAAGACAGCAAGTCAGCTCTTCTCCATTCGAGGCAGAAACACCTTTTTTGACCCATATTTTTGATGACAAATGAAATACCCAGCCTGAGAAATGGCTGGTTTAAAGGTCAGTGATATTAATGAACCAGGTCCTGCTCCTACATAAGCATATTGGAGGTGAGGGCTGCTCTTTTCCTGCCCAGGAAAAGAGCATCTCAGCATTCCCAGTGCATCTCAGACATCTCAGGTTTACTATTTGTGAGGGTTTTGCTTGGACTCTTGGTCCAACCACAGATACTACTCCAATGAGGTGAAATCCTGGTAGAGTGTCTGAAGCACTGATATCCCATGAGGACAAAACCATGCACAAAAAGGCATATGTAGGGAAGCCAAGCACAGATAAAGCTCCAACAGCACTAGACAGTTATTCAAACTCTTCAGCTACAGGTTTAGAGTAACCCTGATTTTCGGGTACCCTACCTGAGATGCATAAGGGCTGATATTCAGGATTCCTGTGGGTTCTGAGGTCTAAGGGATTTTTTTGGGTCTGATTGTTGTGAAACTTTTGGTCTAATCATGGACCTTGTATTTTTATCTTATCCTGGCAAAAAAAGTGTTCCAACAGACTTCAGGAATTTTTCATGGGCTTTGTTCTGGCCTAAAATATGATCTGCCCCAGCCATGGATACAAAGCCCAACAGTCCTTTGGGTTTATCTAAGTAAAGGGCCTTACACGGAGAATGAGAACATTCCCAGTTAGGTTTGTGTTCTTGTAAGGAATAGAAATCATTAAAATCTGGGGACAGGGAGGTGTTACTAGTGAAAGGAGCTGGGTTACTTCAGAGCCAGGTTAAACCAAAGCTGGCAACAAGGCATTGCCTAGGTTTCCCTACAGACTCAGATTTTAGATTAACTGAACCAACACCCTGCTTGGGGTGACAGCCTGGTGTAACACATTGATGGCCAAGAGATAGAAATAAACAGAAGTAGTAGTTGACTTTTTCCAAAAAGAGCAAGGAAATACTCAGATAAACAGATGTGTAACCCCAACCATCGAGACATCAACTTCTCTTCTTCACTCTGCTCTCAGTTTGTTGTATGGATGTGGCATAAATGTCTTCACAAATCTGTTACAAGCCACAGATAGTTTTGTCTGTCCAGCACTGCGGTGCAGTAAAAAGCAATACAAATGCTATTTGCTGTTTGCTAAAGTAAGGAGTGAGGTGAAAAAGCTCCACTGCAAGATGAAGCAACGTGTAGAGGCTACACCATATTCCAAGAGGCTGTCTATACCCATCTCCCATGGGTTAGGACTGTGCCATTGCAATTCTTTATGAGAAAAACCTTGTAGCATCCCTCATTCCTTTGGTCCACACTAGGAGCAGATGTTGGGAGAGTATCCAGGCCTGTATTACTCTTAGAAGAGGCCATATGTATAAATGCCCCTTTTTTGTACAGCTGTAATACACAGTGTATGCACCTTATTATCAGAGAGAGATCCAGAGCACGGGGTACAGTATAACCAGGATAAAGCAGAGTCTCAGGAGATTTCTCCCCATTCAGAAAAGCTGAAAGAATTTTGTTTGGAAAGCCAGACTTGGGAGGAAAAGAACAGGGGTGAGGAAGGAGGAACCACTTTAAGTGTAAAAATGTCTGAAGGGAGTAGGGAAGTGCAAGGTTTCAAGGCTATGTGAGCAAGTGTCATGTGCAGGGATAAGAGAGCCTGGATTTAGACTAGAGATGAGCCAACAGGCAAAGAATTTGCTTCAGACAGAGTTCTTCCTAAACCCTGTGTGCTACTACAGCTAACAATCATGTCAATAGGGTTTAAAAGGTGCTTCAGAGGAATTGGGAAGCAAAGAAAAATAAGGTGGGTGGCTGAGGTAGGAATGGAAAGTCCAGTGGTTACTGAGTGAGGCTTGAGTGTGATGAGAATCCTGGCTGTGCTCCAGTACAAGATTTCCTATCACATTAATTATATTGCAATGGGCTCCAGGGTTTTCAGTGATTCAGACTTGTTGTATCAAAAATGTTACACAGACATCAGTGGTGGGGTAAGAGATAATCTTGCTGTGTTGTCTCCCAGCCTTCCACAAAGATTCCCTCAAAGAAGAAGCCTGAGATTCCTTGATGCTATTCCCTCTGTGCAAGTGAGCAGGAAGGGAGTGATCTACAGGGAACAAGGAATGATCAGTTCTGGGAAGTGTCATGTTTCTCTCAAAAATTAACTGCATCCCCTTCCCTTTCATTAAAATACATATAATCTTGGATGGCATTTTTGTAACACTGGAAGGTGTTATTAGAAAAGTGTTTCTTGCTTTGAAAATATGGAAATATGGTTACTCAAACCTACATGAACACACTGGGAATGTAGTGGTACTGTCTTTGTTGTGGGCAGAACTCCTGGCAGGTGTCTCATGAAATTGTTCAAACCAGGAAAACTGAGGTGAGGACTTTCTCTCTCTCCCCTCCAACTCTCTCTTTTCTCCTCCATCTGGGTGCACTGGCTGTCAAGTGCCTTTGAGACCATGGAAGGACAGAAAATCAGTGTGGAATAAGTCAGGTCTGGGAAAGAGAAGTCATGGCAGAGGCAATTCCCTGCTGAACAGCAGTGAAAAGCAAAAGCCAGACAATACTGACAAACAGAAAATGAATGAGTGAGGAGCTGCCCCAGCACGGTCTTGTAGTGAAGGAGGAGAGCAAGGAGAGTCTGATGCTGAGTTTTCCAGTCATCACTGTGCCACAGTTGCCTTCTGTCACTTGGATATGAGATAGATAAGGTAGAGCATCTCCAAATAATGCCTAAGTCACCTTGCTGGCTTCTGTAGAGGGGAAGATGTGGGTGTAACAAGCACCCTTCCCTGGGAGAGGGTGTCATGCAGTGTATGGGCCAGGATTATTTTAGACCTGGGATGTGAAGACTTTAAGGCCTGGCTTTTACTGAGACAGTTGGGGTAGGAATCAGGTTGGGTTTAAAGTCTCTTTTATCACTAAAATCTGGAGGTGTAACCTGAGGAGGACAGAAAATCACCAGAATCCTGGTCATTGTGGCCACACCACTGTCATTCCCTTTTGTGCTAGAGGTGAAGAGTAAAGCTTTTGCTGGCCAAGGTTCCAGATGCTTTTTTTCTAACCAAAAGTAAATAGAAGAGAGGAGCATTGGGTCCTTTCTGGAGTACCCACCTGCCCTCCCAGCCTGGAGATGCATTGGCTGGAGGACTTGGAGCATCTTCTACTTGTGCCTCCTCTCGTGTGGCCAAAGCAGAGTTAAGCTCCTGTCCCTCTCTCCCCGCCATAAAAGTGCATTATGGGATTCTCTTTCCTGCCTCTCCCTCCTCTCTCCAGAGCTGTGTGTTTGAAATGATATCTATTTCTCTTTGTGACAGCACACCGTGACTGCTGCTTTGACATTGTGCCGAGCTGACATCCCAACCGGCCTGACACTGATGCCTTTGGGCAGAAATCAGAGCCGGTTTGCTCCACGGCTCCATGCAGCCACGACGCCTGTAGCGCCTCGCAGAACCCCCAGTGCCCTGCTGGGGAAATGGAGCGAGCACGTGGGCCCCAGATGAACCCCGGGAGGAGCGCAGGCGTTACCCGTGCCCATCCTCCTGTCCATTTTCAGCTCTAAGTGTTCACATTCACATGGGTTTGTTTATTTTTTTTTCCCCCTCCCCTTTCTCTCCCTTTTTCCCTTGCCTGTGAAAGGGTTGGCTTCCTGTTTCTCTCCCCACTGCAGAGTCCTTGGGGAGCTGGGTTTCTGCGAGCTGGAAAAGGAGCGCACAAGCGTCGGATCAGCCCTTATTAGTGTTGAGAAAGGTCTAATGGGTCCTGGCTTCTGGGACCATTACCTGTCATTTACTTTTATTAAGTCAGTGATGAGAAAGTTTAAAATTAAAGGCTTTGTAAATTGGATTCCAGTTCTAAAGGAAAGCACCGACCAGGAAATCAGAGCCTAAGCTTGCAGATGGACCACTGGGAACAACACAAGACTGGGGCGTTTCTCTTCAGCTGCTTGGACAAAGTTCCTGTGCCAGGGTGTGGAGGGGACAAAGCCAGGGTATCTAGAAACCTTCAGCTATATGAACCGTGTCATCCCTCCTTTGCCAGGCTACTCAGGTTCAGACCTCCAGTTCAGGAGGAAGGGTGGTCTTCTGGTTGAGTCATTACCCAGGCTGAAATGATCCCAGGCAGGTCATGTCATCTCCCCATGGTTCATTTCCTGGTTTATAAGGAGAAGGACCTTGTGCTAGTATTGATTTTTTTTGTTACCAGTTGCCTGGTTTGGGCACTCAGCTCTTTGGGGCTGGTACTCTCCTTGACTCTTGTGCTTTCAAGAGAAGCTCTAACTCCTTTGAGTGTTCCAGGCAAAAATAAAGAGTTTTGTTAAGTCTAGCAGAAAGCAAGTAAAAGGGATAAGCCACTTAGTTAAAATAAACATCTAATTCTTAGGGGTTCTAGCATTGTTGTATTCTCTGCTTTTGAGACTTAATCTTTGAATTAACCACCCAAACACACTTGTGAGTGAAACACCCCAATTCCACTAAAGCAGTGCAGCCAATTATGGTGTGACAAGGGAAGCTCAGGGGCCAGCCCCAACCAAGAGCTGCTGTCACTTCTGTTTTCTCAGCTGAATAAAAGTCTCATGGTGACACTGCTCTGATGAGAAGCAGCATGAACTAGTGGTTATAAGTACAGTCTGGGAATCAGAATTCTTGGTTATTGTGTCTCAGTTTATCTTTGACTGGGGTGACATGGGAGAAGTCACCTGAGGTCAGGATTTTAGGTTGCCTTGTGCCCATCCTTGCATTGTTAAATACACAAGTTGTGCTTACACGGCTTTGCATGAAGATCAGAGGTCCACACGGTGTCTCTGAGAGGTACAGAGCTCCACCAAAGCACAGGGCTTAGCCAGTTAGTAGGAATTTTCAGAATTAAGTGTTTGTCTCCTGAAGGGAGAATGAAACAGAGACTTCCTTTAAACTCATGGTTACTTGGAAAAGTTCACCTCAGGTTTTCCCTGCATGGCTTGGCAGTTTTCATCGCCCAGTGTTCTGCCTGTCTTGTTTATCATTATTGTTGTTCTTAGTGTTATTATTATTATTATTATTACATGATACTATATTTACTTTTAACAGAAGTGAGATTTGTGCATATTTGGAAGGGATACCCTCTGCCCATCCCCTCTAGCACCCCTATAGCCAAGCTCCAGGTATGAGTCCCCACTTTTAGGAAGATTCCCCTCTTTTTAAAGAACCAGGACTGAGAGCAGAGGCTCACACCCTACAAATCCAAACCTTTAACCTTCTTTCCCCGGGGAAATTCCAAACTACACCAGCAGGAGGTGAGAAAATATACCCAGAGGAAAGTGTGACAGGGAGGAATGGCTAAGGAGGGGCAGGGAGTAGGCACTTGGACAACCCTGGACCCAGAATTCCTGCCAAGTGAGGCTAAGCATGTGTTAACTCCAGGCCATTCTTCCTGTCTGTCCATAGGCACAGCAGCTCCTTGAATTCAGCTAATTGCCAGGTTCCCTTGAAGAAGGCGTGATGCCTCTCCCAAGTTTCTCTGCTATGGATGTGAGGAGCTGATCTCTGAGTTATTCAGTGGTTTCTTACATCATTCCTGCCTTCCCAGCCGTGCCACAAGGCTTTCAGAAGGTAATCTGGGGAGATTTTATCAAATGTAAAATGTTCCTAGACATTACTGGAGCCATGATGTAATGATTCAAAGTTTTTGTTCTTTAAATTCCACTGAAAAACCACAGGCCCCAAAAAATTGTTGCAGGGGAACTGATGAGTTTTAAGAAGAAAGCTGAGATCTTGTGCTGGACTGAGCCATTCTGGGGGCAGTGGTGGGAGAAAAGGTTTTTGTAGGTTCTGTTTTGCTGGCCTTATAAGGTCTGGACTGAATCTCTGAGGGGGGCAGCAGCCTCTTCACAATGCCCACTCCCTGGTTTCTGCTGCCTGGTGGGAAGTGTTGCCAAAGGAGAAGGCAGCAGGACCAGGCTGCTTTGTACCTCACTGCTCCTGATTTCGCAGAATCATAGAATAAGCTGGGTGGAATGCTGGGAGCTTTGTATTTGTTTTAATTGTGGCTGTTCCCATTTTTGTGAAGACAATTCCAGCCCAAAATCTTGCTCAAAAAGACCAAACTCAAGGTCCCCTCAAGTAACAGAGCTCTCTTAGGATCATCCATGCTGGAACTGATGACCTGGTTTACAGGATATGAGTGCTTTGAAAGGCCTTAACAGCCTTTTCAGAGGGCCAGTGATTCCTGAGTGACACAGTGTCTGCCAGACCAGGATGAGACCATCCATGCTTTGATGCTTTGGATTTCAGTACCTGTTGAAATCCCCTGAACAAATGGGACCATTAATTACGGGGCCTGGCTTTGATGAATGGTGCACAGGGGACAACATTTCATTTTGTCTGGGGGGAGTAGGCAGGATGGGGTGTTTTGGAGTGTTCAGTGATGCAGGAGAGGTCCTGGGTGTTGCCTGATCAAGGGAAAGTTGCTTCCTCTCTCTAGAGTGCTGTAAAGTCAGTGTCAAGTCACTGTGGCATCTGGGTTATGTCACCTGCTGAGGGGGCTACCCTTTATACATCAGAGTTGCTCAGACAAAAGCCAATTCAGCCCTGTATCTAAAAAGCTTTTAGAATTTCTCTAAGGGTTGCAAATAATTTGTCCTAGATGACTTCTGACGGCCCCATCCCCAGGCCACTGAGCAGAGCAATGTGTTTGGAGCTCAGATGAGACACATAAGATGGAAGAAGGCCATGGGATGTTCTCAGAGAGAGCCCCAGGACACTACCACCTTGTTTTCCTCATATCTTTTTGAAACTCCCAAACCAAAAGTTGCTCATATGACAACATTGTAAGAAAGGCTTGTTCCTGGAGTGGTGGAAATTTTTTTTTACAGCTTTGATTTAGTTTCTTATTTGTATGGATCATTATGTTTTGGTGCTGGGAGGTCACGTTCATGCCAAAAAATTGAATTCATTTTGGAGGCACCTGAAAGTTTTGTTGTGTACAGACAACACACTTCTTGTTATTTCAGTCTAATTAATTGCAGCCATCTGAGAGCATCTGTAGTGGGTTTTCACAAAGGGTTTCTGGATAGGATAAAGCAGTGCTAGAAGACTCTCCTTCTGGGACGAGATTACTGCTTTCAGGACTGCTGGGTGAGAGCTTTGTGAACTGATGGAGTTAGTGGAAAACAAGACCGTTCAAAAGGGAAAGGAAAAAGAAGGAAAGTCAAAGACAGTGCCATCAAAACTAAGGATAGTGGGAGGAGAGCATTCACTCCTTTAAAGCTCCCAAAATGAGAAGGAGCAAATGGGAGTGCGTGATGTTCCCTTGTGGTCACCAGGAATCCCAGCAAAGACAGAAGGCCTGATTCCTTTTAAGTGAGTTTGGTTTACACTGGAGATGTTTACATGATTCACTCATCCATGTTCCAGTTTAGTGATTCACTTCAGGATAAACTGAATCATGCCTTGGGAATTTCTCATTGCTGACTTTAACAGTTTTCTGATGATACTGGATCAGGTGAAGAGATCTGTGCTGCAACCATCTACCTGGGTCGGGATTAGACACAGGAACATTCAGGTTGGTGCACATGGTTAAATGCTTGCATAGAGGGTGAAACTCCAGGTACCTGATACTCAGGTAACCCTAAAAGCAAGGCATGGAGTGAAGAGGCAGAAGAAATCCCGTGCAAGTCCTCAGAACATACTGTTTTTTAAACTAAGAATTTAAATTCTTTTTTAAACTAAGAATAGAGTTCTTTTTGTAAGAAATTTCAGTTTAACTTGATCTTTCCCAATGAAATTGCACTGAAAAGTTTCCTGAATAGCTCTTCCAAAGAGGCTTTGGAGTCAGGAGGACAGGCAGAACACTCCAGGAAATGAGTCTGAAACAAGTAGAAGGAAGTAAGTTGGGACCTGAGTGGCTGAACAGATTGCAGAAGGCACTACCAGGGAATCCAGTGGCCAAAGGCACAAATATGCTGAAGGTACATTTAGGAGTGTAACTGGAGGGTGGCTCCATGGATGGCTGTGCTGATGGAGGAAGTCATCAAGCCAATTACTGTAATGGAAGCCAGGTAGAGCAGGGGAAGGTCAGTCCTGGGAAGATCTCAGTGTTGTGTTCTCCTTCACACACTGGCTTTTGGTAGAGATCAGTATCGAGCTGCATTGATTTTTGGTCCAGTGGCATCTCTGATGCTTGTTCTAAGGAGTTTGCCTCTTGAGACAGTTTTGTAAGGTGACACAGGGTTTGCCCAGGCTGCCCTTGAGCCCTGTGTGCACTCACTGACCTGTGGGGCCTGTCTGGGATGTGGCGGTGTAGTGCTCAGACACCGTTCCATTTCCATATAGGATTTAGGGGATCCTACCCTTTTCTTGTTTTCCATGGGACACACCTTGGCCCAAACCAGGCAATCCTCCTTGTGTTGGTACTTCCCAAAAATACCGAGCAGGGGCTAAACTCCAGCACTATTTTCCAAACAGACTGTGAAATCAAGAATGAGAGACAAGCGTGAACCTTCCTCCAGCCCCTTCTCTCATCTGGGCATGCTCATGCCACGTGTCACTACAAACTGCTGGGACATCTGGAACGGGTTCATGTGAGTCCATGGGGTTTGGATCCCTGTGCGTGGGAAATCCCTCATCCTCTGCTCATTCCCCTGACAGGCAGCTCCTGCCTCCGCATGACAACACAGACAGATCCTCTGCAGAGTTAATGGAGGAGGATGTTCTGATTGGGATCCAAAATTGTTCTCACAGTAACATCTTCTGATGTTTAGCCCTCCAGATGGGGCAGGATCTTCCATCTAGTGCAGACTTACTATGTATAAACCACTAGAAAGCACTTCTTTTGTTAATTCAAGGCAAAACCTGCTCTCATCCTCCTTGGCTTTACATGTGATTAAATCCATTGATCCAGTTTCTCCCTCACCACACTGGAGTCTTCCCAGCTGAGGATCTATTTCACATCTCCTAGCTGAAAGGCACCTGGCCCAGGTGAGCACACATCTGCAATCCAGCCTGGGCAAGGGATTTAAGCACATTCTGGCAGAAATTGGGCCTAAGAGTGGGTGAAACCTGGTGCTGAGGGGGCACGTGAAGTGAAAAACATATAAAAAATGGGTAGGGCATAAACTTGGAGCCATTGTTTACCACATTTTTATCTGGTTATATGGCAGCTGTCTGACCTCCTCACCTAATTTGCAAATAATCTTGTCAGGACAAATTAGCCCATGCTAAGCCTGTGCTGTTGAGTCTAGATGGTTATCAGGACTTGCACTGGTGAGTTTTAAGGTAGTTCTGGTGTCTCTGCAGTGTAGTGGAGTCCCTGTGGCAGTGACTGCAGTGCAGATAGGCTTTTGTATTAACCAGAATGAATATGCACAAACCCTCTTCTAACAGAAACCTGGAATTAATGATTTTCTGAGCTGGTTTCTTTCAGGCCATTTTCACTACAGGGGTGAGTGTTGAAAATAAAGATTTAAACTCCATTTTAAAGTGCAGCTCTGTAGACTGTGAATTGCTTAATTCATCTTAATAGAGGTGTTCACTCTGAACCCAAAAAGCTTTTAGTTGAGATTTAGCCTGTGGTTTGATATTACAAATTGCTTGGTGGTAACATTGGTTTAAGACACTGTTGTCTCCTGGCCTCTTGTTCCTGCTGCTCTGCTGGCACAGCCACTCCTGTGGCTGGGAACCAGGTGGGAGGAGCCATCGGGCTTGGGAAGGGGGAAAAAACGGTTTCACGTGTTTGGTTTTTTTGTTTGTTTGTTTGTTTAAAGCAGGAAAGTTCCTCTGTCTGGTTCAGTGCCTGGTCACAGCGAGTTTTCCTGGCACAAGCGAGTGGAAAGAGCACTTTGGCATGGAGAGGAAATGATCAGCGGAGGGTGAAAGGTGAGCAGCAATTACTGGTGCTGGGAATGCCCCAGTGTACTTTAATATCAGCCCATGATCTGCAGCTGAACTCAACATGTGAAAAATGTTCAAATACCTTTCAAATTGTTGGGTTTAATCTTTGCTTTTAGGTGTCCTGACAGGCACTTCCCGTTAGTGTCCTTATCTCCCAGGCTGAAGCCGTCTTCAAAGGCTCCTCAGCTACTGTGTCCTGCAAGTTCAAAACCCTGCAGCCCACTGGGACTGGAAATGTGTGAAGGAGCACAAGGATTGGAGTTGAATGACAGTGTAAGTATCAGTTGTCACTGCAAGGAATGTTTCCTTCATTTCCAGAAGGAGTTCATTGAGAAAGAACCTGTTTTAGTATAAGTGAAATCTGGGTTTCCACGGTGACTTTCTCAAATTTAGAAGATCTTGTCCTTTAAATCCAGTTTGCCATGGGACATAAAGTTCATTTGCTATAGAACACATCAAACCAGCTGAGCCCAGAGAAGAATATGGTGAGGTGCCTGGAAAACAAACAAACAAAAAAAAATCTGTAAAAAACAGACTTTTGTGGCACTAAAAAGTGGGAGATTATTCTTACTGGAAATTTATCACCCCACTCCCAGAAATGGAGTTGCCTGAAATAAATTCTCTGCAAAGACTGAAAAAAACAAGCCAACCCAGAACAGTGGAATACCCAAATTATTTGGTTAAATAAATATTTGTTTTGGTTAATAAACTATGATGGTTTTGATAAAATTTCCCATTGCAAATTTGAGTTGTACTTGACAGCAGAAAATTAGAACCTCCAAAGCCTGTGAAAAAATGTGTGTCTGCCTTCATTCCACATCCACAGAGCAAAATTGAAATAGTTCCCATCAGTATCTGGCATGCAAGTGGAAAGGGCAGCTTAGCAGGGTTTCTTTGGTTATAAATAGTAATTTATATATATATATATATAAAATAGTGCAGTGACACAGCTGGAAATCTCAGATCTCTCCCTTGATTAACATATCTCATTAGTGGGACTGCTGGGCCCTGAAGTGTGGAGTTTGTTCCGGAGCTCAGTGGGAAACTTGTGCTGGCAGTGGGAGCCCCGATTCCCTCTCCATCCTTTGCCTGCAATGCCCAATGCTGTGAAAAAAACAGGAGATTGGAGGGAGGAATCTCAGATTTCTTCCCAGTGACACAGACAGAGGCAGCTCAGGGGAATCCTGCCCAGCAGAGGTTAATGTGACCCACATATAATTGTGTGAAAAGATGCCACTCTGCGCCTTTGTCAAAGAGGCTTCTCCTTACAGCCTGAGCTCCCCAGTCCCCAGCCCCTTCAGCAAAGCACAGTTTTCTTGCATTAAATCACCACTGCCCTCTTGCCAGCTGCTTAGAGTTTGCACATTATGCAGAGGAGATATCTAATATATATTTATATATTTTTAAAATGTGACAGATTGTCTCGTAACATATGTGGTACTGCCTTGAAATGAGCTCCGTGCATGTGATGGCCGAGCCAGCGGCCCCTGTCTCTGTGTGTGTGTGTGGTTTGTGTTTTATTCCTTCTGCTGGAAATCTGAGAGCCTGGGACACTGAAGCTTTTCATGTTGCTTTTTCTCTGAAATATTCATGATGAGTTGACGACCTTGATTCTTTGATACCTGCCATTTATTTCTGTGCCACTGCTGATAACTGCTGCTAAGTACATATGTCGGTGCCATGGTTGAGTGAGTGGGATGATAAGGAGAAGGAGGGCATCTCTGGGATTCATGTGCTGGAATAAGATTACTTTAGAAACTCTGAGGGCATTTTAGGAGCCTGCCATGCCATCTTATTCACCCCATTTTGGTTTTTCTGACTAAAGCCTGTTCTCTTTGCTTTTCCTCCAGCTTTTCCTTCTGACTTGGAAATCTGCTAGGTCGCTGCTGCTTTTCTCAGAGATGATCCTTGGCTCACTATCAAGTGAATTGCTAATGAATTAGTTACACTTAAATTTTTAAAAAAAGAGTCTGGGGACACCCAAGGAATTCTTCCTCAGCCAGAAACAGATCCTCATTGAAATAGACTCCAGGAAGCTGGATTAGATCATCGGGGCATTTTGGTGCCCTTAAACACAAGGAAAGATGAGGGTAGAGCAGAGGAAGATAAGAAGAAGAGGAGACAAGCAGGTAAGCACCAGTATCACCTTGTAAGTGTGACATTTAAGCAGGCAAATCTCACTGATGTTTGTGAAACCATTCTTTGGAAGGAGTCTAACCTGCCAGTTGAAAGGTTTTGAGGGTGGTGGATAAAATCAGTGACAGAAAGGTTGACAGAACTGACAAAATAATCAAATATATGGGGAAAGAGTATGTGAGTGAAAATTAAATTAAGTCCAACCTGAACCAGTTTTCAGTGATGTTGCTGGATCAAGGGGCCAGTGTGGTTCCTTTTGACTGCACATTGTTCTATGGCCTTTCAGAGACATAGCTGGTGTCAGGGCCTGGATTCATCCTGCTTAGTTCAATTGTTCAGCTGAAATATGGGATTGGGAGACCCCGGGCTGGCTGACCTGCTGTAGGTTCTGCAGTGGTGATCTGGGGAGTGAAGGCTGGTCCTTTCACCCTCATTCAAGCTGTGCTTTGGATGGAAATTGGAAGGTTCAGATGGAGGCAGCTGGTCCCCATCTGTTGGATGCTGAAGATGGAACTCTGATGGGGAGATGCATTGACAGAGTTTTCCTTCACCTTAACTGTGAAGTGAGGGAAGCCAGAGCAAGGGAGACAGTGGAGGAAAACCTCTGCCATGGACTCTCTTCTCACCATATTTCATACAGAAAATTGCAGCACTGTCTCTTTTCTGGGCTATCACTTTCCCCTCTCAGAAGTCACAGCACATGGCTGTACTGCAGTGTACATTCTCCTGAAGATCACTTCCCTTCCCTGTGAGAAAATATGGGGAAAAGAAGGACACAAGCATGGAAGTAAAATTAGCAAGGCCTAAGGGGCTTCTGCATGTGCTTGTTGAACTGCAGCATCCTGGCGAGGCAGGAGATAAGGTGGCTCAGGGAATGCAGCCCAGGCATTTATTTAAGATTGATATCAAACTTTGGAATTGTGAGTGGGAGGATTTTTGAGGAAGGAACAGGATGTTGCCAGGAGGGAGGGAGGCTGGCTAGAATGATTTATTGTGAGGGTCAGTGGCAGGAAGTCACTGGAGATATGTGATGGTCTAAAACGAAGGCCAAGGAACCCGTGTGTGGACACTGTTTTATACTCAGAGATTCTGGCTTCTCAAAACAGGGCCGGCAAAGTGACTGGGTGGTCTAATTTAGGGTCATCCTTGGTGGTCCTGCATGCGTGTGTTTTGGTCAGCTTCCCTGTCTGTGTGTGTCTCTGTACACAGTGACCCGTCCTGCTCTGGGGTCTGTTACAGAGGCTTCTACCACTTAAAAACATTTCACTGTACTTGCAAGAGAGATTTCAGGACTTTTTTAAGGCAAGCAGTCATTTGGTGCTTACACAGGTAATTGTGCACATGGGGGAATGAAGTAGTGATGTTTATTATTAGGCTTTCCTCCTCCCCACAGGAAAATTTGCTGTGACCAAAGAAACGGAGACACTGGCAAGAGCAGAGGAGCTGTGATTGGGAATGACCTCTGGGGCCATAAACAGCTGGATGGAAAGCTTTAACTGTTTGTCAGTCTGAAATCTGCAGCTCCATGGCATTGTAGCAGGCCAGTTATCTCAAGCAGGACTCCTGCAGGCAGCCGTGCTTTTTGACACTGATGGCTGTGAATAAATTATTGATCATTAAGCACAGCCACCTTCTGTCTAACCTACTTCTGAGTGCTACTACTGTCTGTTGTGCTGTCCTGTCTTCTGACCCAGTCAGACCTTGAGTGCTCTTGTGTCAGGAGCAGTTGTCCTTCCTGAGAAGAGATGCTGTCACAGAGAACCCTCAGGATGAGCAGGAGTGTGGAAGGATTTAGGCTCCCTGGGAAATGCAGTGTGGTGGAGAAGGCAGCAGTGCTTTGGAGTGAATGGGACGGTGCCCTTTCACTTCAGGTGACCTTAAATAACTTGTCAGAGCTGACACAGAAAAGTTAGAGCTCAGGGCCAGGGCTCAGTTCATATCTCCTTTGTAGGGGTGAACATCCAGACAACTCTCCCCTCTCCCTGTTCAGCCTCTCATTACTCAGACTGGGCTGTGTTGTGGTTTCCCTCAGTGCATTCCTCCCCTGCTGCTCTGCCTTTGTTCCTTTCTGCAGCTCTTCGGGCTGTCCCCGCTGATAATGGCTCCGATTAGATCGACACGAGGGGGTGACATCTGAGCTTTTCATGCTGTCCTTTTATCTAATGTCCCCCAGCTCGTGGTCCTGTTGTCCCTGCACAGCTCAGTCTGTGGTGATGTTCACTCTCCTGCTTACACTCAGTGAATGATTTATCATCTGTTATCAGTAGGACTCTGTACAGTGTCCAGGGACAATGTTTTCTTCCATCTGGTTCCAAGCTGGTGGAACACCCTTCCATATGGTTTTCACATGTGGTTCTTCTAGTACCTCCTTTCTGCTTTTTCCCCTCTGGATTCATCATTATGCAGTTTGTCTAACAAGTACACTTCATTTCACTTTATAAATTAACCACGCACATTAATTAAAACTTCAGCACATGTGGATATTTCTTAAATGACAGAGAAAACCTTCACAGCTGGGTGAATCTATCTTCTGGGAGAATTATCCAGTCCCATGACATACTGGGAATTAATTGCTGCAGCATTTCACACCACTCTTCAGGCACACATCAGCCTGGGGCTTGTTCTGGAGTTAGAACGTGTGGGGAAGTCTTTGGTTCAGTTCTGTATTATGAAGGTGCTGGTTGCAGTTACAGGGTCATGGTGTGGGCAGGACAAAGACCATAAAAACATCTTTTTATGTCAATTTTCTTGAGCCACTGACAGTGATTCCCTGTGACTTGATACTGGGCATTCCAAGACCCAAACAGCTCTGTCTCACCAGTCCTCTGGGTGATCCAATGTCCTCCATCAGGATCCCTTGCTGCTGCATTTGTTGGTCTTTGCAGATAAGTTTTGCTGTGGTCTTTGTTGATTTTGTGTTGTTAGACCTGGTAACACACTTTTATCTTATCTGCCTTTTTCTCCTCTTTGCTCTCGGTGTTGTTTGCCATTCCAGGATAAATACGGAGCCGCCTGCCCCTGGGGGCCATGCACTGTGTTCCTCCCCCAGAGTGTGCAAATATTTGCAGCAGAGCAGCCTCTGAGCTCTGAGACGTGAGCAGCGACACGAGGAGGTGCAGCCCAGGGCAGGGGCAAGGCCAGAGGGTGTGAAACCAGCACACAGCCCCTGGGGTAAGTGGCCTGCAGAGTTTAGGAAGCTCCTGCCTGGTCTCCAGAGCAACAGGGAAACGAGGACTTGACTTCAGGGTGTGCTCCCACTGCTGGGATGTGCTCATGTGATTCAGGAGCTGTTTCTTGAGAAAATCTTGCTTCTGAAGTGACTGACACCTTAGAGCTGGCAGAGTTACCTGGATTATCACCCCTCCTTTATGCCCTATTCAGAAGCAGAGGCTCTCAAGTAGTTTGAGGTGTTTGGTGTGTCTGTCCAAGAGAAACAAGTCATTGCTAGTGCAGCTCTTATACCAGGGAGCACATAAAGCAGTAATTTTTTAAGCTCTTGAGGCCAATGTAAGCCAGTATTCTCACCAGAAAAAGATATTTCCACTTTTCCTTCTTCCTTTAGCTGGTTTTCCATGCTTTCTGCTCTTTTAATAGCACGGATATTCTTACAGCTCCATGACAGTCCCCACACATCTCAGAAAGGACCTGTGGTTGGTGCTGCCTTAGGTCTGTGCCCTGATTCACTCTGCTGTGGAAAGCACATTTGTGTCACTGTGCTGTCCTGTTGTGGTGGTGCCACTGTTCCCTGGGGGATGCCCAGGACTGGAGCTACTACTGGTAGAGACCTGTGCTACTTCACCCTCTAGGGGCTCCTCCTCTTTGTTGGCTCCCATGTGTCTCCCCTCCCTCACCTTGGTTCTGGGGGCTCACCAGGACGGTTCCTGTGTGTTGGTTTTGGGGGTTTTGCTGTTTGCTCATGGTTGCCTTTTACCAGTTTGGAGTTTGCCGGCCCTGGGGCCAGTGACCCCTCTGGAGCTGCCGGGGTTATGGCCAGGGAGGTTATTCCGTGTCCATCAGGGCTCTTGGGCCACACTGGATCCATCCTGAGGGCATTGATTGATGGCCCTGTGCCAACCAGGGTGACCCTGGTCTGGAATCTCTGCTCCCTCCTGGAGACCCTGTGGATGCCCATCCAAGAGGTGCTCAGGTCATCCAACAGCCAATTAAAACAATCAAGAGGGAGGAGTGGAAGAGGAGGCCTTAACTCTTTCCACCCCATCATAAACACCTTTGTGGAGCCGTATTTTTCTGTCAAAAGGAGGTGTGTGAGGGAGGTAAAAACAAAGATCCATCTCTATAATAAATTTACCTGTGGGATCTCTTTAAAAATTGAGTAAGCAGAGATCAGGAAACAATCAACTGTCTATGTAGCTGTCAGTTATTTAGGGCCTGGAATGAGGCTGAAAAGGCCTTCCTTTCTTTATATTTTATTTCTGAAATGCTCATCATAAAGCACCCATGAAATTCAGTGTAGGGTATTGAATATATAATAATACATTTCAAACTCCAACACTGCTTGGAAGAGTTGAATTTTCTGTCATGGCTGTTGCTATCTGAAAAGGAGAAAGACATTCCCACTGCAGCTACTGGTAGCTGACAGCCGGCAGAAGGCAATAAATTTAGGAGTTATTTAGCTTCAGCTTCTGAATAATGGCATCAGAACGAAGTGCTCTTCACTTGAGGAACATGAGGTAGAAGTGCTACAGCTGGGAATTAAGAGCACCACTGGGATCAGGGATAATAAAAGATCTGTCATCTGCCAGGGGCTGATGCTCAGACCAGTGCAGGGTCAATCCCAGTTGTTTCAGTGCTAACTTGGGGGCTATGGTGTAAGATCATGCAGCTTTTCCTAAGATGCTAGCAAAAATGCATGAGAACCCAGATTATTTTGCCTCTTGAACTTTAATCCACACTTACTCTGAAGTCTTCAGGTACCAGTTTTGTGGAAATGCTGACAGAATAAAGATTGGTTGAGGGTTAAGTGTAGAAAGGTTACTTTTTGAACAACTCATCACATCCACACTCAATTCCTGATCCAGACACAGAATTTCAGAGTGGCATTGTCCTGTACTTCAGTTTCCAGCCTATAAAAGAGGGAAGAACTCCTTTTTTCACCCAAGAACACTAAAATATGTGCAACACAATAATGCTGAAAATGATCTTGGTGTCTGAAAAAGGGAAGACCAAAAAATCCCCTTCTCCCCTGCAGAAGCTACCCTGTTATTCTTGAGTGCAGCACACGCTCCTCCCAGATCTTCCTTCACCTGCTCGTACTTGTTCAATTTTTGCTCTAATATCATCATCTAACTAATGCAAAGGCATTGAATCCATTTTCTGACTGTTGGGTAAATGATGGTTAAGTGTCAGGAGATTTATTTAATTGTCTAGCTATTACAAAAAAGGTAGGTCTGCTGAGTGAAAGCTTTTATGCTTTTAAATGAGGTATTGTTGTGATTAGAGTTTAAACAGCAATGATTTCCTCAAAAATGCATTGTCAATAATCACTGGCTTGTTTGATTGTCCACATAACTGTACCACCCTCACTGCCAAGAAACTCATCTGACCCACCAATGGTAAGAATAGCTATTTTTTTCCATTAAGCGTGCAGTAGATCTAATGCTCAGGGCCAGGAACATCTTCATTAGGCAGTACGGAAAGTGAACACATTGTTCATGAACCAGCCTCCAGAATAATGGACCAGAGAGACTTCAGAGGTGAGGGATGGAGGTTGTGAGAGTGGGAAAGGGGCTTAAAGCTTCTCAGACCACATAGAGAGAGGATTTGAGTGGGATATGGGCAATTGATTCCCTTAAGTGTCTTTGAAGAGGCTGGTCTAGAGGTGGAGAAGCTCCAGATGACTCATTGTGATCCTGCTCAGTCTCATCACAGCAGCTCGATGCTCATTTTACTCTTTTCTGTGTATTTAATTCAAAAAGCCAAGAATCTAAAGGTAATTTAGCTGGCATAACCCCAGCCCACAGCACCACCATGGCAGGTTCCTGGGGTGAGGTGATGACCTGCAGGTCGGGTGGCTGCTCCTCAACTTACCTGGATGTTTCAGAGACTGATTTGGGAAATGCAAACAGACCAAACCTTTTCTTTATGCTTTTTTTCCTTCCCCCCCCTCGACGGGAAATCCATTTCCCAAGTGAATGCCACTTCCCTGCTAGCTCTTGTCCCAAAATCTGTGCCAAGTGTGCAGCTCAGGATGAGTTTTTGCCCAGAACATTTTCTGCCTGGGGAGTGTGAAGGGCCTATGGAAAACACGTGTTCCCAAGGGCAAAGGGAGACGTTCCTCCCTGTCCACCTTCACGTCTTCCTGAATTTCCCAGTCACTAACATAGGCACTGAGAGCTGCTGGTTCCAGGTGTCACGCCTGGGCAGGATTAAGGCTGACACTTGCCCTGAGACTTGAGCAGGAATATTAGATCCCCATTTCTCACTGCCACCCCCTGCTTGGGGAATCCCAGGCAGGGCCAGCAAGGAGATCCCAGCTGTGTCCCTGGCAGCACCCCAGGCAGCAGAGCAGGGCTGCTGTGAGCAGGGCTGAGCTCCTGTCCCCGCTCCCTGCCCTCATCAGTCCCAAGGGCTACTTAGCCACGTTTGCTGCCTGCTCTTCCTGGCTGGACAGGAATTGATCCCTGTTGGAGAGCTGTCAGTGAGGGGAGAGCCATCCATCCCTGTGGGAAGTAATCTCACCCAGCAGGGGGGCACCACCTCCTCCCAGCCAAAACAACAGGGCTTTGACAGCCTTGATGTATTTCTTCTCTTCTGTGGGGCAGAAATGCTGCCACAGCAGGCAGCAGAGGGGGGGAGGATGCTGCTGGTGAATTGGAAGAGAAAGCAGGGAAGAGCACAAAGTGCCAAGGAGCTGCCTGCAGGGAGCAGGGGGTTGGGGCTAGGTGGTCTTTTAAGGTCCCTTCCAACCCAACCATTCCGTAATTGTATGGTAAAGGGAAAGGAGGAAAGAAAAGGCCATTTATTTTATTTATGTGCTTAACTCATCTCCTGAGCTTGAGAGCTGAGAAAAGCAAAGAGCAAGTGCAAAAGCAGAGGTTGCAGCTCAGATGGGCCATGGTGTCCCAGCCAGACTGGGGGTTCAGGGATGGGTTTGGAGAGCTGTCACCTTGTGAGGAACAGAAATCCCTGCCCCTTGTGCTCCTTGTCCTCAGGCTTGGCTCCCCTCTGGTCTTACACCATCAGCTGGGAGGGTTTCACGCAAGTGCCATTTGTCAGGTGCTTTTGCCAAGCCAAGTTTGGGTTCATTTTGCCTCTGCAAAGTATCAGAGGACATTTTGACTTAAGGACAAGCTGTCAGATTATTTCAGGTGCACAGTTATGTCACATCCTCTGCAGCTGTGCCAGTTCATAGAGCTCATCAAATTTAAACTCAGCCTCGTTACTAGGTTTGAACTCCTGGGCAACAGTGGGGGTTGATCAGGAGCCTGGGCTTTGGGAAGACAACACCTAATGTGGCTTCTTCCTTTATTCCAGCCATCCAAGGGTTAAATCCCCCCACAAAAATGGAAAATTTTCCCTAGCTAGAAGGTTCCTGACAATGTTCAGGTGCTTTCTATTAGCAGGAATTAAGTACAAATTGGCAGGGTCTGGGTGCACCCATAGGATCTTATTGCCCTAGCCAGCCTCACCTGTGTTACTAAGGTTTTTCTAGAGGCTTTGGAACAGTTGTGTTACAATATATCATGATTGTTTTACAGTATGTCATGGATGCTCACACTATTTTTTTCCCTTCTGCATGACCCAGGTTACTACACAAGCACAAAGGGGCTCCCCCAGCTATTGATTGTTCCAATTGCTGTGGCAAGCCTTGGCTAGCTGAAGTTTGTTGGCCACAGCAGTTGGATGCATTTGTGGTATCAACTCTGCAATCCCTGCAAAGTATCTCCTCTTCCTCTTGGCTTCCAGCTCTATGGGGGAAACACTGTGCTGTGCTGGCCAGCTTAGTTCTTTAGATCATCTGCAGGAGTCACAGAATCATAGAAATTACAGAATGGTGTGGGTTGGATGGAGCCTCAGAGATCATCCATGGGCAGGGGTGTCACCCACTAGATCAGCTTGCTCAAGGCCCCAGTATTGTCTGACAGAAGTATTGATTCCTCCTGGGAATTATCTATTCAGCTCTTATTTTGGGGAGTAAAAACTGTGGTTGGGGAAAGTATGGTATTGGCTTAACTCATTAAAAAATCTTGTGCTTTTTTTTTTTTATTCATGTTGAATATATGAAAAAAGAGGCTGAATGCAGTCCTTTGGGGTAGGAATAACTGTGTAAACTTTTTGCTTGTGATGAAATAGTTTATAGGAGGAGGAAAGCTCTGCATGCAGTGTGCCTTCAGGGCTAGATTGCCCAGCTAGTTTCCTCTGGAAGGCTGTTTCCACAGCCAGATTGTTTTCTTTGGAAATGCTTTGTTCCTGTTGTGATCCATGCTGGGCTTCGTGACCTGTGAGTTGCTGGAAAAACATCTGCATTGGCAGGGGTGCTTCAGCCTCTGCCACTCCTGTGCCATCACCAGGTCTCCCCTCACCTTGGCTCTAGCAGAGAGGCACAAGTTCAAGTGGGAAACAGGCAGTGGTTTACTCCTGTAGCAGTTACGTGCCTGAATTCAGGGTTTGGTTTCCTCCTTCAGCCGTTCTGACAGCCCAGTCCCTCCACAACCCCTGAAGTCAGACATGTAAAGAGTGACTCCTTGCTAAGCACGGGTTTTCCTGTGCATGACCAGCCTCAGCCCAGGCTCTGGCTCTGTCCTGCTCTGATTCCATCCCTCTCTGAGCTGTTCAAGTGTCAATGCTCTGCCTCACCCACCCCATGGACCTGTGCTCCAGGCACCGTGTGCCGCTCTTAATGGCTTGTCCAGTCCTGGGTTCTCGTGGCTGTGCACGGAGCGCTCGGAGGCCACGCTCTTGGTTTCCTGTCGTATTTCATGGCTTTTGATGGCAGCTCAGCTGAGGAGTTATGAAATTCATATCCTCCCTGCCTAGGAGAAAATGGCAACTGGAAGATTTAATGTCCCAGAGGGTTGGTGTAGGAAGTTGTACCAGAGGGGAGGAGGAGGGGGCTAAAGCTTCAGGTCCTTCACAAATCTCTGTGAGTCAGGCTTTCCAAAGGTTGGAAAGCTGTGAATTACCCCAGCTGAATTACGTGCATGGCACAGTGTTACAGCACTTGTACTGAGCTCCCTTCCCCACCAGTAATTCCAGGATTTATGTTTGGAGGAAATGGCCTTATTTCATTTAGTGATGGATTTCACTCACCAGCATACAACACTTGGGGATCAGGAAAGACAAACTCATGGTAAAATCTATCACCTCTTTCTCTGTGCTGCTTTGGAGTCACAGATTAGGATCAGGTCCAGGGGTTTCCAGGGGAGGCTGGAGCTGACCCTTCTAAACAAGGCAGGGGATGGAAGCCTATTTTGTGTGATGACTTGGTGGACACTGACCAGCTTCTGCAGGAATTTTGGGCTGGAAACATCAACCCTGATCACTCAGGTGCACAGAGCACATGGTGTGTGTTAAGGACATGCTATGGCTGGACTCCAAACAGTGTCTCAGCTCTGACCCTTCTCCAGAGCCAGTCTTTTAATAAGGAAAAACATTAGTTGGGGATTTTTTCCCTTTCAATTGTACTATCCTTCTAAAACTAAAGCTTTACCACTTACATGGCCTAAGAGCTGCAGCCTGGCTTTGTGTGGCAGCAGTTGTGATGAAGCCAAATGTCAAGGATCAGCAAAGAGAAGCTGTTGGCTTGGCACATTTTACTGTTTACATGTTTACTTCTCTTAAAAAAAAAGTATTCAGTTTTATAACAAGTTGTAATGAAACAGTAGCTAAAAAAAGATTCTTTTATTTTCTTCCTTTAAAAAGCAAAAGCTTCATCTCCCTCTGTAACTCACCACAAAGTGTTTCAGCACCAAATTATCTTCAAGTCCTCAAAAAGAGGAAAAGGATTTAGAGGAGATGGAAAAAAAATAATTGAAATGCTTTTATAATGGAAGATTTTGTGAGAGTAATTTAGGGAGAGGCAACAAAACCAATAATTAAAAATGCTGATGGTCGGATGGCAACTATTTTTGGACAAAGACACAGATTCAATCCTAGAAGAATAGCAACTGCTCTGTGGCTCTTGGAGGCGTTTTTCCCCCTCATGGATGTGTTGGCTACGGAGCTGTCTGGTTGCTGTTACCAGAGTCATTTTAGTGAAGCTGTTCCTGCCACGTGGTCTGTTCTCATCTGCCTCTTCTGACAGGAGACATCAGAAGCCTGAGCAGAAACTATTCAATCATAGTGACAGAACCCCTTTTTTTGGATGGTAAGATGTTCTGTTGGTTTCGTATCTGTAACTCCGTGTTTGTCTCTCCACTCGCATCCAACTCCCTTGATAAAATCCACCATGAAGGGCGCCTCTGGGAGATCCCTGCCCTGCCCTGCAGGACTCCAAGGGGAGGATCCCAGATCCTGTGTGCTTGTTCTGGCTGGTGAGCAAGCAAGGAATAGGATCATGGAATATCCTCAGTGGGAAGGGCTCCACAGGGGTCATCCAGTCCAACTCCTGGCCCTGCATGGACACCCCAACAACCTCTCCCTGTCCCTGGGAGTGTTGTTGTCCAAACACTCTTGGAGCTCTGGCAGCCTCGGGGCTGTGCCCATTCCCTGGGGAGCCTGGGCAGTGCGCAGCACCCTCTGGGGGAAGAACCTTTCCTGATCTCCAACCTAAACCTGCCCTGGCACAGCTCCAGCTGTTCCCTGGGTTCTGTCCCTGGTCACAGGGAGCAGAGATCAGAGCTGCCTCTCAGGAGGAGCTGCAGCCCCTAGTGAGCTCTGCCCTCAATCTCCTCCAGCTGAACATTCCAAGTGACCTCTGCCATCCCTCTAGACCCTTCACCATCCTGGTAGCTCTCCTTTGGAATAGGTAGCTTGGTGGGAGACTAGGGATTATCCTAAATTTTGGGTTGTTTCTAGTAGGAATGCTGTACAATTGAGAAAATATAACTGGTGATACCTACAGATTTTGTTAGCTCTCTGCCAGGTGTATCTTCCCAAAAGCTTCACAGTTTAGTCTTATGTACATGGTGTCACCTGGTTGGTGGTGTGGAGAGCCTGGAGCTTGTTGATTAGGGCTTGATTCCCAAACCAGGCAGATCCCGTCCCTGCTTTGTGCTGCGTTCCTTGACTGCAGAACAGAGCTGAAAACCAGCTCAGCTGATGACAGGGGTGAAAGGAGAAAGAATCCTCTTCTCTTTTATGTTTGTCAGGATGCAGGGTGCTGACCCAGATCTGCACAATCAAAGTGCATGTAAGCTGCAGAGGGCAGTTCCACAGGACAGCATCTGGGCACATCTAGGCTGGCTGGCAAATCACTGCCTGCACCAAGATTACAAACATCACTGTAAGGCAAACAGACTGGCTGATGCTCCCTATTTAGAGCAGAGATGTGTGGGTTTTCAAGCTCAAATTCCCTGGAAGGATAAAAGGACATTTGTCAGGTCTGAATCTATGGGTGGCAGTATGTGGCTTCAGTGGTGTTCATTGCAGGGTTGCAGTGGATAGGTAAATGTGGGTGTGGATAGGTAATGTATGCCTTGTGACCTATACACTTCCAAGTCCTGTGTCCTTAAAATTCTGTAAGATCCTGTGGAGTAACTGGATTCCTGCCTTGGCTCCTCTCAGAACAAATTTTGTGTCTTCTTTGGGGTGTTACAGACTTTTCACTCAATGGACTTCATCTCTGTGCTTTTCCCTTTCTTCCTTCTCCGTCCCAGTTTAAGAGGACTCCTCGCAGCCCCCTGCCCAGGGACAGGGGGTTTTGTAAGGGATTTTTAAGGGTCTTTGGAGTGGATCCTGTCACTCCAAGGGCACTGGCAGCAGTGCTGCTGCTGTGTCTGCACTGTGCTGGCCATTGCTGACATCCAACTTCTCCAGGAGCAGGATGAAATCCAAGTGGCAGGGCAGGCACCTCTGAGGAGATAGCTCCTAACTGTTCCCACAGAGCTTGAAGAAAAAGATTTGACGGATTTACAGAGGAAAATGGCTGAGAAGGGATTGATAAACACACAGAGAGATCTAACTAGTGTGTCCCATCACTCTGAATAGCTGATCATAGCGAAAGTGCTTCAGGGCAGTGTCGGGAAGGATTTGTTGATGTGAACTCGTGTCTCCCTGAGAGAATCATGCTGTTTCGGGGAAGGGACCATCCAGGGAAGGTTGTCGTGAGGAAAAATGCAACAACAGTGGGGTGGGCATGTGTGTCAGGAGCAGTTGGTGAGATGCTCACCAGTGCTGTCTGAAGGCAGAGCTGTGAGGATGCCAGCCAGGACTTGAGAGCTGAGCTTCCTCGGAGCAACAGCACCGAGCCAAACCCCACTCCCCAGTGCCGACACTGGCCGCAGCAAGGCCTCTGTGCCAGCCAGGGTCCCAGGCATGAGGAATTCTGTGCTGCAGTTGGGAATCGCCTGTAGATGCCCTGATTAGGCTGCCCTGCAGCAGTCAGCAGTGTGAACTGGCTTAGCTGAACATCTCTGGTATAAATCACTTCCTACAGTGCTGTCAGTGCCAGGAAAGGCTCAGGACAGGAGAGAAACCATGGCTTTGTCACTGACCTCCTCAAGGGAGGAGTCAGATTTGAGCAGCTCTTGCTTGAAGACCTGGGGAAGTGTCCATTGATACATATGAATAGTTTAAGGAGGACCCTGTGTCACAAACAACTGGGCTAAAGTGAGAACTCTGCAGAGTTTGAGCATCAGAGGGGGTGAGAACTGCACTAAATATTCCCCAAATTTCTGCTTTGCCTTTGTTAGATCTCACATAAACCATTAGATGCAGTGCTGGGGAAGCTTTACCTTATGTGAAGGTAAAATGAAGTTTTACCTTGTGTGGAGAACATCACTGTCAAGTGAATTGTGTCATTTTTTAATGTTGAGCTCCATTTCACCTGCACTGACATATTTTCTTGGACTTTTAATGGAGTGAACATATATATTCCCAGCAGGGCACAATGCTTCAAATACTTTATTAGCATGTATCATATACTTATCAAGTCTTTAAAATATTTTAGCTTTGCACTCAACTATTCTGCATGAGAGTAATCATCAGAGTTCATCATTTCTGGTTGTTAATAAGGGAAAAAAATCCAAAGTTCCATACTAGCGGAAGCATCAACACAAATATTTGTACCCCACTTTGAAGACGAAAACTAGGAAGTTCTGTCTAAGTGCAAGGGAAAATAAGAGATACTAAGGCTCTGAAACTTTCAGAAGTGTGAATATTTTATGTTTGCTTTAGTAGGAGAGAGGTGTCCAACCCTTGGAAAGCTTTCTCCTAAAACACAGGATTGCTGGGGATATTTGTGTGCATCCAAGTAATTTCTGTCTGACAGGCTCTAAGCTGGGATGGCAGGCAGGGTGATCACGGTGTCCCCTCACCTGGGAAGGCTGAGGTGAGGCAGCTCTTTGTAAGGATGTTTTCCAAAGCTTTTGTAAACAAGCTGTGTGTGTCTCTTACACTTCAGGCCAGGCTAACAAATTGAGATGAGCCGCAGCAGCTCTGTGAAGGCTGGCTCTGCACACACAAGGGCCTGAGCTGATTTATCTTGATGTTTGGTTGAATTCTTCGCATTTTGGGTCCCTTCTGTAACCTTTTCACCTCGTTCTTTTTTAAGGTGGCTGCCTGGCTGTTACAATTTATCATGAACGCATCTCACTTCACTTCTGGCTCCTCTGACGGAAGGAACAGCCGGTCTCCGGGAGGTCAAAGACATTATTTTCCCCTAGTCTTTCTCAGTTTCCAGTGCATATTTGTCACTTTGAAAAAGCATGAATTCTGGATTTGATGCACTTTAATTGATTTCACCCTCAACAAGTCCAACTGTCCATCAACCTTTCCTTTTTCTTTCCTCTCCCCCTTCTTCATTTCTTTCCTCTGTCCCTTTGCTTTGAGAGTGATGCTTTCACCCTCCTGCATGTTGGAGCTGTTGCAAAGCCCATGACCCTATCAAGGCTTACTGTCACTAGCCATTCCTCTCATTTTCCTTATCCTCCAAGCTGAACTTTGGATGCTGAATGAGAATAATGTAGGGGTACTGGTCTTGTAATATCTCAGTGATGTTACACTTGTCAAAGTAAAAGTAAAAGTGGTGGCTGAGGGTCCCCTTATTTTGAGACAACTGTGTAGAACTGGAAATGTGAGGGAATTAATTAATTATATGCTGGCATTGATATTTAAAACAATTTGCAGTGTAATGGCAGAGATGAATGTGCTGTTTCTTCTTTCCCTCTGGAAAGATGTGTATCACTGGTGCTCTGCATATATCCAGGGTTATGTGGTTGTAAATTCGGTGTGTAAAGTGGCATTGTCACCTCAGAAATGGAGATCATAGAATCATCCCGAGTTGCAAGGGGTCCACAAGGACCATCCCAAAAATCCTATGAGGTGCCATCACACTCTTGTTTGGTGAATTCTTCTGGCACGGAATAAATGTGGGTGTATAACAACTTGTCCTTTGCACAAAACCCCTTAGAGTATGTCCTGGAAACCAGGGGCTGCTTATAGTGGAAGCTGAAAGAGTCACAGGTGTTCCTCTGGGTGCTGCCCAGCATCCTGGATACTGTCAGGACGTGGGGCAGGGAACAGGTTTCTGTTTACAGCAGAGCAGAGATTCCAAGTTCTCTGCCCTCTTATGAGGTGTCCACCCGAGCTCCGCAGGGAGAAGGGTGTTCCTGGGGTTGTTGTGCGCTCACTGAGGAGCACCAGCGCTCAGGGCGAGCACAACTGGCTCACGACACGTTATGTGAGTGTTTTCAAGCTGCAGCCAAGGAATCCAAGCCAGCTCTCGCCCTGTGCCCGGCGCTGGGCTCGGAGCGCGCCGGGAGCTGGGAACTGCTGTCCATGGTCCTGGGTGAGCAGCCGGAGCGCCGGGGCTGGGCCGGGGCCCTGGGGACACTGGGGATCCCTCCCTCCCTCCCTCCCTCTCTCTCTCTGTGCCACACCGTGTCAGGCACGTCTGCTCATCAAGGTTTGCCAGCGGGAGGGAATGGGGTGTCCTTCAAAGAGTTATCGAGGACTTCCACCGGTGCTTGTGGACCTCATGCCGACCTTTCCTTCCTTCCCGCTGCCAGAGGGTGGGTTTAGATGAGCTATTAGGAAACAAGCTCTTCCCTCTGAGGGTGCTGGGGCTCTGGCACAGGTTTCCCAGAGAAGCTGTGGCTGTCCCTGGCCTTCTGGAAGTGTCCAAGGCCAGGTTGGGCAGAGGGTTTTTAAAAGACATACAGATGTGGCATTTGGGGACATGGGTTAGTGGTGGCCTTGGCAGTGCTGGGGGAATGGTTGGACTCAATCTTAAAGGTCTTTTTCAACTTTAATGATTCTGTATTCTACCAGGAATAGTACGAGCTGGGGAAAATACTGTATTAAGGGAACTCTGCATGACAATACTGGAGCTGGGAATGCCACAGATCCAATCTTCCCGTCCTTGGGATGTACATTAGGAAAGTAGCAAACATTAACACTGCATTGTGGCTGCTTATAATAAAATATCAGATAACCTCAGAGTTCTGGGAATGTTCAGCTGATATTGGAATCATTTGAAGATGTAGGCTCAAGATTGATACTTGGATTGGGTTTTAAATGAAGATCAGCCTTAAAACAGTCCAGTTCAAGTCTGGTGTTGAGAGCATCCTGCTCTAGGAACCCCTTTGCTAGAAATCTGGGGTTTTAAGCAGTTTTTGTGTCTCCTGTGCTGTATCAGACAGCCCTGAAGAAGCCCTTGCTCCTGAGCAGCCCCACATCCTCAAACAGCCACACCTTCTTCTCCCAGCCCAACCCCAGGAGCCAGTGGGGTGGGAATTTTCCCAGGTGGCTCCAGGGAGGCTGCACAAGCCATGGTTTGGCAAACATGGCTGTGGAAGTATTCAGAGCACCAATTTTAATAGATAGACAAATGAGGAGGAGGAGGCAGAGCTCGTGAGAGGGTGATGCAAAGCAATTGCATTACACAGTTGATGATTTCAGTCTGAAGAGCTCTGAATTCCCCACTGAAATCTTCTCTTGGGAGTCTTAGTCCTTAAGTTAAATGACTAATTAGAGCCTGTTCATGCCACAGATCAGCCAAGCAAGGCAATCTCCTAAGAGCTAATGATGCTTACTTGCTCCCAGAGGAAGATGAAGGTCTCAGGATCTTGCAGAGAGATTTTCCCCCTGGAAATCTGTGCCTGCTACCAGGAGAACTTAGGTGGGAGGGAAGCAAAGAAAAATCCTTCCCCATCAGACTGGGTCTCCATCATTCCTTTTCTCAGACCAGTTTCTTTGCCTTGTTCTTCTTTTGCTTGAACATCTTGTTTAGTGGGAGAAAAAATGTGAAACTAAGTGCCCCAAGCTGAGAGATGTTGGGCACCCAGCAGGACCCTGACCTCCCTTGTAGGTGACAAATTAGATGGCATGTCAGCCGAGGAGGGAGGGAGGGGCATGGCTCACAGGGCAGGGGGGTAAAGTTACAAAGCCAACATCTGTTCTGAGGGTCTGTACAGGCTGCAGGCCTTCCCATTCCCTTTGGGAAGGCACGAGGGAATGGCCTGGGGTCACTGCAGGACAAAGGCAGGGGTGTGCATGGGGTGGGTCTGAGGGGATGTAGAATAGGTGCAGATATAGAAATAGATACTGAGGGGTTGCTTGTGGAGGGATAGAAGGTGGAGAATGAGTCTTCAGAAGGAGCAGTGATGTGTTCATCTGTGAGGTACAAAAATCTGGGTTTGGTTTTCTTATCTCAGGGCCCCACAGGAATTAGTCATCCCTGAGTAATGGGGGGAAGCAAAGCTGTTATTCATCCCTCCCAAAGTCCCTCCTCTGATCGTCTCCATATCCTCTGTCTCTGACTTGTATCTTCTTTGCTATTTATCCTCATGAGCCACTGCAAGGGGAAAAAAAAATCGGTAGAACTGGCAGTCTGAAATCATCTGGAGAGATGATGTGCCACAGCTTCCACAGAGGAGCAGGAGTCTGGGCAATGGCATCTCACAGCATTCAGCTGTGAGATTTTGCCCCAAATGCCTTCTGTCATCTCAGCAGACCCCATCCTTTTTACTTTAATTGATTCTGTCTGGCTTTAATCTGGTGTGAGAAGAGACCTCACACTGTGAGCACTGAGAGCTGGTTTGTGCACGGTGAGAAGCACGAGGTTATTTTATTGGAAAAGGGAGACAAGGATGTTTTGGGAAGGACACTGCCTTCTGTAAACCCATTAACAATTGAAATAAAGCCTTTCACTTCCATACAGGGTTTGTGGGAAGTGCTTGTACAACTGGAAAGCAAAGAGCTGTAATAATAATCTTCCATTATAGCCATGTGTAGGGTTTCCTGAAGTCATCCACAATTGGGTTGGCTCCATGCAGTGGGAGACAGTCCTGGAGACCTGGCCTTTCCCTGGAGATCCGGGGGAAAGGAGAAGGGAATGGGTTTGGCTGTGCTCACCCCAACTGCATGATGGCAGACATGAGAATAAATAGGGAAGCTGAAAAGGAAACCTCCATTGTGAGTCTGCTCAGGCAAAGTCTAAACAGTTCAGGAGTTTGTTTTATCAAATCAAAATATTTTGGTTGAGCGGTGGTGTTGGCTTGAGTCAGTCTGTCTGGGCTGACACAGTGTTGGAGAAACACTCAGGTTTGAGGGGCTGGATCGCTGGCACTGGGGGCTCGGGAGTTCTGAAGCCACAGGAGAGGAGGGTGTTGCTCACTGTGGCCTGGGGAGGCTGGATGGGAGCAATCCCATTTCCCATGGCTTGGGTTTAGAGTGTTCAGATATTTGAAGGCCTCTCCAAAGCTGCTCTGCGGCTCTGTTGAGTCTGATCTGCTGCTTGGAGCACAAATAAGGGTTTCAAGTGGAATGGGAAGATTTTTGAGGGAAAACAGATTAATAAGTATGGAGAGTTAATTATCTGCAAACCCCCAAAATGGCATGAGTAATAAAATATAGATAGGTACACACTTATTCCTATCATGCCATTAGTGGTCTGTGTCTCTGTGTCAGGGAATGATGTGCAAGACAACACTCCAAAATACAAAATTACTGCCTGCAGCACTGAAGGTTCAGCTCTTTGGAAGTATGGTCTGGTTGAGGTGTTCTTCCAAAAGTATCTTGCCAAAAAACCTGAGGATCTAAGAACAAAACAAGTAAAGCAGTTGAGGATAGGCTGGAATAGATCCTGTGTAGCTCCTGACCTGTCCCACATCTCCCCCAGATACAATTCCCTGTGAGAGCTCATTGTTCTTCTAAAAAGAGATTTGTTCCTACCTGTTAGTTTTGCTTAGGATGTGATAGAAACTGTAGAAAATAATACCATGTGGGTTTTGTTCAAATATTTCCTCCTTTCCTTCCCTATCCCAGAAATCTTCCTATTTTTTAACTTGTTTTTAGGCATTCCACCTGACCCTTCAATATTTCCATATTTCAAGGGGATTTAGCCAAATGGTGTGTTTCCATGGCTGATATGCAGCAATAATGCAGGGTTAATACCTAATTAGTTCCCAGGGACATTGAGCTTTTCATGGATATTCAGTAACAAAAGCAACAACAAACAAGCTGAATTCCTAGGTCTTAATTCATCGGGGAGGAGGAAATAGGAACCTAAAAATGCAGGAATTATTCAGTGCAGTCTGAAAGCCCCGTTCTTTCTCTCATGAAGCCCAGAGGATGCTATAGTAGCTGACAAGGGAAATATAACCTCCTCCTCCTCCTTCCCTCCCTCCCTTCAGGGGGGCTGGAGATGTGTCTGCGTTTGCAGCCCTGACATCTCCAAACAGGAAAATTCCCAGTTCTGCAGCACACTTTAAACAGCTCCCTGCCCGTTCTCTCCCTGCCTCAACCCCCAGCCAAGCTGACCCTGGGTTTTTTTGACATCCAGCCATACCTGATCAGTCGTATCCCCAGCAGCTGGATGTGATCAGAGCTGGCCTTCCACCTCACAGGATGGCGAGCATATGGGCCTGCGGGCTGCAGCCATTATGTTCCTGAGCACTGAGCTTGTCTGCCCCTGGCTACAGAGGGTTTTTTCCCCTCTCAAGCAATCGCAAATAAACCTTTCTGATAAGTAACAGCAAAACAAACAGGCCCTTTGGCTCTGTAGGCAGTGAGAAGGAGGGAGGAATAAAAACCTGACCCAGTAACAAAATCTTTGCTGTGTTTAGGCAGTGCCTCCAGGAAGGAGAAGCTGTCTGCCCTCAGCCAGACAGAGCTTTTCTGGGAGAGGGAATGGTTTCAGGATGATTAGCCCTCAGTGCTTTGCAGCCAGGCCCTGGTGTGGGAGCTCCAGAGGATGGAGGAAGTTTGGCTCACAGCACAGCCCTGGAGATCATCTGGACCATCAAAAGGGCACTTTGAGCTGACCCATGTGGGCAGTCTGGTCTCAGCCTGGAACTGAAGCAGTTGAAGGCTGAGGGTTGTGAGGGTCCTCAGCCCTGAGCAGGAGGGTGGTGCAGTGCAGGAGTTTAGGGCAGCTGTGGGAAGAGGCTGGGGACAATCCCAAACAACCTCTCTACATCCTTTCCTATTTCCAAAAACTTTCCAAAAAGTGTCTCAGGTTCTGGAAGGACTCACAGGAGGCCTCTGGAATTTGGCATTCTGTGTTCCAGGTGAAATGTAACCAAGTCCCATGTCTTGGGGGATTCACTTTGGTGCTTGGAGAGCTCAGGACGGGTCCCTGAGTGTCCCCACCACCTTAGTGTGACCTGAGCCCTGATCACTGTGGCAAGTGTGAGGCAACAGAGATTTTTGCATGGAATGTGTTACTGAAATGGTGGAGTTTACCTTCCTTTCTGGAGTGCCAAAGAAATGGGACTTCAGCCTTCCCAGACAATCCTGGCTTCCCAAAACTATAGAGCTTAGAGTATGTGCACGCCCGGGCATCCAGATGAGACCTGACATAGTCTTAAATTATGGTCTAAGCCTAAGGAGGGGAAGAACACCCTCGTTTTGCTCTCTGAGCCCTGCTAATACAACACCCACTGTTGCTGCCTCATGTGTGTGGTACTTGAATACCCAGGGCCACAGAAGCCTGTGGATGAGCAGGCAGGGGAAGAGCTTGTTTTGAGATGTTCAAAAAAATGTGATGAAAGGTGATGAACTAAAAAGCTGCCTGCTAACACAGGCACAACCCCTTTCAAGCCAGGAGTCTGTGTTCTGGGTAGATGTCCCATTTCTCCAGGGTTGTTTGAGGGGCTGAGCCTCTCCAGTGCTCTCCCAGCTGATGGTAACTGCAGTCAATAAATGATGGACTTTTTTCACTTGGAAGCCAGACCTGTGAGGAACCTTTGAGCCCTTTGCCTGGGCAGATATGGCCAAGGTTATCACCCTGGCAGGGCTGCGGTGAGCTCGGACTCTGCCTTGAAACGCTGCCAGAGTCTGCCCCAGGCTCGTGCTGAGAGGCTGGAAGCACATGAAGGGCCCGTGGCGCTGTCACCTCGGGCTGACAGAGGCCAGAGCACTGATGTCACCACACAGTTACAACAGATGGCACCAGGGACAAGCAGTGTCGCTGCCAATGCCTCTTCTCCTTCAGCAGGAATCACTTCTGTGGAGTGGTGGAGTTCTGCACCCCTAAACACTTGAGCTGTGGAGAGGAGCTGGAAATCCATCTGGGAAATGCATTCAGAGAGGGGAAAATGAGAGCATAAGCCATGGGATCAGCACCAAGTGGGCCAAACATCGCTGTCAATTACGTCCCAAGCAGCTCTATTGAAGCAAACAGCATTAATTGTAGATTTATGCCAGCATTTCTGAGAGTCACTTCTGGGACAGAGCCAGTTCTGGTAGAGGATTAATCTTGTTGGAAAACTCCCTCTTGTTCTTTGCTTGGTGTCTGACACTCACATATGCACAAAAACAAATCTCGGTGACCCTCCGCCAACCCAGTTAACTAGCAGGGAATTTGGGGATGTGAAACCTTAGCTTCCCCTCCAGCACAGCTCTGCATCTGCCACAGCCCTTTTGGAAGGCAGGACAAGCCACCTGCTACTTGTTTTGCTCAAAGAGAAAAAGTCTGTTGGGCACATAGGAAACAGCTAATCTGGTCCCACGGGAGGGAGCAGCCATTTGTCATTCCCACAGTCTCCAGCACAGGTACTCAGCATCTTACAGGGCTGGGATTTTCTGTGGGTGTTCTTCCCACCTGCCAATATTTCAGTGGTTGGCTTCATCTGATGGGGGTATTTCTCAGGCATTGGCATTTGGTCATTCATCTCAGGACACAGAAAAATACAGTGTGTTCTATTCCCACACATGCATCCCTTCTCAACTTAAAAATTACCAGAGAAAGCCACGCACTGCGTGTGCTGGGTGTGTGTCTCCTTTGCATATGGACACATGTTTTATGATGGGACATTTGTGCAGTTCAAGATCTTCCAGAAACATGAATCTTCTCTAGTTCTGACTTGTCTGTGCCTTAAGGATGGTCAGTGGCATCCTCTCATCACACTTCCATAGTGTCATTGCACTCCATGTAACACTGGAGTGTGATTTTTTTTTTAATTTTTTTTAAATCCAGATTTGCCAGTGGAAGTGCTTCAGATGCTTCCCTGAAGTCTCAGCAGCAGAAGGGATAGTTTAAATGTCTCAAGCAGCAGGCTGGGAATGCCTCTATTCCTCAAGAACAGCAGGCTCAGCTCTGCAGGCTGCTCAGCCTTTCCCCCTTCCGAGGGCAATAAATTGAATACCATTCAGTTTACTGCCTGCCCACAAGTTTCAAGTGGAAGAGGTGAAGCAGAGCCTGAGGCCAGCCACTCCATGGGTACAAATCAGTGTGGCTGTGCTGGCTTACCCCAGCTGTGGGGCTGGCCCTGAGGTTTTGTGTTCACATTATCCTGGGGCTCTTATTGCAGGAATGCAGGGTTGGCCAGATGTGCTGGTCACAGTATCCCCTCCCGAAGTGGCAAGGTACCAGCTGCCACTCCCTGCCCTTGAAGCAGCCTGGTGTGGCCTGCCTGCAGCATGGAAGGTGCTCTGGGATCCTTGGGAATAGCCACCAGCACATCAGGGCTAACCCTGTTCTGAGACACAACACTGAGAGAGTAAGAGCAGTCGAGGAACTTTTCCCCCTTGGAAGTGATGTTCATCTCCTCCCCCAACCCAGCATATGGAATTCTGGATCACATTTCTCTCTCTTGCCAATAAATATTGCAGATTTATTGCTCTCTACCTGGTGGGTAGTAAATTGCATTCCACCTCTGTTATAAGGCTCTTTGCTATGACACAGCCTTGCAGCTCCATTAAACCTTAATTACAGCAACACTTCATTGGGTTGCTGCGATGGCCCGAGTGCCATTGCAGTAGGGAGGAAGTATGGCCAAAACAGGCTGATGCAGAGGGGCTTTGTTTTGTTTTCTTTCCTCCCTTTTTAAGGATTATGGAGAGTTGAGCCCAGCAAGGGGAATAGAGGGAGCCTCAGCCTCCTGCTCTCTGCTCATTTTCCACAACAGCTGGCGTCACCTGCCGCAGCCCCGGCAGCTCCTCTGCGCCCTGATGAAGTGCTCAGCAAACAGCCTTGCAGGCTGCCTCTAGTAAAGGGCTGATTTGCATTTGTGCTGATGGGATGCATCCCAAAGCCAGAGTTATCCCTGGGTTTGGTTGTGTGAGGAGTGTGGAGTTTGGCCAAATGGAACACCAGGAGCAGCATGGCACTTGGATTTCTATAGGCTGCAGCAAGACAAATGTAAGAGCAGCTCTGCAAGTGTGCAGGCTCGTCCTGCAGCAGGCAGCTTGCTCTGTGTCAGCTCAGGGCACTGTTTCTGGTGCCATCTGTCCTTCCCTGCAGCATGTGACAGTGAGTGAAGCTTTGCTTCAGCAGCCTCTGGCTGCTGAGGCAGCTCCTCGGAGGCCAGTGCTGCCTGATGTGCTCCCCAAACTCCTGTGGCCCTGCTGCCTGAGACCCCAGGAGAGGCTAGGAGAGGGTGGAGGGCTCCATGCCTGGGGTCATTGCATGTGTGGATAGATGGTTCTCGTCTCTCCTCTCCATCCAGGCATGGAGGAAGCACAGTTTGGAGCTCCAGGAGAGGCTGCCGAGTGCCTGTGCTCCCTCCAGACTGAGGGGATTCTGCTTGGCCTTATGGCTTTTGTTTTGGAAATCCTTCCTGGTGTGGGATGAGTCCCTCAGCCCCTGATGCAGGTTCAGTAGGAGTGTGCATTGTACAGACACCTCTCCTCGTGTGGATGCTCAGGCCTCTCTGTGGGATGATGAGCTAACCAGAAGGCACTAATGGCTACGCCAGCCACTTGGATTTGGTGCTGTTCCAGAGGTGAGTCTGTGTTGTCAGATCTGCCCATGACAAGGACTGTTTCATTCCCAGTTTGGAAATCATTTGCCTCCTTGGCCATACTGGTGGGATACCAAGTGTCAGATGTGGAGTAGCTATGCCAGTAACCAAAATGCTGGGATTATCCTCAGGATTCCATTTACCTTCAGTACTGATCTGGACTGGTGTGATCACTCTGTGTAATGCTCTTCACTCTTTTTTAAGTCCACTCATGTGAGCAAGGATGTTTGACAGAATTTTACCACACCTATGACTTTGTCTGGTACATCCACACAGGGTGTACTCAGCTATCCACAGGGAGCTGCAGATAGGCAGCACAGAAATCTTCCACACCACTACTAGTGCAGAAAGCAGCTACCAGGAACCAGCTAAAATCCTTCTGCAAATTGAGTTGCTAAACTCTTTAACGAACAACCAGCACATGGGAAATACTTTCCTATGGAGAGCCTGTGTTCGAGCCTTGTTTGTCCTTATTCTCCCCTCTTGCAGCAACCTTGAGATGTCAGACGTAGGAAATGTGGCCACAGCTGTTTATGCACTTAGAGGGTTTTTTTCAAGGCCACATCCTTCTATTCTCCCATAGATTACTTGAAAAGATGCTGTGGGGACTCCAGCAAGCCAAGGTCTATGTGCCATGTGCAGGTGTTGCCAGGAGATTGACATTCTGAACATTTGAAAACTATCAGAGAACTCATTTGGTGGTGGGTTTTCCCCCTCTCCTCCTTCCTTCCCTCTCGAGCTGTGTGCTGCAAGACTTTTTGCTGGAGATTGATATTTCTAGCAGAGCCACATTATTCAAGCCATAGTCAAACAGGGCAGCACGTATTAGGAAGGAGGTGGGCACCTCATCCTTTTCAAAGTGTTCAACTTCTCTGGGATGAATTGTCCCTCACCAAAGCCCTGTCCAGCCCTTGACTTATCTTCCTCTATAGGGTAGTTAAGTCATGCTCACACTAAGTGGCTCAGAAAATACCACTGCATCTTCTAAGAAAATGTCATCACCTTGATGAAAAATGATTATTTTTATATGTGAAAATGGATAAGTTTTGAAGAATCTTTGTTTTAAATAACATGAGGGAAATAGTATCAGAGGTCTGACTTTGGTAGGTGCAAACCAAAGGAGTTTGTTCTTTCTTCTTGGAGGGAAAACTTTTAATTTTTAAAATGCAGTTTATGTGTAGACAAATTAAAGATGTATAAAATTAAATGGGAATGTTTTGAAGGGATTGAAAATATATATTTTGATTAACTCAAATGAATTTAAAAATAAATCATGGGGAAAATGAAATGTTGGTGGAGGATTTTTTTGGTCCTCATTTGAAATGAAAAATAATTTGCAACTTGACACTTTTCACAGAATGAAAAGTCCATTTGCTGATTAAGGTCCAGATTCATCCCGGCTAATTTCAGGCACTATTGAACTGCTTAGTGCCAAAGGGCACTTTAATCCACCTGAGGTTTAAATTGCCCTCTGGAGGTACCTATTTCTTCCTTTGATAAGACAAGGGCAACGTGACTGGTCCTACGTGTGCCTGAGGTAGCCACCTGAAGCTGGGTGCCATGGACAGGGTGCAGTGCTTGGCCTTGTTTTGGTGACCGCTCAGGTCCCTTCCAGCCCAAACTATTCCATGATTTTATGATTCTGGCTGCTCTGCATGCAGCTCTTGTGTTCATGTGCCCTTCTATCTCTCCCCTCAAAAGCTGAGGTACTTGGGCTTGGGTTGGATTCAGAAGTTGGACTTCATGATCCTCCTGAGTCCCTTCCAACTCAGGATATTTCATGATTCTATGATTGATTTTTTTTCCTGAAATGGGAGGAGATTTCCACTAAAACACAGTTTATCTACTTGTTTCCTGTTGGTGGGGAAAAAAAAATCTGGAGAACTGGCAAGATCTCCTGATGAGAAGGAAAGGAACAAGATTTGTGGTTAAGATTGAGGGAATCACAGGTTTGTTCTCTTTTAAGAACCACATCCCCCGAGTCTCAGCTCCCACATCTGCTTGGCAGAAGGCAGGTCCTCTCCAACAGCTCCTCCACAATGTGCCAAACACTCTGCTCCATCTTTAGCACTCCTTGACCCAGAACAAAAGTGAAAATACTTGGCATGCCAGGAAAGGTTAACAAATAAATGATGCACAGCCTTCTCCTCCCCATGACATCACTTCCATGTGAGAGAACAATCTTTGTGCCACACCTGGCAGTCTGGTGACAGCAGAGGGACACATCTGCTGCAAGTCATTTCCCATGCTGTCCTGCCTGGCTGGGTTCTCCACTCCCCTCTGGGTTGAAGAGGTAAACGCTGGGAGGTCAGGTCTGGCTCACTTTGTCACCAACCAATGTCATCTTGTCTTGTCCATGGGGGCTTTGGTCACCTGTCCAGTCAGCCAGATGGCTTTGCTTTAGGTAGCTGGACATTTGGGAAGTATTATTTCTTTTGAATATGTAGCCTGTACTGTTCTTATTTTGGGTTCATAAAACATAATGAGATATGGGTCAACATTTAAGCTGTGTGGAAAATTACATCCTGGAAGACTTTGTGGAGCCGAAAGCTTATCTGGTATTAACTCTAATTATACCATTGAGCTGTGCAGCAGCAACTGTGGCCTTTGGACTAAGACCTTATTCTCCTTTTAGAGAGCTCTCCATGGCTATTACACCTGGCGACATGAGCAGTGTTCATCCTCCACTGCATTTTGCTGGGAATCATGGAAAGCTTTAAGTTGGAAGGGACCTTAGAGATGATCATGGGCAGGGACACCTTTCACTTGATGGAGCATCTCACCACATGGAGATTGTCTCACTTCTTTGTCCACTGTGGAGCATTTTATTCACCTTTCAAGTTTCCAGAAACTTTCTCAAACTTGTTGCAGCAGCAGCTCCTTGGCAGAGCGTGTAGGATGTGTCTGAGTGTTTCGGTCTGAGCATCGCAGGCGTGTGCTCTTGGAGGCGAGCAGGCAGCATAGGAGGCTGGGGGAAGGAGATTAAAATATAGTTGTTGGCTGATATGAAACAAAAAAAAAAGCTTAAATAAACCACAAATTAAAAAAAAAAAAAAAAAAAGCCCTGTGAGAAAGAAAGAAAGTAACAAGTCTGTGGAGGATGGATGTTTGGAACTGTTCAGCCTAATGCATGCCAGATTCCTTCTCTCCTCGCTCCCCCCACCCCCTCCCGCTGCCTTCCCCTTACCAAATGCTGTCTGCTAAACTTCTGAAACACCCTTTGCCTTTTTGACCCTTCAACTCATCTTGAACTTAGGAAAAATTGGGGAGGCGGGAAGGACTCGTTGCCTGCGCAGTGCATGTGGCTGTGCTGGGGCAGGGGGTGTGCGCCGGGGGTCTGCGAGCGGGGGGGGGCTGACATGGCTTTGTGTGCTTGATGCTCCCCTGAAAACAATTTGTATCCTGTTAATAGAATTAGTAAATATTTGTAGCTCCCTTTGAAGCCTGTGTCCCCAGGGGAAGTCTGGGGGTGGGGGGGCTCAGAGAAATTAGAGACAAGTTACTGATTTAGTCATCCTGGCCCCTTCCCCCCGCCTCTCTCTTTCATTTTCCCCTCCTTTATGAAGACACTAAACAGACAAATTGGAGGTTTGAAACGAGGCTTGTGCTGGTGCCTGCGGAAGTGACAGGGGTGGTACTGGGGGGCCTGAGAGCTGCTAATGCAAAAGCCATTCACATCTAATGACCCCATTTGGGAGCCAAGTTCCTGAGGGCTGGGAGGGCCCTGCCAGGCACAGAGCCCTGCAATGGGCAGGTGCCCGGGGGCTGGCAGGGCTCTCTGGCAGGGCACTGCCCCATGGCACATGGGGGTTGCTCCAGACAGCAGGATTTGCCTCATGGGACTGTTTCCTGGGCTCTTTCAGCTCCACCACCCTAAGTAACCATAAAGGAAGATGTGTGTATAAAATTTCACTTCTTCCAATTACAGAACCACAGGATGGTTTGGGTAGGAAGGGATCTTAAAGACCATCTCATTCCTACCCCTGCCAAGGCCAGGGACACTGTCCATAGACCAGGCTGCTCCCTCTCTCTTCTTCCTGGTGTAGGATTATAAACCATAAAGGACAATGGAAGAAGAAAGTGATATCGGATCGGAAAACTGAGTCATGTAGGGCTGAGACGTTTCATTTCCCGTTATTATTCCTGACTTCTTTACAGAACTGCACAGATGCACAGGCTGAGCTTAGATCACCTGCAAGTTTTTAGGGGGTGGCCGTGTTCCAGCTCTCTGCCTTCAACAGCTGGCAGTTGGAGTCCCTGTGAGTGACAAGGGCCACCCAAAAGGAGGCTCAGGTTTGAATTGGGGGAAATTCAAAGAACTGTTAGCATCTCCTGATGGCAGCATTGCTTGGGAGTGATTTTGACAGGCTTTAGGTGGAAGTTTGTACCAGTTATGTTACTTTAAACCTGTGTTGTGCCATTGTTTAGGGAAACTCTCACTGAGTTGACAAATCCACCCAACTCCATAGCTCTGTGATCATGCAAAGCAGCTGAGCTCTTACAGGTGAAGTGACCTGTAAAAATGTACATCTGAAGTGAGCTTTTGCCTTACCCACAGTCTGTAAACAAACTGCTGAGTGGGGGGGACCAAGGAGGGGACACCACATTTCCTGGAAACCACTGGGGCTGGGTTGGAAACACCTTGTGCAAAAGAAGTTGCTGTGCTCCAGGTGTAGTAGAATCAGATAAATGTGCATCTTGGTGCCTGTCCAAATTAAACTGGTTGGACTTGAAAGCCTGTGTTTTGAGGGTTCAGTGTTTGTAATATCAATGCTTTCTATGTTTTTGAACCCTGGCTGGGAAGGAAATGATGGAGGCAACACTTAGCTGGGAGAAAGTGTTGCTGCTAGAAGGTCATCCTGTGCTGGAGATGAGAGGCAGCACTAGATGGGAGCCACCTAAAAAAAATCAGCTGGCCATCACACAGTTTTCCTATATGCTTTAGAGGACCCCCTTGTTCCTTGGAAACAGAACAAGCCATTCCAAGTGGTGGTGGGTCTGCCTGCTGGGTGAGGCCAGGCAGTGATGGCATCTCACACAGCTGAAAACATGTAGGAAGTGAGGGAATGACTCCCCAAGCCTGGGTTGTGAGGTTGGAAACTTGCCTTGTGAATGTGGGGGGCTGTGGATAACAAGGAAGGAACCTCAGGTGGGTAATTTCTGCCTTGAGGGAAGGAGCAGGCGAGGTAGGCTCTGCAATTGTTGGATATTGGGTTGTCTGCGTGACAGGAATATTTAATGGGATTGACAGGCTTCCCTTCCATAGCAAGAGGCTGCCAATGTCACCTCAACAAGTCCTGGTGGAGAGAAGCTGGGGGTCAGGAGAGTGATCCCTCAGTGTCTGCTGAGTTGTCTGGGCCTCTCCAGGAGCTACCAAGTCACCCAGGATTACTAACTGAAATATGTGCTTCAAGTTAGGATGGATAAATCCATTTCTCAGCTGGGAGTTTGGTGTCTTGGAAGAACCCAGATAAAATTATTTCATTTTTTTGGTTGAAGGTTGGCCTTCAACATTTGCTCACCTAAAGAATTAAAACCTTTTAAAAGCCCCAACCTTTAGCTGAAACATTAACTCTGTGTAAGAAATTAAACCATAAATTGTCTGAAGCTCATGAATTTTCCTTTCTTGAGAGCAGGTTTAGAAAGAGAGAATTTTTGCAGTTTTTTCTCTCAAGTCTTGCTTGTTTTTTGTGCAAAGGCACCAACAGGAATATTCACAAGCCTTTACTAAAGAAAACTTTCTTAGGAAAATAGTTGCAAAGCCCATTTAGTATGCTTCAACCAGCTGGATTTTCTGGCAGTTCCAGCGAAATCTAAACAAGGAAAATGATTGTCTTTTTTTGTTGTGTTTTGCAATATTTTTCTGTCCAGACTGGACAGTACAAAGCACATCCTCTGTGGGAAGGTGTCACAGGCTGCAGATGAGATAAAGTTCCCTGTGATTATATGGGGTGTTTCCCAACTGAGAGTCAGCACATGTGGAGGTCCAGTTCTTTTAACGCTCACAAGCAGGGAAAAGGGAGGAAGTGGAGTCCATTAAGGAGAATAGTAAAACCAGGAGTCAAGTAATGAGGGACTGCTCCAGCAACGTCATGTGAGCACCTCTCCCTCCCACTCGTTGCAGGAGGTATGGGCCAGTCCTGAGCCCCAGATCGTGTGAGCAAGGGCCTCTTTTGCAATCCTATATGTCTGCTGTACCTTTTCCAGACATGCATCTCTGGTTTTATTGAGCACACAGCTTGCTGTGGTCCTTAGTTCCCAGCAGCTCTTTCCACTCCCCTTCCCACCCACAGCTGAGAGACCTATTGCCAGGTAATGATGTGTCAAGCAATAGCAAGGTGGGGGAAATCACTGAAGGGAAACACTGATGTAGTGGTGGAAGCATCCACGGTTATTCTATTTTCCTTCATGACCTGGTTTTCTACCCCCAAAGCCTTTAAGTTGCTGCTGTTTCTCCTTAGGTGAGTAGGTGGCTTTGCGCACTGAGAAACAGCAGCAGGTCTAAAAGTGTTGTACTGTTTGTCTTGTCCTAAGGTGAATTATGTTCTCAAATCCCCGGACTTGGAAAAAAATGCTTTGAAGTAGTGAGCTTTAACTTCTCTTGGGTCTGTACAATGACAAAAGAGTCTAATTAACTGTGAGTTTGTGTTTATCTGACTTCTTCCAAAATTGAGTCCAGTACATCTCAAAGCTCAGTCTAACTCAGTATGACCTGACCTTGTTGGGCTCCAGGCCAGCAATAGGTGACTTCTCCACGTTCCCTCAGGGTGCTGCCTTCAGTCTAGCAGAGGCTGGAAGCATCTTAAATTGCAGTGTTGTAGAAAGCTCTGCAGAACCAAATCTGCTCCTGGATGAGCTCCCTGGAAAGTGTTGGCCATCTACAGCCTGGGCTCTGTCTGAGTAAAAGCGATCTGTCATCCCGGGCTGCACCCTTTCCTTGTTCTGATCTCAGCTAAAACAAGGGAAAGGCTTGCCTGGCTTCTTGCTGCATCATGTACCATTTTAATGGTTTCCCATATGTTAAATATTTTCTCAGTAAGTGGGAAATCCAGTGTTTCTAGTGAAGCTGATATTAAATAAAGCCGTTTTGAAAGTATTCCTGGATAGCAGATCTGCAAATGTGCAGAAACTCCTTTTTTTTTTTTAACATCAAATGCTCACAGTTGCATTCTGAGATTCCCTGCAAAGACTCAAGCCTAGACTGTAAAATCTAGTTTGAAATTTAATTTCCACCAATATCAGTGTGGAAGAGATTAAATGGGGAAGTCCACAAGGAGAAAGATTTTTCCTGGTAACAAAACAAACTCCACTGTGAGCTGGTGACAGGTTTTATCAAAAATATTTTAAAAGCTGTCATTTCATATTGTTTCTGCTTTACAAATTTGAAAATGCTGTAGAAGCTGGAGCCATTTTTAATCTCTTTAGGGAACTAATTTTACAAATCAGCCACTGTAGCTTTGATTACAACAAACTTCACTTTCTGAAAACTGCGGCTGTTGTGAGGAGGAAAAAACACATTCTTATTTTGCAAACAATTTTGGTAAGTTCAGTAAAAATATAGATAAATTATTCCAAAAGGACCCAATTGTCTTTCCAAATGCCAAAAGTAACAAAAAATTCTGGCTAAAAATTCTGTTTTTGAAAAAGAAAAAAGCCTGGTTTCAACATAAAACACTTCTGATGCCAAGAATTTAAGCCAGCTGTCATTGTCTTTTGTATCCATAAACAAATGCTTTGGTCTCCCTAACAAATCTCAAATGAGGAAAAGGAGAATGGGAAAAGCAAGGGCCGTCTGTCTGCCGTGCCTCAGCCAGCCAGAGGGTCTGACACGGATCTGGGGCTGTTTTCCTGGGATCCTTGCCGTGGTCAGGGAGCTGCTGAAGGTGAAGTCACCTGGGGAGGAGAAACCCTTCCATCAGATCCAGGGAGAGGAGATCCAGCTTGGCCGTGGGTGTTCTAGAGAGCCTGCCTTGAGGAGGTGGCTGGTGTCCCACCATTCCTGACCAGCCATTCCAGCTGTCCAAGGACATTGGGTGGGGCTCTGACCAACTTGGTCAAGCAGAAGATGTCCCTGCACATGGCAAGGATCAAGTTGGTACCAGATAATCCTTAAGGTCCCTTCCAACCCAAACCAATCCATGATTCTCTGATTCCTGTTTTCCGTGGCTGTGCTGTGACACTCAGTGGGAGCAGACTGGGCAGAGTGATGTGTCAGCAGATTTTTAACAACTTGTTGGAACTTCTGAACAGCTGGAAACCAGGAGTGATTTGCTCCTCTATCTCTTTGGTCCTAGATCCTTTATTTTTTTTATTTTTCCTCTCTAAATGTTAACTCTGCTTTAAAGCAGGAATTCCTCCTGGAATGTGGGGGACAGTATCCCCTATGTCCTATTTCCTGCAGTGCTGACAGCAAAGCACTGCAAATGTGGATGAGGATTTTTGGGTGCATACACAGCTTGCAGATCTTTGTTCTGTCCCATAGATTCTGAAGCCTCAACTGCTATAATTTTCTACCTTACAGGATTGTCTGGTGCCTGCTAAGTTTGGGGTTTCCCTCTTTCAGGCTATTATGGGAAGTCTTTCCCACCTGGTTTCCTGGTAATGCGATACTTGTCGGAACTATGTAACCCTGAGATCTTTTTTGAAAAATGTAGTATTTCAACCAAATCAAGATCTGTGGCTCAAAGATGGTGAGGTAACTGTGGGTGAACAGGCTCTGATCACACCAGCCCTGTCTCCATAGGAATCCAGGGGAAAAAAAAAAAAAAAAAAGGTGATATCATTTCTGAGTCTTCTGCCTCTGTTTAGCTTCAAGTTGTTGGTGAAGGTTAAACAGAGATGTTCCCCAGATGGTTCATCTTACCAATTCTCTCTCCTTTCATTAGTGATCTGTGTTGTTCTCTACTTCTGTGATCAGCTTTCGAGTGGTTAATTGATAGGGACTGTTTAGTTTTAGTTTTTTAACTGCCTTTATCCCTGTGACTCCACCTGGATTCAGGGAATCACTGGCCATACCTGCTAGAATGTCACAGACCAAGTTTTTTTTTGAGTGCAGGGTATGTCAGCTGTACACAACTTCCACATGTTCAACACTGATGTAAACAGACTCTCCCCTTCTCTTTGGAGTCAAACCCAAGGTCAGGAGAACAGGAGGTGCTCAGCTGCACTTCACTCACCACAGGACAGATCTGGAAGTGATGCTAAGTTACTTGGGAAGGATCCTGGATGGATTCCTGTTCTGCTCATCCCTGGGCACAGAAACCCTGGGCAGCTCTGCCCTGCCAAGGCTTGGAGCTGATAAAACATCTGCCTTTGCACTGAGGAGACGCTGCAGACTCGGGTGACTGTCACTGAGCTTCAGGATCGAGGCTGGGCAGAGCACGGGGTGGAGTGAAAAACCTCCCAGGGTAATTAATCCAGTCCTATTACTCCAGCTTTCGGCTTTGTTGTTTTTTTTTTTTTTTTTCTAAAGCTGGCCTGCAAAACCCAGGTCTCAATTAATACTATTATCCTGGGGATGACATTTCCTCAGTCTGTCGTCGGTTATTTTTTAATTCTCTAATTTGTTCTAATCTGCACATTGCCTGCACATCAAGTCAGCCATGAAGACGCTGCATTTCCAGGTTCCTTCCTCTCCATCCTCCCAAAGAAATTAAAGCAAGGAGGCTGCGGGACCACAAGTGCAGGAAATAGAATTAGGGAACATATTAATTGGGGCATCAAGTAGGATTTTGTTCCAGGCAGTTTCCTTCCGTGAGCCACTTTGATGCTTCCCCTTCGCAGCTCTGTTTCTCATTAAAAGTATCCCTTAATGGCAAATGTTGTTTATGCATGTTGCAATTATGTCATGCTGTAGCCCCTATGCTGGCAGGCCGGGCTGATTGGCGGCAAGGAGCGGGAGGAGGAGGAGGTCAGTTGTGGGGAGGAAGAGGGGGAGGTAAACAACAGACAAATAGTTGCAGCTTTGTGGTTGAAGGATGGCTGCTCCAAACCCCTCGGTGTGTCCAGCCAGGCCGGACACGGCGTGAGAGTCAGGGCTCGAGGCTGCTCCTTCCAGGCGGGTTTAGGCCTTCTGTGCTTTACTGGGCTTGGGGTTTGCAGCACTGCCAGCAGAAAGGGACAGGTAGTAGTAAAGCTCTGCTTTGCAAAATGAAACTTGGGCTCCCTTTTCCTGTTTTAGCTACCGTTTGATTTAAGAGAAATAGGATTCCGGGCTACTTAGCGGGGTTTTGGGGGGAAGGGAGCATGGGCCTTTGGAGTTTCCTCTGTTCTCCATGGCTCTTGTGTCATGGCTACAAACCTTCCATAGGGATCTTCTTCAGGGCACTGAGATTTGCTCTGATCTCCTCAGACCCAGATCCTTGAGCGAGGCCGCTCCTGGGTGACTCTTGCCAGCACTAATTCAAGGCTGTGAGAAGAGCTCATTTGTGGGAGGGTATTTGTTTTTCCATCCAGGCAGCCAAAACCTCCAGCTTCGCCTCTCCCTTTGCTCGCACACCGGGAGTGCAGAGGGTTCATTCTGCCCTTGATCTCTGAGCTTCTGTGATCAGCTCAAGGCAAACCTGATGGTGGACTTCACTTTGTTCTCTCATTTTTTAATCGCTTCTACTGCAAAATGGATTTGCCCCCATGTCTAGATCTCAACAGCAAACAAGTAACAGCCATCATGAAAGAAAACAGCTCGTGTGTGGGGAGAGCAAGCCAAGCTGTGTCCATGCCCAAGCAAGTTCAGGAGCCAATACAAATACCACTGCTGTGTTTTGGAAACTCTTGGCCTCTCTGGATTTTGGGAGCCAACACACAGCGACTGAAGCTGATGGCGAAAGCAGTGAGCAAAAACCTCAAAGCTGTAAAAACCAGAACGTGAAACAAATCTAAGAGAGGGAAGAAAAAAAACCTCTCTCCTTCCTTCCTTACTAATATCCTACCTAAAGAGACTAGAGCCTGAGCAGGCAAACAGGCCGAGAAAACCACAGGAGCTGGTGAATAAGGGGAAACAGACAAGTGTAGGAGTCGCAGAGGAGAAGTCACTCAGTGCCTAGAGCCAGAGCTGCTGTGAAATGACTCATTTTCACTTTGCATGTATGATATTTGCATGCAAAACACATTCTGCAAACCGTCACATGGGGATTCTGCTCATGGGTTTTGATCCGGGATGAAATTTCACCCTTTCCTCCAGCAAAGTCGTTTATCTTTCTTTCAGGGAGGAGGGAGGAAGTGGGAGGGAACTGCAGGGAGAGAGAAAGAAATTGTCCTTCAAGCATAAAATTCAGGGATTTATCCCTCAAAAGGGTCACTCAGCTTCTTCCCAACATGGGGACAGAAGTGGGAGATGCTGGTGAGAGCACAAGGTCAGGGCAGAGGTGGTTCTTGACTCTGCTACCTCTGCCAACCTCTGGCCTGAGCTGGAGCGGTCCCAGTGCAGTCCTTGGCCAGAAACTGGGAGCCTTTGCACTACTTTGAATTAAATCATTATTCAGCTAAAAATCTTCTCTGGAATGAAGTAAAACTCCAGAATTAGACCCATGGCGTGTTCTGTTAGTCTTGAGAGAGATGCAGGGATATCCCCTGAACAGGGCAGAAGAGCTACTTGGCCTTTGATCTATTCCCTGTGAGAGGTTTGTAGTGTTTTTCAGGATGTTTTCTGGTGTATCCATCAGCAAAGGGACTGGGATCCTCAGTGATGGACAGACTATGGTGTAAAAATACTGATAATGCCAGCATGTGTGCTGGGCTAGAGGGGTGTTGGCTCTCAGGGTAAGGCTGAGCTGACAAACACAGGAAATGCTGGTTTAGGAATAACTGAAGAGGTTCATAGCCTGACAAATCATAAACCTAATCCTGCAATAAGTCTTGCTGCTGTTCCTGGGGGTTTCATTGCTTTGGGGCTTGGACTGGTCTTGGTGTCCCTGTAGAAGCAGGTTTGTGGCAAGATGTATCTTCACTGCTTGCCTACCAAAGGGATGGAGTTTCCCAAGACTAGGATTGCATTCATGCAGTCTCTTAACATTCTCCTGTCACTTCTTCTGTGCCAGTGGCTGTTTCCAAAGCCTTACAATGCCATGTGTGGCCTTACAGGAAAGTCAAACCTTTGGTGCCCTGCTGGTGCAAGTGAGTGAGCTGAGTCTGTCAGCAGCTGCTGTTTGCCCTCCCAGAGCTTCCTAAGCCAAAGGAGCAAACCCAGAGGTGGGAATCCTGATGGCAGAGCTGTGCCATTTCCATCAACCCTATCTGGGAGTTGATAGTCTTTTAAATTTTAGTACCTTACCCACACAGGAGTTTCTCTGGCAAAGCTCTGCTGTCTCTGATGCTTATGAGTGAGATCTGCTGCTCTTGGCATGACAGGGAGAGGCAGGGGTGAATGCAGTTGGGTTACAGAGCTGTGCTCTTGGGAGCCTTTTCCCTCTGGATAGTGGCACAGTTTCTCCACTTCGGGATCCTGAGGGCTGTGTCAGTCATGGCAAGGACTGTGCCTTGCTCAGATGGATGCATTTGGGTATAGGAGGCCATGCCAGGGCAGGTGATGCTAACAGGGGATTTTAGGATTTGGTTTCCAAGGTAGTGATTGAAGTGGAAGGCTCACCCATGTGAGCCCAGTCCTGCACATCAGGTGATGAGAGAGTGGGTAAGGATCTGCCTTGCATTTGCTACCTGTGTTCAGACCCTCCATCTGCATGGAATAACATCTCTCTGGAGTTTATCCCAGAATTAAACCTGTCCAGTTGTTCTTAGGCTGTACCTGGAGTTTACATTGTGCACAGACCCAAACCTGAGCTCACATCAAACTCGCTGTGTTCTGAGCATGGGCTGATCTCCAAAACTGAGAGTGGTGAGCTTTGGGGCACCCTAGCAAAGGAAAAAACCTTGGTATGAGCCTTCCCCTTTGCCTGAGCTCAGCTGTGTGGGTAGGGAAGGGGCTGTGCCTGGGCTGGGGTCACCAGTCCATGTCCAGACTGCAGCACTGGCACTAAGGTTGTTCTGTTCTCTGATGCCATAACCCAGCACAGCTGCAGTGGGGTCTCCAGACACCTGAAACAACATGGCAGCAGATCACTGCAATAGTAAAAAGTGCTTTGAAAGGACCTATTTTAGTGCCAAGGTGGAGGAAGGACATCCCAGAACAAGCACAGCTCATAAACAGAGGCAGAACAACTGCCTCTGGCGTCCTTCTCTGAGCCCATGATTTTTACAAGGACTTTCAGCATTTCCCGACTGTTGGAGATGTTGGATCCTGAGTTTGGAGGGCTGTGTGGACAAAGGAGTGAGGATGCAGTGTATCAGCCCAGTTGTCCTCTAAAGATACAGTTTTCTCAGAAGCCTGAGCAAGGAAGGAGGAGGCATCACCAGGTAAACAACCTTAAATGAGAGCTATTTTGCTGGAAATGTTTATATATCATTCCTGAAAAATACACAAAGCATTGATAGTGTAGCACAGAGGTCAGTTTGTGCAATCAGGAGTGTGAGTAGGTGTCTGTGTTTGTTTGTGAGATATATTCTCCCCTGGAAGTAAGTTTTGGAAAACAGGTGAATTTTTGTTGACAGGTAAGTTTTGATGACAGGTGAATTTTTGCTTTAGAATTTCCTAAAATATACTGATCCATCTGCACCGAGTGACTGGGAAGAGCAGTGATAAACCCCAGCCCTCGTGTCTGTCTGCCAGTGTTTCCTGACAGAATGACACAGGCAGATGTGTTGGGGTGTGTGGATAATAAATCTAACTAAGCAGCACTGGCTGCAGGCATGGGTTGGCACTGCAGCATGTTCTGGGCCTGGCATGTGCCAAAGGCTGGATCTGCTTGATGGCACTGTAGAATTTCCAGAACTCTGGGTGTCCAGTTAGAGCTGCTGCACAAACCAATGTCCTGGTCACTCTTTCTGTGCAGAGACTGATTTTCATCACTGGCCAAAAGAGGACAAGTGGGGACATCTATGGTGTGGTGACCTTAATTCAACTCCTGACCCACAGCTGGAGGAGTATCAGAAAGCCAGGACAAAGTCTCTCATTTGGTAGTAGAAATTTAATCAGGTGACCCCAGAAACCCCTTGATCAGAGATTTTTGGCTTGTCCATTTTGTTGTGTTGTAACACTAGGGAGAAAGGCTGAATGTGCTGCTGTTGGCTCATGCCATGTTGATGCCTCAGGGTGCTCGTGAGGAGGTAACACCAACACTGTGCCACTCTGCATCTGTGCCAGCTCTTTGGTCTTGGATGTAAAACTAATATGATTCAAAGAATTGGGAAAGGAAATTGGTCTGGAATTAACCTTGTTGCAATGCCACTATTCCCAGCACGCTGTGCCATTGTCTGCCTTTTTCTTGCTCTGAATCTCCACTGCCCCCACTTAGATACACAGAGCAACTCTGCTTGTGTGTGCCCTCAGAATCACGTATGTTCCCATATTCTGCTCACAGGCACCAAACCTCACTGTCCCTGCGGTGCTGGAAATATCTTCAAATGAAAGATTTTCATATGAAAATGCCTCTGTAATTTAGCCTGCTTGTGGAAAAAAGAGTGGAAACGCCTCAAGTCAACAACACAGCTCTCAACTTGGGTGGCCAAGGGGTAGCAGGTGGGGTGCTATGGCAAAACAAAGCCCAGCTTAGTTACAGAAACCTCTGTCAGAGAGGATTTCTTTTTTCTCACACACATGTACATACATGTGTGCATTTATCTCCTGCAAGCACAGCGGGTTTGCTCGAGCACACAATTCACTCCTGTTGCCACAGACCCTTCTGCTGACTCAGTCCTTGGAACCCTGGTGTGAGCAATGCCAAATTGCACTTGGGTGTTGCTTTTGATTTGCTTGCTGCTGAGTATTGAAAAGAAATACATCTATATTGAGGCACTTTTGTAGCAGAGAGCTGAGATCGTGAGCCCCAGCTTTGGATCTCCTGCTGACCTGGATGCACCTGCTTGGACAGGGGAGACACCTGGGTGAACACTCCCTGTGAGAGCCTCCTCAGCTGAGCAGGAGCAGCACAACTGAGTCAACAGCATCATCCAAATTCCAAAGTGTGGGCGGAAGGAAAGAATCACCCTTTGTTGCCGAACCCAAAATCCTGGAGCTTTCTTTGCCGCGTAATTTGCCGGCATCAGCAGATTCTGGGTGTTTTACTGCCAGCAGCCGGACTGAACTTCCTTGAAGTTGCAACATCAGGAGGGTTAATTATGTACAAAGTGCTGGCCAGTGCCGAGGTCTGGCATGCAGGGCTCCAGCTGTGCTGCGGAGATGATCCAGAGGTGATTGTCACAGCCGGGGTTTGCGTGTTCCTGGGCTCGCTGAAGGCAGGGCAGGGCTCTGGAAGGAGCTTCCCTTTCTGTGAAGGATTCTGGTTCAAAGGGAATCACATTAGTCTGTGGAGGGTTAGTATTCCCAGGAATGGAGCTAGCAGCCCTTTAATTTGGTTCTTTCTCAACACTTCCTAGCGTTGCAAATGCCATTTTCAGCCATTACAGAATTATACTTAACAAATATAAGAAAGGAGTTTTGGGGCTTGTTCTTTTGGTATGAGTACCTGAAGTCTTTACACCTGAAGGAGTTGTTTAATGTTACTGAAGAACTGGTGAGTTGAGTTTAGCTGAGGTGTGTGGAGCTTTGTCCATAAGGCTTGGAGTGAATGTGGTGTTGAGGAGATCCTCTCTCCACACTCCTCCATCCGTTTGCTGAGCCCTCCAGAGAGGCAAAGCATTTATTCTGCTCTTCCCAAACACCCAGCAGCACTGCCAAGACTCCATCCTCCCCCTCCCAGCAGCGCTTCAAATATGGTTTGTGGATTTCCCAATATTTGTAAGCTCGTCAGTCAGGGCTTATCTCCTTGCTACATAAAAGGACAGAAAGCACACATGGGCCTTATCGGGGAGCCAACAGCGCCGGAGGCGAAGACATGGGAAGTGTTCTGTCAACAATTCAAACACTGCAATTAAAACGTGGATCAATTCCTTTTTCACTTGCACTGGTGGTGTCTCATCTCTGGCTGCCAAAGCTGTGCTTGACACTAGGCTTAGCCAAGATCATGGTGTAGGTTCTTAAAGCATTAAATGTTCCTCTTTCCTCCGTTGCCAGGCATCTGGTACCCCCATCCCGGTTCAGCCACTTCATTTTTTTGGTTGAAAGAAACCTTTAAACTCATCTTATCCCACCCTGCTGCCATGGCAGGGACACCTTCCAGTACCCCAGGTTGCTCCAAGCCCTGTCCAGCCTGGCCTCGGACACTGCCAGGGATTCAGGGGCAGCCACAACTTCTCTGGGAAATCCATCCCAGCCCCTTCCCACCTTCACAGGGAGAAATTTCTCCCCCGTATCCCATCTAACCCTGCCCTCAGCAATCTGCAAACTGTCCTTGATACTTTCAGTTTAAGGTCCTTTGCCCTAATGGGAAAATGTTGTTCTCCTTTGCCCAGTGCTTGGCACTGCGATGTCCCCACTTTGTATTTTAATACAATTTTTAGTTAATTATGACACAATTCAGTTACAACAGCAGCAGACTGGCAGATGCCTTAAATGCTTGGCTGTCATTTGTCTGGCCTAGGTCAGATGTCAGAGCTGCCAAATGTCAGTGTTGCCAAATGGGAGGGGAAGAGACTTAAATACAATTTAAAGTAACTTTTCCCCCCCTTTTTTGGTAAATGGACCATTTTCCTTTATGCTAAAACATTATCAGAGACCTCCAGCCCCTGTTTTCTTGTTAGAAATACCTGACAAGGGAAAGCCCAGTTGTTTGCACTGCTGGTGGGTGATTTTTTTAAACAGTAGTAGAGTTTGACTTGATTTTTGGCTTAGATGTGCAGTGCAACCATCTTGTGTCTTCCTCACTCCAAAGTGAATGGCTGTTTAATCTCCATCCCATAGGAAAAAAAAAAAAAAACAGGACATGCAAGCCCCCTGAGATGGGCTCTAGCTTGACACTCCAACTTAGTGTCCTCATGGCCACTGATTGATTTCAATTAACATTCCCATGCTCCAGGCACTATAAATAACCCTTGTCTGGCCGGCTGCTTCCCCACTGCCAGCTCAACCTTTCTCCTTTAGCTGCTGCTGCTGCTCATCTTGCTTCTTGGCTTGGCCTCAGGCTCAGTCTATAATTCTTTCCAAACTTCCCTGTATAAAATAATCATGTACATGAAGTAAAACAGGAGTCTCATATACACACTTAATAACTCTTGTGTACTGTATGAGTGGGAATTCCACTTCATAACCCCCAGAGCTTTCAAATGGTTCTCATTTTCGGCGGCATTCCTCCTGCGAGATCTAAAACTTCCCATTTTATCCCAAGCCGTTTCTTTCCCTTTCAACCCTTGGGTTTCTCCGCTGGATTTCGGGGGACAGGCAGCTTTGTTGTCCCTTTAGGCTGTGGTTTCAGCAGGGAGCTGATAGCCCTGCTCCTGAGCTCTCAGCCAAATGTCAGGGTTCTCTTCCCAGCACCACATTTTCCAAATTAAAGCTTGGGCTCGCTTGCAATCCAGAGCAAAAGGCTCTGAGATTTAGACTAAACTGATAAGATAAGCTTACAGGGACCCAGAGCTAATGTTCTACACGTGTTCCTCTGTCTGCCTACCTGTTATCTTGTTCCCAGTGAAAAAGAGGAGAAAGAATATCGGGTGCATTTAGACGCTTGGTGGATGTGACAGCTAGCTAACATCTGTGTATAGATATGGATATATGGATATATAGATCCATGGATGCAGGAGCACCGCTGACAGATAAGAGCCAGCAACCTGCACATTTCTGAGGCCAGCAGGGACAGTTGCATCCAAGAGTGCAGAACTGGAGGGTTTCAATCTGGGGGTGTGTTGTTTAGATGACGTTTCAAAAGCCAAAGCAAAATAGACACCTCTGTGATAAAATACACGTGTTTCTCTCTTTCCCTGCCAGCTGGAGATGGGGTTGGAGTTTCCCAATCTCAAAGTAAAAAAATAATAATTCATTATTTGTCTCTATTGCACCTGGCATTTTTTCTTCTTTTTTTTTCCACCTGGCCACACATCCAGTGGAAGTTCTCCAAACACCCTGATGTATCGGTATTTTTAATTTGGAAGATTTGTGTTGATTTGGGGATTACTCCACAAATATGGGAGAAGTACAAGGGATGATAGGTGTTGTCCTCAGAACATCTGGCTTCAAAAATTCATGATCCCTGTAGAAATATAGTGATAGAATAGAAATACAGTGATATAATAAATCAAAGGCGGGCACTTCTCCAGGCTGGCAGAGTCAGAAGTGCAGGAACATGCATGGATGGAGAAGCCCAGGGAGCAGGGAAGGCTCGTGCAGATGAGGGGTCATGGTCGGAGCCCTGCAGCCACTGCATATGCCACTGTCCCCATCTCAGCACAGGTGACCTGCCATGCTGGCCAACCCCCTGAGCTGTGCTGGCAGCCCCCTGAGCCGTGTTGGCTGCTGGGACCCAACCCTTCCCTCCAGTGCCACAGCTCCGGCTGCGTGTGGAGCCCATGTGCTCCGTGCGTGTCGTGCAGTGGCTGCTCACCCTGGTAATTAAAACAGTGCTTTCAGTGGTACATTCTTGGGCTTTTTCCTTTTTTCCCCTCCCCTTTTTCCATGTTTGGAGCCTGGCCTCGGTCCCTCTGTTGTGCCCCTAGCTCTATTTGCTGAGCTCTCTCAGTGCTGTATCTCCGTGATGGGCAGCTTTGGCCAAGGGAAAGGATCATGAAATCGTAGAAGTGTTGAGGGGCTGGACCCAAAAAGTGGAACCTCTAGTCCAGATATGGTCTCACCAGTGCCCAGCAGAGGTGGATAATGACCTTCCTTATTCTGCTGTCCATGTTTTTGGAACAATTTGCCCTGTGTGTGATGAGAAGATGCTGCCAGCTCAGCTCCATCCTAGTGCCCACTGCAGAACTGGTCCCAGGTGCTGAGCTTTCCCTGCTGCATTTTCATCTGAATCTCCAGGTCTCAGTGCTGAATTTCCTCCTTGCTGCTGGGACCACCTGCCCTTTTTATTTCTGTAAGGTTTGTGGTGCTTGTGCCAGTGCAACTCATTTATAAAGAGCAAGGTTCTGCTCCATGTTCTTAGTTGGTGTTCATTTTTCTACCCATCCTTTGAGAAGGCAGCTGTGGCGCTGCCTTCAGCTTCTGGTTTTTACCTGGTGCAGCAGCAATCGAAAAAATATAAATCTGTATAAAATAATTCAATACGTTGGCAATTAAAAAAACCTTTGAACAATGATTAATTTAGAATGAACATTAAAAACACCAAAGAGGACGACATTTTCTTTTGTGCCTGCTACAGTGGTGATATTGATCACTTTTCATGCTGCTTAATGCTATTCGAGAGGAAAAAAAAATACGAAGAAGGAATTTTTTCAATTTTTTTTTTTTTTTCTGGAGGTGTTGAAATTTGCCAATTTGATGGGTTGGGATTTAGCAGAAAATAGGAATAACAAGCCACTAGGTCAGCAATATCAACATGCATTTGTGATATGTTGTCATCCTGAAAGATTTTTTTTTTCCATAAAAAGCAGTGCAGGAAAAAAATCCACATAGGTCTAATCACACAATCTCCCAAAGCTATTAGTGGATATGCTTATAGATAAACAAGAAACAAAACATCCTGAGAGCAGTGGGAGAAATAAATAGATTTTCTGGAAGGGAGAGTGAGTGTGAGAGCGAGGGGAGTAATAGGGCAGATGTGTGTGAGTTTGCAAACTGTTTTTTGCATTACAGGATGTCATTTATTTAGTTTGAAAAAACATGTTTTTACGGTGTTATTCTGTGCCTTTCAGAGTTCTCATGCGCTGGAAGCCAGCTCTGACTTCTGTGTCAATGGGCACTTGGGGACTCCAAGCCCTGAGTTATTTGACTGTCAAATGCTGTTACTAAGTCACTGGAAATCACTTTTTTTTTTTCCTTCACAAAATTAATTTGTTTTACTCCAAGATGCCCAGAGCAATCATTTATATTATAAAGCTGCAAGTGGCAGGAGAACATCTAAAAATAGCACATTCTAAAAGCTTGATGCAGACACAGGAGGAGAGGTTTTTTCTTTATTCATATTCTGCATTGTTATTTAATCTAAAAAACCCCAAAAAGGTCAAATGTGGGAAGTCACATGGTGTACAGCTGTACAGACCATGATCTTGTCATTTGTGTCAAGTTAATCGATCTCAAAGAGATACTGGGCCACATCTTGCCAAGTCCTGTAAATTGCTGTGCTGGGCCAAAGTCTTACCAGGCAAATTACTTTTAAATCCCAGACTGGTTTGGGTTGGAAGGGACTTCCAGTTCCAGCCCCTGCCATGGGCAGGTACATCTTCCACTGTCCTAGGGTGCTCCAAGCCCTGTCCATCCTGGCCTTGGACACTTCCAGGGATCCCGGGGCAGCCACAGCTTCTCTGGGCAACCTGTGCCAGGACTCACGACCCTCACAGGGGAGAATTCCTTCCCAGTATCCCATCTAAATTTCCCCTCTTTCTGTTTGAAACCATTTCCTCTTGTCTTGTCACTGTAGGCCCTTGTCCAAAGCCCCTCTCCAGCTCTCTTGGAGCCCATTTAAGTGATGCAAGGGGCTCTAAAGCTGCTAAATTGGGATGTTGATATTTTATCTGTGAAAATGCACAAGTTGCTCATGTGCCAGCTTGGGCTGAGTTGTCTGGGCCTACAGAAACATCTGTGCTGTGGGAATCTCTGCATCCAGCAGATCACTCTGGGTTCCTTCTGTTCTCCAGGTGAGCTGGATGTGCTCAGGGTGCCATGGGCTGCAGCCTCCCACAGGTGTCTGTCCCAGATCCTCTGGGCTGATCTGCTCTGGCCTTCTCACTCTGACTGCGAAAAGAAAACTGCCAGTCCATGCTGGTGGCCTCTTCCAGGGCAGGAACACCCCTCGGTGGTTGTTCACAGCAGGCTGGGTTTGTCCACAGGGATGGGTTTGTTTCTAAAGGTTCAGAGTCCTTGTATTTTTGCCGGACTTCGGAGATGGGATGAGCTTTGGCCTTAAACTGAACCTTGGCCCTAGACCTCAGGTTTTGGCTGGCTTGAGGGCTTGTCCCCAGTTCACTGGGATCTCTTCCCAAGCTTTTGGGAAATGTGGCCCAAGCAGATTATGAGGAGGTGTGGAGATGTGTCTAATTCCTGACCCACCTGCCTTGGCTTCCCTTAGATGAATGAATTCTGTTACAAAACTTACACAAATCTAATTAAATCGTTAAGCCTCTTCTACCACCTGGAAATCTCATTCATAAGGGAAAGAATTTGACCTTTTCTCTCTCTTTCTGGTCTTCAGCATCCCATGTCCTCCTTGGCCAAGCTTTGTTATGGCCATATAAAGCAGTACCTAAAGGATGGCCAGACATCACTCCCTTCATGCCACACTTCGTTTATAAGCCTGGATTATGCTTTTGTCCAGGACAGTTTGCCTTACCCTAAAATCCTGGCAGTCTAGAGGAGAGGAAAACCAGATTAAGTGATCCTGATAGCAGGGGAGCCAAGAGCCGGTGTGAGGAGCGGCTTCTGCTCGCAGCAGACACCGCTGCCAATCTGGCAGCTGGACACAAGCATCCCAAACTGGCCTGGCCTCGTGCGATCTCATCCCCTCCGACTGCTCCAGCACGTGTTCAGGAGGCTGGGCTGGCACCAAGAGCTGGGAACCCTTGCAAAAGCAGAGGTCATGGAGGAAATGTTTAACAAATGTTCAGCTGTAGCAGCAAGGCTGCTGTAAAAATTGCCCAGTTGTGTTTTAGGGCTGTCACTCATCTGCTTTGAGCTATGTGTGACTTTTCGGGAGTTAGATGCTGTCTGTGGAGCAGGGGGGCTGGGAATATCCAGTGAATGGGGTCAAGTGCTTTCCCTACAAGGTGCAACATGCAGAGTGCTGTGGCCTTGCCTGCACTTGTGAATGAGCCCCTGCTGTAGGCAGACCAGATTCACAGAATATCCTGAGCTGGAAGAGACCACAAGGATCATCAAGTCCAGCCCTGACAGGACACCTCAACAATCTCACCCTGTGTCTGAGAGTTGTCCAGATTCTTCCTGAGCTCTGGCAACCTTGGGGCTGTGATCACTTCCCCAGATTGGGCTGCTGAGGCTGCACTTGATGATCTCCAGTGGAGTCCCAGTGGTGGTGGAGGGTGATTTGCCTGGTCATTGTGGTGGAACTTTATGGAATGCTGTGCATTTTAAAGAAATTCTCTTCTTGGAATCTCTTGATGCCAACATGAGTCACATTCCTTCTTCCAGGCAAGGGATCTGCAGCAGAAGGAAGGAAAGAAGGGAACTTTGCAGTAGATAGAAAATAAAATAAAGAGAATAAGGACATGGAGTGTTGGAGTGTGAAGGGAAGACCATCCTACCACTGCCACCCCTTGGGTGGTGTCCACCCTCCAGCCCCAAAGGGAGGAAGGAACAATTCAGCCAGACTCCACTTTGCTGCCCAAGCTCTCTGGGCTTGGCACAGGGTGAACCACTTGGTTTTTAATGTCAGGGACTTTCCTCTAACTGAACCTTGGAGGAATGGTTTGTACAGGTTACTGGACCATTCTGACCTTTTGCCTGCTTTATCAAAGACCAGAGAAAAGATCCTGTCGTTTATTTTATGTGAGGCCAGAGACTGGCCATGCATGGTCATGGCTTTGATAAAAGCCGAAATCCCGGCTGAAACAATAAATTAATTTTGACAGCTCAGGTACATATTGCTCTTCTCATTCAATAGTCAGTTCAGTCACTTTTCCATTTCCATCAGTGGCAAAGGGAGGCTTTGAGTTTGGGAAGTCCTGATGCTGTGACTGAGCACAAGGCACTGGGGCATGGCACCTCCATCCTGCAGCAGGACAGGGCCAGGCTGTGGAGCAGATCTAGGAAAGCTTTGCATGGTTGGTCACATGGATTCAAGCTGGAGAATACAGTAAAATTGCATGGATAAATTTTAATTAATAATTTAATGGATTCTAATATGTTTTTCTCTCTGGAGGTGGGGGGAATATATTTCTTGTGAGCTTTGGATGCCTTGGTTGTACTTCTCATGCACTCTGTTCTCCCACTGTTGAGACTTGGTGCAAAAAACTCTACTGTTCCCATTGTTCCTATTTGGTTAATCTCCAAATGATATTTTTAATAGTGCACAAAGTTTTCCTGTTTCCCTTTGTATTTCCCTGAAGTTTTATAACCACTGCAAGCATGCAAAACACTCAGGAGGCAGAGTTACTGCTGTGACTCAGTCCCTGCTCCTTGCACAGTTCATTCTCTTCATTCCCAGCTTCTCCCCAGCTATTCAGTGGTACCTGTAACCTGTCTCATCAGTCCCAGCTGATGATAATTTAAAGTCGTTTTGCTGTATCTCGTCATCCTTCTGTGTTCCTGAAGGTGATCATCATACTTATCTGGCAGGTTTTTCCCTTTCTTCAGGAGTTTCCCCAACTGTGTCATCCATCTCTCCTCCAAATCCAAAGGCTGCAGACAAGGAGCATCTCTTCACTTACTGGCTGATGTGTCCCTAATTTCCCAGACTGGCCGGGGAACATGACAAATCACATCAAGTGTTTTGTTATCACAGGCCATGTGTTTTTCCCTTTTTATGGGATAACGGTAGTAAAAATCCCAAAGTTTCACTTTCCTTCTTTCCTAGATGGGATGATTTCTTGGCTGATCATCTGAGATGAGTTACTGGGAATGTTCTATACTGGGATGTGCTGCGGATGTGGCTGGCAGTGGCTTGATGTGTCTCTCAGCGATGGAGATATAGACAGCACCATCATTTCTGCCTGTGATGTGTGGTGGTGGGTTTGTTCTTGTGCTTGTTGTGCCTTTGGCTGCTTGTTTGTTGTGGCCACTGTGTTTTCATGTTTGATTCTGGGTTATCATGTAGCTGTGGAGACCCCCACTGCGCTCTGCATGTCGTTGTTGTGGCTTCCTGCTAACCAGTGTTTGTTGTGGGGGATAATATGTGGTGATGTTTTTTGGCATCTTCCTTTGCTCTGGCTGCTTGATGTTTGCATTGTAGCCATAGATTTCCGTGGTAAAATGAAGAACAAACAAGCTTTCCCTTTCTAGTCATTTGTGAAACTCAAACATGATCTGGTTCAGCACGACCACGAAAACTTGGAGATCAAACCGAGCAAATTGAAAGTGTCCCACAACACAGAAATTCCCTCCTTCTGCCTTTCCCTGTTGTCTCTCCACAACCAGATTCCTGCTGCCAATTCCAAGCAGAAGGGAGGTTTGCCCACTGCTAAGAGAGCTGCTTCTGATCCCACTGAGTGGGGTGAGACAGTGGTGACGGACTAGCTCCTGAGCAGAACGTTATGTTTGGTAGTAGAAGTTTAGTAGGTTCTAAAATGTGAATTCACATATTTTGTCAGCATTTTGACTCCATAAATCCATTATTTTTATCATAAAATAATAAGCTCTGTGTCCTTGGAAATTGAGAGGAGGGGTGGGGGCAGTGGTATATGTTTATATCAAACGTTTTCGTGCAAAGAAAAAATGCAGTTTTTGAAAGGCTTTGTTTTGGTGATTTGCTTATGAGCTCCATTCCGCTCCTCTTGTTTCCCCCACGGCTCCAGTGCCAAACGTCTCCCTTTACCTGTGCAGATTAAAGCAGGGGGGATCAGGGTTTTATGAACCCAGCATTTTTCCCTAAAGATAAACCCAGTGGATAAGCAGGGTGGGAAAAACGTAGCTGTGAGGTACTTAAAATGAGACATTTGAAAGCTCCTTGTGAAACCTTTTCCCCGAGTCTTTTCTTCTTATAAGAGTCAGAAAGCCCCCCTTTCCCTGCGCCAGCCATGATCAACAACACTGAAACTCAGACAGTTGTAATCAGCCCTAATAGGAGCAGAAAAGCCAAGTGCCACGCGTTATTATGCCTCAGCCCCTGTAGTGCCGGTATCCGGAACCTCACTTGTGCTGGGATAACAGTAAACAGATGTCAGGGCAGTAGTTGCAATACTGGGTTACCCTTTCGAAATCCAGCTTGCCCCATGGATTTTTGCAGTTCTTGTTAAGGCCCCCTCTTACTGAATGCTTTTTCTTTCTCTCTCTTTCCTTCTCCGCAGGGTTATTTTATTTTTTGCAGGATCAGCTCCCTTGGCTGATTCACCGTGTGGCTCCATAAATAGTTGGATTGGCATAATTGAGGGGTGAACCGGATTTGGGAGTGAGTGGCTGGTGATTGAGGAAGGAGGGGGAGTGTGATGGGATAAGCTGGGCTTACCACTGAGAGAAATGTTTGTGGAACCACGGCTTTTCCACAAGGAGCCACAAGTCTACTGGAGAAGCGGAGAAATGCTCCGACCACTGGAGGAGTGAAACTGCTCTCCAGGCCAGATGCTGATATCATTGCTCTGAGCGTTTTGGCTCTGGCCCCAGCCTCGTGCAGACGTGTGTACCCATCCCTCAACACACTGAGCTCTTCAGTGGGATTGGACACAGGATTCTGTAGGGTGACACTGCTCTAAATATCTTTGACACCAAGGCAAAGAACTCCATCAGCTGCTGTGGAGCTGAGTTGGTTCTAAAAGTCATGTTAAATACCTGCCTAAAGAGTTATGGAATTGGGGTATTGCACCAAACCCAAATCTGGTGATTTTGAGGAGAAACAACCATTTTGTCTGTGGTGGGGTCACACAGTTGCTTGCTCTTTTGGGTGCTCCAGCAGAAGAGGGAGAGGGGGGGAAAGAGAGGGTGAATCAGGAGTGGCAGCACAGATTCTTAGGTTGTTTTCAACTGGTTGTGAGGGAGCACCTCAAGGACTGGGTTTCCCATAACATCCAGCCCAGGGTGTCCTTAGGCAGCTGCCCTGGACTTGCTCCTGGATTCCCACTGCTCCTCTCATGCTGTTCTTGCTGCCACAGAGTGAGCTGAGTAAATTACAGACTCACAGAAGGGTTTGAGTTGGGATGGACTTCCAAAGATCATCTTGTTCCAATCCCCCTGCTGTGAGCAGGACACCTTCCACTAAATTGGGTTGTTCAGAGCTCCATCCAACTTTGAATGCTTTCAGGGATGGGGCATCTGCCACCTCTCTGGGCAACCTGAATCAGCTTATGCTGGGAAAAATGAGCCCAGCAGCAAAGAAGAAAAATTTTCCTTGCTCTTCTAATACATTCTAGACCTTCATCACTGCCAAATCTCATCCTGAAGGGAGCAAGGATTGTAGTCAGAGCAGGAGGAAGGTGAGGAGGCAGTGGTGAGCTCCTCCCCAGAAGGGAGAGGTTACATGAGTGTGCTGCGGGTGAAGGAGGATGAGTGTGGCCCTTTGCAGTGACTTGTCCAGCAGCCAGCCTGCCAACACTTGGCTTTTGGCAGCTTCAATTCAATGTTGTCATCAGCTCTGCCCACTTCTTTGCAGGCAGGCCAAAATGCTGTAATTTGGAGGTGTAGCATTTTTAACTATGAAAGGGATGATTCTAGGAGCATCATAACCACAGAGTGGCTTTCAACAGAGGGGTGTGGGCAAAGAGAAGGCAGTTTGTTGGGTTCAGGGGCATTGTTGAAGGGCCTTCTCTGGAGAAGGTGGACCAGGCTTCCTGTACTAGAGCTCTCTCTCCTTTTCCCTTGGTGTGAGTCTGCAGGGAGAAGTCGGAGAGATGGGGATGTGTGTGTGGATGTGGGCAGTGACACATTCCTAGGGCATGTGCAGAATTCCTGTGAATGACCACAGCACTTTGCTGAGCAGCTATCAGAAGGTTTCTCACCCTTCCTCGAGGGAGGATGCTGTATTTCCAAAAAAGCCTCCCAATGGATGTAACGATGTTCATCCTGTTCTGTTGTGACTGTTGCTTTTCCTGTGGCTGTTTTGCTCCTCATTTTCTCCCTGGGAAGAGGCTGTTCTCTTGAGCAGCAATATCCCAACCCCAGTTTGGTTCCTGCAGTGTCCATATTTCGTGGGACTGTTTCTTATTTAGCAGCTGCCTTTGCAGGGGTGTGAGGATGCTCCACGCCGTGCCAATGATGTCAGGCAGGCTTTGCTCCCTGGTCTGGAGCTGCAGAAAATGTGTAAGAGATTTCATTGCTGCTAACAGGCATTGTGTTTGCCTTCCTCTCTGACGGGGGGAGAGATTTGGAGAAAGAAGTTAAAGAACCAAAAAAGGCCTTCCAGTGGGATGTTGGGGCGGGAATGTTCCTGCCTGTGTTCCCACATTGTTCCCAGCCTTCTGCCAGAGTCCAGCTGTATGACACAGGCCTCCAAAATGCAAGGGAGATCCCCTGATGAGTGACACACGCAATGGCAACTCACTGCCTGTGCCCACATGGCCACAGCCATCGGCTGGGTGCTGGCGAAAAGGGGGCTGGCCTTACCCAGCAGCATGAGTTGGACCCTGGGCTGCTGCAGGGTTGGACCCAGACCCATCTGTGGCCCTGAGGGTTTGTATAAAGGCTTTTTCTTCTTGGCAGCCTTCTGGGAATCATTTGCTGATGTGTAGATAGCTAACGGTGTCATTGTGGTCAGGCAGGTAGCCTGGTGTCCGGGGTATTCTGGGGAGAAGACTAAGGGAATGCCGGGTTCCTGGGAGCAGAGGAGCCGCCTCCAGCAGCAGCAGAGCACCTTTGCTGCTAATGCTTCCAGGGAGGGAGCTTGAAGAAATGCTTGGGTAGGAATAAGTAGAGCTGGCAACAAATGTGCGTTTCATTTTATGAGCATTTCATGGTGAAACTTAAAACTTCCACAAAATTTGGGGGACTGGATAGCTCAGGGGATTAGTAATGGGATACAGAGCCTTTCATCTCACCAGTGCCTTTTCAACTGCAGCTCAAGTCAATACCAGTGACTGAAAGTTGTTACCATCTGATGGCTTATGTGCAATGAGTTGATGGTCTCAGTGCATTTCCTGGCAGTCAGGTATCTGTGGCTGACGCACACAAACACCCCAGAGAGCCTGGCTGCTCGCCAGCCCTGTTGGCAGCTTCTGCCCATGGCTTGATGAGTCTAAGAGCGAAACATCCCATTTGCTTTTAGCTGGGAGCTCTATCAGGTACTGTCCTGGCACGTGCAGCATGTGAGAAATGCCAGGTGGGGAAGCACTGGGTTTATGTGGGCATCTTTCATCTGTACTGTGGTCCACCAGGAATACTGCTTTGTTACAAGGACCTCCTCCTCGGATGCTCACCCCTCAGCAAAGCTGTGATGTACAGGAAATTTATGTTTTGCCAACAGAAGGAAGACATTATGGCACAGGGCTTTGTGTTTAAAGTAATGTCACTGCTTTTCTGCCCCTCACCAAAGTGCTTCTAAGTGGAACGCAGAGCACATTTTAACAAGCATTTGTTTATTAATGCATCTGTGATGTGAATCTAGCACAGGGCTGCACCATCATCATCTCCATTTCCAACTGGGAAAACTGAGGTAGGGAGAAACCAAATGAAGGAGCAGCTCTTCCAAGATAAAAAATTCAGGAGTTTGTGGGTGCTCACCCTGGTCCAGTAATGGATTTAGACCATCGGTGCACTCTGCTTCTCCCTCAAGATATCTGCCCTCGCTCCTTCCATTGTGGATCTAAAAGCAGCCCCTCAGAGGAAACCTTGAAAAAGGCTGTTGCTTCAGGGATGTGTCCTTCCCATTTTTTAACTCGTGGTTAGGACATAGTTTGGAAAAAAGAGACTCCTAACAAAGGTGTTTAGGTGTAGATTTTGTTGCTTCTGTTCCAAGTTGTGGTGATGGGATGAAGAACCAGTGAAGATGTGGTTAATCCTCTGGTTAATGACCCGTTACCAGCCCTGGGGCTGGTTGTGGCAAGACTCCCTCGACACCAGCAGCAATCCACGGAGGAACCAGCCCCTGCTGGGGTGTGAGCATCCCTGAGTTACCCCATGCTTTGGGGAGCTCCATCCCGTGTCTAACCGGAGGATTCCCCTGGCTTTGGGAACAGTCTGGTGTCAACTGTTCCCTGCAGGAATCTCTGCACCCAAGTGGCAGTGAGTGGGATGAGTGTCCTGTGCCCTTCTGACCTTTCCACGCTCACACTGAGCCAGGCACAAGCAGGCCAGGGGGAAACAAATGATGTCAGCTCCCAGTGGCGTTATTTTTAAGCACTTTGTATATATTACTTGTCCCTGTGTATCTCTGGGCTGTTCTTTCTCCTCCTCCCACTGCCTCTCTATCACCCTCAGAGCTTTTTTTTTTCTTTTGGTTAAAACCAACATCTGTAGATTTGCTCTTGACAAAAATAAAGCCATCCATCTCCTTTGCCCTGCCACTCTGTCATGTAAGCTCAGGAAAACGGGCTGGTCAAGGTTTACAGTAGCTGTGGCTGCCTGCAGTGGGAAAGGCACTTATCTGTGAGGAGGGTTTGCAGTTCTCAGGAATGCATCCTTTCCTCGGATGAGGGGGTGGCTTTTGTTTATCCTCTGGCACACAATGAAATGATGGGAAAACATGCTTGGATGCACTGCAGTAGTAAGGTGGGGCAGGGCAGTGGTTAAAAATGGAACGGAGCCTTTGATCCCCGTCCAGAGCAGATGACTCCCAGAGTTTGGGCTTTAGGGTGGACGTCATGTTCTTTCTCTCCATCTCTGTGTACAGATGGAAGAGTTCCCCTCCTACCTTGTGAGGGGAATTAATTCTCTCGGGCAGGCTTGGGGGAGAGAGGAATTACAAGTGAGGCTGGAAGGAAGGAAGTGGTTTGGGATAAGCCATGCCTGGCTCAGGTGGGTGCTGGAGGAGGGGGTACAAGTCCGAGCCTTCCCAACAGACTGTGGCTCCATGCAACACATCCCGAGATCCCAAACTCCACGGCAAAGAGCAGCTGAGCCCCTGGGCTGCTGCCTTGGTGGGGGCTGCAGGGGCTGGCAGGGCCAAGCAGTGAGTCATGACAGCGGCTGGCGTTTGGGACAATGTTTTTCCTGTTAATCTCCCCCACCATCTCCCCCAGAAAACACAATGGAAACTCCATAATCCAGGAGATAGCCTGGGGCATACCACAACTCCAGAGGGTCCTCGCAGGAGGCTCCAAGTCCTCCCCAGATTTCCCAGCAGCCAGACCAGGTAGTAAATAACCACAGGAGTCCAAAAGATCGAAGGGGCTTGATAGAAGGATTACGTGCCTGCGCTTAGTCCTGCTCTATCCCAGATCTGGAGTGGGACGCTCAAAGGCTCTGGAGCACTGACTCCTTGGAGCCAAAGTATATCATCTGTTAAGTCTCTGGCACGCCAGACTTGCTTTAGAGTGAGCAAATTGAAGGTCATCTCTCAGAACCTGGTTAATGCCAGATGCCAAAGTAGACAGAGAGGGAGGCAGAGGGATGATGGATACTCACATGTACAGATCAATGTGTGGCTCAAGGCGTGTTTGTTTCTGCCCTGGTTCGGTTTCTGTAGCTGAGGTATATTGTTTTTATTATTTATAGTGTTGGGGGGAGGAATCCTGTGTGTTTGAATTTATTTGCTGTGCTGTGTGGTTGATTTGGAACACGTCCTGTTGCAGGGTTTTTGTTATTCTTTTACTAAGGAGCTAGGCAATCATTTGGCACTGACAACAGAAAAAAAAAAAAAAAAAAAAAACCTCCAGATTCCATTTAACCATTTACCTTTTCAGCACTTGGCCACTGTGCACATTTTAGGAATGGCCAAGGGAACCTGTCTGGCCTTGATTCAAGAGATGGAATTCTTGGGTGGAATTTTAGCACATGCCTGAGGGTGAAAGCGCAGTGCCAGCCATGGCCACGGCAAGGATGGCTCTGGCCGAGGCGGCAGCGCCGCTCCGGAGATGGAGCGCGGCAGCTGCTCCGCAGCAGCACGGGAGCCTGAGCCAGGAGGGAAAGAGGATCCATTTCATTGCAAGTCAGCTTTCAACTCGCTTCAGGGTTTGAATGTGAATCATTCACTCCACTGGGGAGATGACTGAGGACTCTCAGTTGCAAAAAAAAAAAACAAACCCGATGGAACGTCCAAGGAATGTGAGTGGGGACTTGGACCCAAGGACTTGGGCAGCCTGGAGGCATCCTTCAGGTGCTTAACCAGGAGTCCTGATGTTCCCTTTTTCTTGAGCAACTCAGGGTTCTGGACTGGTTTTCTCCTTGACTTAGTGTGTTTTTTGTATCTCTGGTTGGCAGAAGAGGCCTGTAACAATACTCTGGGGCTTTGCTTCTGAACTGAGCCACAGCTCCCCTGCATGGAGCCAGCTGCATGTCTGCAGTGGAGTGAGAAGTCCCAGGAAGAGGGAAGGCAGTGTGAATTCCCTGTTTGGGTTACCACATGCAGACAGAGCTGCTTTTGTAGGCCTCTGAACAGGGCTTGGGGAGGTCCCAGTGCAGATGTTGACACGTGTTCTTTTGGTCACAAGGCTGAGCCTGAGTCAAGAGATTGGAGCACAGCACATACAAGTGTAGGGCTAGAGAAGGAAACTTGATGCTTCTGCTCAAGACTTTCCAAAAAAATCAGAACTCTAGAGGCACTGAACACTGAGTCCCATGGTTCTGGGCAGAAGATAAAGGTCATCTTTAATCCTCAGAGCCCCTCAGCAATTCAGTTCTCCAGTGAATTCTTCCTCCATGGTGCCCTGTGTCAGGGATTTCCCCAGTCACATCTTTCTGCAACTGGAGCTAACAGCTCAGGCTGTGCAGCCAAAAGCCAAATGGAACACCTGTCCTCAGAGCACGGGCAACAGTTCTGGCCTCTTACATGTGCAAAAGCAGTTTAAATGGATCACCAGGACCAGGAAACCCAACCTGCATAGCCTGGAAGCTTCACATTGTAAGTTGGCTGAGGCAGTGTTAATTCAGCTGCTTTGCTCTCCCTTGGCATGAGCTCCACTTGTTTTCCTTGTGATGTGCAAGCCTTGACACTTGGCTACTCCTGACTTTTCATCTGCACTGAACTTGAGACCCAAACACAGGCACTTTGGCTGAGTGGACACTTCAGGAGAAACCTGAGCTGGTGGAATTGCCCACCTTAGTGTCATTCCTAATTCTTCACTTGGACTTGGGGGATTTGTTTCTCACTGTTGTGCATTTGGGGAAGAGATACCGCTGCTGATCCCTTCTTTTTGTCTTCTCGTTTCATTTCCAAAATATTGGAGGCAGAGGAAGTGCACAAATGCTTGGTTTTAAAAATGTGTAGCATTGCCCTTCCTAATGAGTTTTAAGGTGTGTGACTGTCAGCATCAACATGTAGATTTAAATTATATTCTCAATCTGATTATTGGAATTACAGAAATTCCTACTGATTTCAATGCAGGCTGGTACAAGGAGACAAAAGGTGGCCCTGACTCACTACAGACTCCTTGGACAGGAATCAGCATGGATAGGAAGCAATACTCCTGTATTGTTTTGGACTGACCCTCCAAGGTGTATTCACATTTCTGTGGCCAAATTCAGCACAATATTGTGGGTTTGTTGAGTATGTTCCCAGTAAAACTGGTCCAGCCTTTCTTCTCCCTCTGCTTTGTGTAACAGGTTACACTGAAAAGGAAAACCAGATTTTGGCTAAAATCAAAACATCTTCCAAGAGTGTAAGCTTCAAGTAATTTTCCCATCAGCTGACATTGGCATTACTTCCTTTGGCTTTCAGTGTTTTGTTTGCATACCATCAAAAGGCTCTTGTTTCAATGGACTTGGGTCTTGTCATTTCAGCAGCAGCATTTCACTTCATCCTGGTTTCTCTGTTGCTGTAAGTTCTTTGGTGTTACAGTGAGCAAGGGGGTTGGTGTCCCCACCTTTAGAGGGAATGGCTAATGCCTCTTCCAAAAGGAATTCAGAGACCATAGCTTTGGAGGGGTAGGGTAGGGCTTCCCACAGCCATGACTTAGAGACAGGGCTTGGGGCAGGAACTTTATGGGCTTTGGTGTTCAGCACCAAACTGTGACTGTTGTTCTTGTCATGGCAGGGCTTTGGTTTTACCAGAATGGCAAAGATATGGTTTTTGTCCTAATTAAAAACTCTGGGACTTTCTACTTAATGGAAAACTTCAAAATCTTGGCTGGGTTTTCTTCAAATGGGACTCTGAAGTGAGTTTAGTCACACTGGAGATTATGACAAGGGTGTGAAAACCCTGACCTGCTCCTCAGGAAAGTCACCTTGGATTGAAGCCAATGGTGGTTTTTGGGGGTTTGAACCCACAGAAGTGTTTGAAACAAAGATGTTCTCAAGGCTTTGAGGAGCACAGGTGCCCCAGCTTTGGGGCTGCTGAGTGTCTCCCGTTTCTTCATCCCAACACTCCATTTCAAGGGGTTTATTTAAATGTTTGTTTAAATGCATGAAGTTTCCCTGGAAGGGTAAAGAAGGATCCTTCCTCAGTGTCCTTGATGGGGAAGAAAGGTGTAGTGAGCTGTGAAGATTCCTTACACTGACATGAGTTTTAGTTGCTCACTCTTTGGCTTCCTGGTCCATCGGTGTTTCCAAACCAAACCCCAGAGGATGATTTTCCCATTTACAAGGCTGAATTGCTTGTCTGTGTTCCTGAATTCACTGCATTTGTTTGCTTCTCAGCCAGCACAATTTCTCAGCAGGTGCCTGTAGTAAAACCACAGACCTATGAATGAAAGCACAGACAGTTCTTTGGAGGCACTTTACTCCCTTGTTGGTGCTGGTGGGGAAGGTGAAGGGCATTCTCCTGCTTTTTTCCCTGGCTTTGGTTTCAGTCTCTTCTCAGGGCTGTGGACCATTAAGTAGGGCATGCTCCTTCCCTTGTGCCACACTGAAGGCTTGGGTTTACCCAATCTAAAGATATATGATTGCATTCTGAATGGAAATTACATCTGAAACCAGTTTTATCAGTTTCCTGGAAGATGACAGGGAGAAAATATGTGAAAAATGTCTTTTCACCTCTGTTGGGACTTTTTTTCTTTGTCTTTTGTTGCCCATTGCATCAAGCTCCCTTATCATTTCACCATGAGAAAATGTTTTCACCCAGTAAAAGAGAGGCCAAACCCTTATGGGTTCATTAAGGGGTGAGTGGCGTGACCAGAGATACCTGATCTGGCTATGAGGGAGCGCCAGCTCTGGGACCTGTGCTTTGGGCTGGCTTTTATTTGCTTGGTGGTGATGGTTTGGGCAGGGAGACAAAGACACGTTTCTCCTTCCTAACCCAGCTCTGCTTGCAGGTAACTGAGAGGAGCAGCTGGTGCCATTCCCAGCTCCACATTTCCCCTCCATGTGGACAGGAGAGAGCAGCAGGACTCTCCTCAGTGGCACTGGGGCTCGCAGTGTGAAGGAATGAGGGAGCATTTGACAGCTCCTGACTCTCTCACACAGAAACAGGGCAAGAAACCTTCTCACTTTCAGTGACGTCCCCTCTAGGCAATATATTTTTCCAGTTTCTCCCAGTGGATGCAGCTTTACTATCTGTGTAACAACATATTAGTTAGGTCACTTCACAGCTATGAGTCTGTTGTGCAGATTCCCTCTCTTCTAGGAATTCTGCCGATGAATCATCAACACTTAGAGCCGCAGTTTGATGTCTTTATTCACACTTAATGCTCGTACTTGGCTGCAGAAGTAATCCTGTGCAATCCAATGGGACTAACTGTGGAGCGAGATACCTTTAAATCTTCAGCCTTTTAACAGGAGTAATGGGTTACAGCCAGATTTGTGAATAAAACTGAAATGCAGTCCTGGCTTTCTGAGGGGTTAGGAGGGAGTACAGGGCTGAAATGTTCCTGATGAAACCTAGACCCATGTGAAAATTCCCTGCTAGCTGGCTTTGTTGTAAAGCCTTGGATGTGATCCTCTGGGGAAGGGCAGTCAGACCCACCTGGCCTCACTTCTCACAGGGACCACTGGAGTTGGGAAAAAATTACATCCCAGGGTGGAGTTTTTTGTTACTTTATTTCATTTGTTCACTATTGTTGTAATTAGGATGTTCCAGAATATAATTAATTGTCTTTCTGAACCAATAGCTTTTTAATGCTGGACATGACAGGATATTCTGTCTCATACTGAGGACCACAGACTGTGGAAGATGCAGTTTTGGCATATGCAATCCTGCTCTTCAGGAAGGAGTTTGGGATCTGATGAGGATGCTGTTTATTTGTAGGAAAGGATTGCTCTGATCTCCATTCAAATTCTAGGTGGATTTGCTGGAGTTGTCTGAACCTGCAGTGATGTGCAGACTTTAGCTTAGCTTTCTTAGAGCGTGAGGGAAGTAAGTGCCATTAACCTAATTTTCCCATGTGGAAAGAAAAAAGAAGTATTTATTTGAAAAAGCAGCAGTGCTGTCATTGGTCAACACTATCTTGGTAATGTGGTGCTTGATGAACTTCAGATGTAACACCAATAGATTTGGATTGGATATTGGGAAGAAATTCTTCCCTGGGAGGGTGGTGAGGCCCTGGCACAGGGTGCCCAGAGAAGCTGTGGCTGCCCCTGCATCCCTGGCAGTGCCCAAGGCCAGGCTGGATGGGGGTGGGAGCAGCCTGGGATAGTGGAAGGTGTCCCTGCCATGGCAGGGATTGGACTGAGTGGGCTTTAAGGTCCATCCCAATGCAAACCATTCCATCATTCTATAAACTTTAAAAAAAGGAAAAGAGATCCAGATCCAGTGAATCACAACATGCCTGTGCTTTATTGTTATTTAAGAAAGAAAAAATCAGCAGAGTTGTGGATCACAAATCTTCATTCAGTGAACTCCTGGGAGTCAACCTCAGCTGCAGGGCTGAGCCCCAGCCATGGAGGGGACAGTGCCACTTCCTGTGCAGTGCCCTGGTGTGACAAAGACCTGACAGGGGCAGAGGGCAGCTCCTGGAGCTTGGCTGTGCCCCGGGCACCTCCACAGCCCTTTGCCATGTGCCCAAGAGGAGAAACCCCAGCAAAGACACTCCGGTGCAGCTGTACAACATTACCCTGCAGGGGAGGAGGGTGGGGAAATGAGGAACAGCCACACATCCTCCCTCGGGCAGGGCTTGGTTTACACTGCCCCACTGAGGGTTTGTTTTCTTTTAGACCAGATTGGGTTGTGGCCATGGGGCTGGACATGAAAACACAACTAGGCTCGGTCCCAGCACTGCTGGTACCCTGGCCCAAGCTCCTGAGAGGACGAAACAAGACTTGAAGTCTCTCTTTCTTCAGCCTCTGCTTCTCCCCCCTCCACTCCCTTCCCCTCCCAAGGTGCTTTTAATCCCTTTGGTTAATGTGAAATTAAGATAATAAGTCAAAGAGAAGAGAGGGCTGGGAAAGGGGTAGCAGGGGGAACAGGGAAAGAAAAGAAAATAGAAAAAGGAGAGATTCTTCTGACAGATAATTAGGGAGATTGGTTTACCAGCCAGGGACTAATGCTGGCTTCCCAGCTCAAACAGTCCCTTGTGACTCATTTTGTGACTTTAATTTCTATGGGGTTCCTTAAGCAGGTGCCCTCTGACAGGTAGTCAATAGGGGACTTCTGGCTGAGCACCAGCGCCTCTTTGGAGGGGTCAGAGCCAGAGGTCAGAGAGCGGGGCCTGCAAGGTTGGCAGGTCAGGAGCCATCACGGTGACAGATGAACCTAAACGTGTTCCCTTCTCCCGGGCTGTCCCTGCCAGTGGCAGCACTGGTGACCCTCGGGACCGGCCCCCTCTCTGCTCAGGGACATCCCTGTTCCCTCTGCTCGCACCTCTCAACTGCTCTTCATTAGCCAGAGGGGCTGTTCACAGCCACGATCCGATGGGGAGAGGGTGCTGTCTCCATACCTCTCAACTGGTCCTCATTAGGTAGAACAGTCCCCTTTTGTCCTGCATGAAGCCCCTTTTGTTTCTGAGCTGCAGCAGGGCTGCAAGAGCAGAACCTGATACAAAACAATGCAGCATTATTTAGCCAGAGCCTAAAGTCAAGGAGGGAGCAGCATTTCGGGAAGCTCTGGCTGCTGTAGCGTGTGTGTGTGTGTGTGTGTGTGTGAACACCCATGGATTCTTGCTGTGCATCCATCTGTTCTTCCTGCTCCAAGCTTGGTTCCTCTTGGAGTTTCCAGCTGGTGTTCACAATGTCCGCCACCAGCCCAGGTTGCAGGACCCCTCTAAGAATGTATTTCTAAGGTGCTGTAGCTACAAGGAGCTGCTTCTCCTCTGCCCCTCTATGTTCTGAGAGAACTCAGTGCTCCCCCCTTTCCTGGACAGGTTGCCAGGGGGTCCCCTGCTCTGGCAGCATTTCCCTGCTTGGCAGAGGAATCTGGGACCATTCTGTTTTGCTTCCACCCCTCCCAGGCTGCCTCCCTGCTGCCAGCAACTGAGGTTGTGTTGGCTGGAGCCAGATTAGTCATTCTGTCTGAGATTTCTTTCATATTGAGGATAATGATGACAAAAAAAGAAATTAATTTTCGTTATAATTAGATTTCCGCTGTTCCCTGAAGACCTCATGCCTTTTTAAAAAGCAGCATCTCTCACCTCTGTGTTGGTGGCTGCAAACCTGCTGCAAGGTAGGATCCCCATAGGAGTGTCTGGTAGGTTATAAATCGGGTGGCAGAATTAAATGCTTACATGCCTGGAGTGCCAAGGTCGGGTCCCTGATCCCATTAGCCACTTCTTTCGCCTTGAAACAGCTGGAGCAGAGCTGAGCATCAGCTGCAGAATACCTCCTCCGAGTAGAAACTGCAGAGGCAAACTGGAAAGAAATGATCCCAAATGTCGTGCTTTTGGGTCCCATCCACTGCAAAAAAAGTGAGGGCTGTAATTAAACAGAGTCCTACCCCAGAGAAAGAAAACAAAGCCTGACTTGGGAACAGTCATGGAGCCAAAATGCTGTTTGCAATGAATAGCATTTGCAAAATTAAGGTAATCTTTAAATTTTTCTTAATAAGAAAAGGAAACCCAATGTGCATCAAGCTCCAGCAGAGCTTCAAAGAGGCAGGAGTGAAGACAAGGAGCTCATTGTCTGTGTGCCAGTGATCCAGAGAGAGGAACCTCTCTGTCCTATGCCAGAGTCTGAATATGAAAGTCCTCTATAAATCCAACCTGATTTGAAAGTTAATTGGAGTAGGAAAACCAGGACAGCAGGATGGAGAAATAGGGCTTTGTGGGTTTCCTGGTACACCTCTCCCAAAGAGATCCTCCTGAATTAGCAGAAGGTTTTTGTGGCCTGGAGGGCCAGCATTTACACCAACATCTCTGCCAAGGCTGTTGCGTCACGTCGGTCAAGGTTTGTTTTGATACAACCACAGGCGGCCTCACGGGTTGCACACCAGTCACACCAGCATTTTGGCCACCTTGGGAAGCCCTTGCCTGGTGATCACTGAGTCCAAAGGGTGCTGTGGGAGCTGGAGCCATGGCTGGGTTCTGCAGCCACGACCCATTGGGTGTCGGATGTTCACACCCTGTTGTACAATTGAATCCTGTGCAACCCAAGGAGAGAAGCTGGTACCAACCTTCCGTGTGACTCAGGCAGCAGTGACACATGGCCTTGGGTGTCTCTGGCAAGCAGATGTTTCAGTGGCCAGCTAAGAATTTTCAGGGGGGGTGGTATTTTTGCTGTGGAAACCTCCAGCGCCATTTGCCGAAGGGCTGGAAATTGTGCCAAGTGGCTGAGCAAGGGTTGTATGCAGCGGTTTGGACCAGGCTGGTGCCTGCCTTTCATCCCATGCTCCCACCTTGCTGGTGGGTGGGATTTTTGGCTCACTGCACCTGCAGCAGGGTGGTCACCTGAGAGGACCAGTGCACATGGCAGACTGGGAGCCGTTTGCTCCTGGAGGGTGGATTTGCTCTGTGGATGCTGGGATGGGGCCAGGCATAGCACTAGGCTCCAGGGCTGCTCCCTGTTTACAGCTCTTCCAGCAAGCATGGGCCGAGGGTGGGTGGGACTTGGAGTCCTGCAGTTGAGGGTTTTGTGTTTTGTTTCAAACCGTAAATATAACACAATTGTGTTTATGTAACGCAATTCTGCGAGATGCTGCACACGGGTTTTAAATAGAATAAGGGTTAAATTTAGCCTCTCTTTTTTTTCCTCCCATTGATTTTGCAGAGATAGATTTGTGTTTAAAAGACTTCTCACCCTGGAGTTTACCGGACTCTGTGCTGCATGATCTCATTGCTAGGATCTCACTCTTTCTCCACCCTTCCCTCCCGTTGTTTGCTATTCTGACTAAAGATGAGACAGAAGAAGTTAAACAAACTTTTTTTTAAGACAGGGAACGCATCATCCTATGTGTTTATGCAGTATTAAACACAACAAGATCATTATCTGGAGACACTGGAGACCGGATTCCCTTTGGATATAAATGAGTAAAGTTCCCATCAAGTACATGATTTACACCAGTGCGGGCTTTGGCGCCAGGGTGTATAAAGATGAGCAAGGGAAAAAAAATTCAGCTATGCAGAGTTGGACTTTAACATTTCTTATTAGCCTCCAATTAGCAACTGGAAAAAATTATTGGAAGAAGGAGAACAAATAAGCTGAACATCATCAGAAGAGCAGACTTTGAAATTATGAACGTATTTTGTGTTTTTAAACCTCACTTGGTTCTTTTCCAGTCATCAGCAAAGGGTTAGGCCAACGACTGAGTCTGAATTTCCCCACTTCTCAGAAGTCAACACTTGTTATTTACATCCCTAATATCAGCAAAATTATATCTGGGAGTCAGAGCTAAGTGCCAGTGATGCAGAGGGGTTTGCAGATTGGGCTGGCTTCGCCATATGGGATGTTAGGAGCAGCTTTTCTCCAGCTCCAGCCTCTCCCAAGGTTATTTTGAAGTTTCTGTTGTGATTCACACATCCTGGGATGTCTGCAGTAAAGGATTGGAATTTTGTGCTTGGAGGCAAATCTTTGGGTCAGCTAAGCTAAGTAGTAAACAACACTTCGTGTTTCCAGGGCACTCCAATAGCAGCATTCCCTCAAAAGCCTTCGATACAAAGTCATTTTAGGTTTACTGGCAACATTTCTGAGGTAGAAATTCATAATCCACCCAAGCCAGAGCAGGATCCCAACTCAGGCCTGTTACTGTCCAGCTGCTTCCATGCTGCTGCTTCCTGCTGAGACACCAGAAATACTGGGTTTTATTCTCTTAGGAAGGAAAAATTTTATCTGACTTTTGGAGGAAAAAATGACTGGTGAGCCAAATTATTTGGTCATATCTTATTCGTGTTTTTTATGCAGCCTGGAAGAGTCTTCCAGTTTGTCACTGGCTCTTCACTCATATTTGTGAACTAAGTACAAGTTTGAATTTTTTCCAGCTCTAACAAGGATGGCATCTGTCTGGGGAGCTGGAATAGGCAACAGGCAAAAGTAAGTTTGGGTTTTTCTCTAATATGGATCCAGGATTTAAAATAATCTGTGCACCCTGAGGACCTCTCTGTTTCCCCACTGTTCCTTCAGGAGAGAATTGCCGAGGTTTCCTGGCAGCAGAGATTTGATGCATCAAGGAAATCTGGATAATTTCCCGCAGTGGGAGATCTGGATGGAGCAGTTGTCTCCCAGTTGGTGAGGTTTAAACTGGTGAATGGAGTGGCACTTGGAACATTCTCCTGGCTTACTGGGGACACAGCACAGGTATGTGATGTTTATTGGTTCCGAGCTTGGCCCATGCTGGGTTGAAGCCTAGGTTTGTTTTTGAAGGTGGGACGATGCTGTGGTTGAATGACACATCATTCAATGCCCATTTTTGCCAGTTGGACTGTCTGTGGTCTCTTCCGTTGCTCCATTCCAGGGCTCCCTAAGTCCGAGCTAATTGGGTGCTGGCTCCAGGCTTTCTATTTTAATGCTGTTTGATGATAATCATCATTCCCGCAGGATGAATGGTTGAGAACAAAGACAGGAAACGTCCCCCTGATTAGATAGAGGCAGGAGAGCCATTGGAGGAAAAAAACAAATGACAAAAGTGACAAATGAGGGTCCTGTAACTTCTGCCATCCTCCTGGGGCATGTGGAAGGGCCTGGAAGGAGACATGAATAAGACTTACTTACTGTTTTGGAAAACCATGCCTTGGAAGTCTTCAGGTTTCATCTCCATCTGCAAACAAAGGCCAGAGGAGAGATAAGGCCAGGCAGCTCCCAGGGCTGGGCTGTTTTGGGGACAGTTACACAATCCCTCCTTCATTCCAGTCAGATCAAAACTAATCATCAATGCTGCATAGGAGGGAAAGAGGCAACATTCAGATGTAGGTTTAGGTGATGAGCAGGGTACAAATTACACTTGCAGTGTATTCAGAGCACAGACCTGAGCGCAGCTGGAGTGTGACCTTGTTTCATGTTGACTTGTGTTGATGCCATGCCCGGGCTAAGCTTGGTGTGTTCCTTGGGAATCACTGGAGAGGCAAAATGAGCCTCAGCAGCGACCCAAATGTGTGCAGTGCTGCAGAGCAGAAGGGTGTGGTCTATCTGGCATTCCATGCATGGGTAAATGTGTCCTTTACAGTACTGTCAAACAGTTTCAGAATCCTAAAAGGGCTTGCAAGTGTCTTGCTGCAAGGACAGGAAGGTTCTGTGGGAGTTGGGCTTTAGGTGTCAATCCAGAGAACACTGAGAACATGGAGCTTGGAGCAGGTCGTGTCCAGCCCTGGGTCCTGTCCAGATCCCAGAGATGCCATGAGAGTTTAGTTTTACCTTTTTTTTTTTTCCCAAGGACAGAGGTGCTTATTTCTTGGGGGAAGGATCAACAAAAGTAAACTCATTGACTTCAGACAAATTGACATCAGAATATTGTAACTTCTTAAAAATGGAGAGGTTTTCATTTTCAGTGGTTGAAAACTGAGTGGGAGCTGGAAGTACAGGGGAGCTGGTTCTGATTAGCCCCAAATCCCCACATGCTGTCGTGCATTTTGGGTTTATTTTTGTTTGTTAAGTTTTGTTTCAATTAATTCTGTTTAGTGCTCATGTTTAGAGCATGGCCTCGGGTTTGTTTATGATTATTGTGCACTGAGGGGATGAGCAGAGTCTGGGCAGCCCTGAGAAACCCCCAAACTGGGGCGTTGGATTAGAGGGCACTCTGAGATGCCCAAGGAGTTTGACATTTCCGTGGCTTGGAGAAAACCTTTAAAAGGTTTTCTGAGGGTGGATGAAACATAAAGGCCCAAATCTTTCCTTCTCTGTTTTGACTGTAAAAGAGGCTAAAACCTGATCTGGAGAACAGCTCTTGGGCTGGTATTTTTGGAGGTTCTTCCCCAAACCTTGGTAACTTGTCCTGCTCCTTACCAGACCCTTTGAATTAAGGGTTACTGTGGTTCTCAGTGCTGTCTAGGTTTGAAGCCAATAGAAATCTCCCAAAGGAAATGGAAATACAAATATTCTGATTTAAATACCTTTAATTTAAGCTCTGGAATGAAGCATATTTTGTAATGCTACAAGATTTTTGTTGATGGTGTTTCTGAAAGTGAGGGTGACTTGCTAGGTGTGCTCATATAAACCCAAGTCTTCCCTCTGTGTTTAGTGATAATTTATAACTACTCTTTAAGATCTCTGCTGTGAAATAAATTAAGGACATGCCTGGAAAATACTGGATTGGCTTAAATGTGCTGCAGAGTCATTTTCGTTTCTTTTATCCTGCATTTTTAAATTAAAGAAATGTGATGATTTAAGGCGTTTGATCTCCAAATGTTGCAATTTTTATTAGCATTTGTTTCCAGTTGTGTGTTTTCCCGGTAATCGGTTTATGGAACCTTTCACCCCCAATCTCCTCCTCCAGGGTCGTGTGCCTTGCTCAGGTCCAGCCATCTGGCTCTTCTCTCCCACCACTGAGCAAATGGGGGTCACTTTTTTTTCTGGAAAGAAAGAAGAACAAATGCTGCTGCAGCCATTGCTCCTTGGCAGCTCTGTTGGGTGGCCTCAAGCTGGGTCAAGGACTTAAAAACTGCAGACTGACCTCCTGGTCCCTTTCTAGGTAGGATATTCCAGCCTGAGAATGAGATGTACAATGTTGCTGGAAGTTCTGCCAAGCAAGTCAACCTAATGCATGATTTCACTTCTGAATCAGATATGCTTCCCCCTCCTTTGGAGGGCCTAGTGAATCAAGATGTGCCTTCAAAACCACTCATTTCAAAATCAGGCAGATCTGTCTTTTCCCATCTTGGGACCAGTTCAGACTCTGTTTGAAGTCCCTCATGTTCACAGGCAACAGCCCAACAGTTGGCCTAGAGCAGCACTGAAGGCAGAGCTGGTCTGCTTCAGAAGGGAGGTTTTGCAAAGATCACTGAAGTTCAGAAATCCCTAAGAATTTATTCTTGTCTTTTATTTCCAGTAGAAACACTTCCAAAAGTGTTTCTATGTCAGTCCCATTCCCGTGTACCTTTGTCTGTGTATTATCTGTGGATTCTACTAGCCCACACTCCTTCAGCTGCTCTGATGTGCCAATGCTGTGAGGATTCTGCTCTCCCAGAGCGCTGTCCGGTCAGCTTTGGTGCATCCCGCACGAGCTCCCACTTCAGCAACGTGCCATTCCCTATGTTAGAAGGGAAAAGCTGTCGTTTGGTTTAACCAGCCACAGCTCTGGGGCTTGGGTTGCTCTCCCAAAGCTCAGCCTATGGTTCTGACCTTAAATAGGCTCTGTAACAAGTCGTTCCAGCCTCTGTGTGCGTTGTTAACTGTTTCCATGTTTTTGACAGATGGCTTGGTGTACCTCACAGCGAAGCCAACTTCCTGTTGAACAAACAATGAGGAAAGAGGAGGGAGGAAGAATGGGGTGTGGGAGAGAACACAGGATGCCATTTATATTTTATTTATGCAAGTGTTGGATTTATTTTTTTTATTATTTTTAAATCTTGGGTATGCCGAGGACTGAGAATTTGGGGAGAAACTGGAATTTTGAGGCTTCATTTATGAGGAGTCTTCAAGGTTTCCAAACCTCCCTCCAGAAACTGAGACTTGTCATTGCTCCTGTTTTACTGATACCATGGGGAGTCACAGTTCAAAGAGTGGAGTTACTGTCTTGTTAGTCTTTTATAAGGAACTGTCCATCCCTCCCTGGCAGTGATGTTCATTTTGGAGAAGCTTTCAGGATTCAGGCTGCACAAGGCTTTGCTTTCAAGGTTTTATTCTTGTCTGAAATGCCAGAAGCTATCACCAGGCTTCATCTCTCAGTGAATTCCTTTGCTAAGTGATTCTTATTTCATGACCTCATGGTCCAGCACATTCTTTTACTGTCCTACAGAAGATTTTGGTGGTATTTCTTTTTGGTCGGAGCACAGGACTGCAACTCAGACTTAGGTCTGACAGGGTGAACTTGGAGAAGCCAGGGCAGAGTCTTGTCAATCTGTAATATAAACAGGAATATTTGACTGTTTTTGCCAAGTATTTTTAAGATCTCGTGGCAGAGAAAGCCTGGAAGCCTCTCCAGCTAGCAGAGGTTGTTTATGTTACTGTGGTGACCAGCACAAGACTTTCTCAGTCCTGTAGGGAAGTACTGGTGGCACTGACAGAGCAAGAATTCCACATCAGCCACAGAGTGGGACCCAAGTGCTGGTAACTTGCTTGATGAATGGCTTGAGAAGCAGCACAGCTTCTTGTCTGTTATTGTTCAAGTCCTTATTGGCCACAACTCCTGTCCAGCCCCTCCCTAGCAGCACACAGTGAGTGATTCCCAGGGTTTCTGAGGGCTGGGTTTGGAGCTGTCTCTGCTGTCCCCTCTGAACAAGGGCTGCTCTTGCAGGATTTCAGCCCTGGCTGGCACTTGCCCTGCCTGGTCAGCGTGATCAGTTTTGATGGACACAGAGTTCAGCTGACCCCAGCTCCTCGAAAAAAAAGCTGGCTCTGCTCTGTGCTTCGCTCTATGCCTTGCTCTGCTTTCTGTTTACTGTGACCCAGCTCTTCTGTTTATTTCTGAATCTGCTTTTTAATATGTTTCTCTCAAATTTAATGTTTTTCTCATTCTTCTATGTTTCTGCATCCCTCCTTGGGGTGATTCATCCTTGTTTACAATGGACTTCTCCCTGGACACTGTGCAAGGTGTGGCTGATGGAAGTGAGTTCCTCCCACTTGTGATTTTGCCACCATAAAACAAAACAGATTTTGCCCCTGAATCTTCATAGGTCCTTGTCAGCTCCTCAGCACAGTCAAATGACACCAGGAAAGCAGAGCTGGTGATAGTTCCAGTTCCGAAACCCCTCTGCTTCCTTGTTTACTCTCTAGTACCTCCAGGGAACTGCACCTGGGTGATCCCTTCTGAGATGTTGCGAGGGTCTGCTGGACCAGGCCACCCAGCTCTGGCCAGAGGCTCTTGGACAGTAATTCCTGCCAGAATATCAAACACCCATCCTGAAATGCTGCTGACTGCCTTACCCCAAGGCTGTACCCCACATCAGGGTATATCAGTATATATTGGGGTATTTCCCCAAAAAAACTGGCAGTTCCAAGGATGGAAGCATGGATGAGAAGCATCCATGCAACCCTCCAGTTCTGCAGAGGCATTTGCAGGGATCCCAAGTGGTTCTCTGTCCCTGAAATAGCACAGCCTGTTAAACGCTCCCAGCTGAAGGAAACCCACACTCAGTGGCAGGAGGTTTGGGAGGCACCACGATGCCAAGTCCCCTTTGCAATCCATCATTCCCCTTTCCACAAGTTTCCCAGGCAATGGGAGTGTTTTTCCATCCTTCCCTGCTAGTAATGAAGTAAAGTATAAAGTGAGTTATAAAGATGTTTAAAGCAGTTTTTGCCCTGGCCTGGCCTGGAAGAGCTGAGGTCATTCCCAGTGCACATTAGAGAATATGTGGAGGGTCTTTGGAGCTTTCTTCCAGGGAAACAGCTAATAAAGCTGCCTGTGTTTGTTGTTCATGCCAAGACACATTCCAGCATCTGATTATTTTATGTCATTACTTTAATGTGGAAAGAAAGAGCGAAGCATGGATTTTTCCAGGTGGATTGGCCCGTCTGGGGGAGGTCACAGCTTAGGGTAGGTGTGTTGGATTAAAACTGACCCAAACTACTCTGTCAGAAATAAACTTTGTGCAACTAAACTTCAAATTTTAGTGTCACTAAAGCTGAATAAGGAAGGGTATGGCAGCAGAACCAACAGCTTCCATTTGGAGGCATTTGCAGACTTGATGTGGAATTGAAAAAGGAAAGAAAAAGAGACAATGGTGTTGTAATTGCTTAAGTGGCTCAAACTGCAAAGGAAATGTTGGAAACTCGTGTAAAAGACCTCCCTGTAGCCAAATGTAGTACAGAAGGTACCAAAGAGGAATTTTGCTCCCTCAGAAATTCTGTAGTTTGAGGAAGGGATTGTTCCCAATTGGAATAAAATGCTAAACTTCCCATGTCCCACAGGCCCACTTAAAAGATGGATTTAATGTTACCAAGACACTTTGTCAAGGGGATTAGTCGCTTGAACTTTTTTGCTGTGGTAAATAATGCAGAAATCTAACAAACATTCTGACATTTCTTGGAAAAAAAGTCATCAAAATCAATACTTCTCTTTAGATCTCTGCTTTTTAAAGGTAATTACCCCGTTTCAACTCTTTTAAACCAGCTGTGCTCTGTCTGAGGTCTTGGTCTTTGGCTATGTGACCAGTCTGTACTCATGGGAATAGGGAATAATGATTTTGTGAAACTGGATACATGAGTATGGACTCTCTATAATCAGAAAAAGTCATAGATTCATGTTCTGTAGGTCTGGTTTAATTTTTCACTTTTGTGTCACTTCATTGGCATTTCTCTTAATTCTCCCCAACACAGCCAGAATTGGAAACAGGACATATAAGTCTGGGAATTTGTGGCCAGCTTCTTATCTCCCATTGGTTTTCCACCACTATAACTTCAATGACGGATCATCTTTTTTTGTTTAAATATTCTGGTGTGAGAGAAATGAAGACCAAAGGACTTGGGATAGTTTATGATGGGTTACTGGATATAAGTGGAAAATTAGAAGTGATCCATATCCGGTCTATTCAACTCTGTTATCCATTTAATCATCGCAATTCCAGGCACTGTAAATTTCTAAATGTTATTTGGAAATGAAGTGGCTCATTACAACTGATGTTGCTAATCCTTTTGCTGGCAGTAACTCCCCTGCTGAAATGACATAATTTGTGTCTTGCAGTGATCAATGGTGTTGTAGGCAGGTTAAATCTAAAGCCCAGTTTGCAATGGTTTTGCTCATTATCTTACAACACAGTTGTTAACTGCTACATGTGGCTGTTATGTTTGACGTTAGATGGCGAAGGGAAAATAAATATTTAAATCCTGTTTATATGTGGTCCTGCCAAGCAGCACGGAGTTAGGACTGGTGTCCAGTCCTCCCAACTGGAACTCCATGGCTTTGGGTTCTAACTAAGGTGGAAATTCCCGGTTTCTGCTGTGCACTATGTGGGCTTTCCCGCTTATAAAGAGGATCCTAAAGAGAGGAGCCATTAATTTTCCAGGTCTGAGGACAGACGAGAATAAATAGATCTTATTCTCAAGATACTAAGGAAAACTAGCAGAAGATTGGCTGTTGCCAACAGCTGTCTACGTCTGGTCTAAATTGTAATATAGGATTCCTGTCCACAAGTGGTCTGTGAGTAAGTTTTCATTGAAAATTCTTTGAGATCCTATATTTCCTAAACTTCTGCTGGAGATACATTGCATGCTGCAGCAGCTGCAGCTGTGAAGACTGTGGGCAGTGCTTGACAAGCTGGGTAAAATGGTCTCATGAGTAGGCAATATGTTCATGCAGATCAGCACATTTTCTGACTGGGTGTCTGAAAGGTGGATTAATTGCAATCTGAATTGAAATATATTGACTTCAGGGTTTGGTGGAATGTTGCAGGGATGAGCCCAAGGAGATACGGATGTTTTGGATCCAGATGAAAACTTTAAAAATTAAAATAATCAGATTTGTTTCCATCCTGAAAAACTGGGTCTGGTGTAGAAGGTAGTTCATTGTTGATCTGTGGTGAGGCTCAGATGATTTAATCCCACTGTATTAGTACCTTCTTCTAAATCAGTGTTTAGTACAGCACTCATCCCTTATCCACATTTTTGTTCTGTTTGGATTTGTGGAAGTTTCTTATCAAAAGGAAAACATTCAAGGTCTGAACGTAGATTTGAGAAGGGAAATGAAAAGCACTGGCAAGCCAGAAGGGAGGTATCGGGTTGGTTGCTCAGCTTTCTTAATAAACTGCTCGAGTTTAAACATGGCCTTGCTCCTTCAGCCCAGCTTCTCCTTCCTGGCTTCAGCTGTAGAAAAAATAACAACAAAACCTTTTATTGTGGTGGAGAATGTTGCTCACAATGCCATAGAATCACTGCATTCACCCATCACAAAGACAACACAACATCGGTCTGAATCTTGGGTGGATCCAGGGGTTGAATATCGGCAAATTCTATGAATCTGTTTGGGTTTGGGTTTTTTTTGCTGGTTTCTCATGCAAAGAATTCAAGTCTCAAAAAAATATGTGTTCCAGTGTCTCAGGAACAGTTTCACACCCATCCTCTAGCTCTAAGGACTGTAGGGAATGTGCAGGGTGGACACAACAATGTGGGGCAGACATGAAAATCATGGATGACCTGCAGTGATTTCTCTGCTGGGCAGGTAGGGATACACAACATGCCATGGTTCTTGGAAACCCTTCCAAAGCTCCAGGCTTGGACGTGCCTCCAGGTATTTTTGAAATGCATGGTACTATGAATGTGTTGGAAACCATAGGGCTTTTGGTTTCCTTCAAATTATTTCACTGGTATTTTCTTGAGTTGCCCTGAATATCTTAGACATGAGTGGAGAAGAAGAAAATTTGCAAAACTTAACATTTCGGGACTATTTAGCTTTTTGATAATGATATTGGTAAAATAATGAGATTATTCAAAGCAATCACCTGCTCTTTTGTCACCTTGAGTCACTTTTGAGGAACTTGTTGAACAGGAACAGTGGATTTTGCATCCTTCATGTTTTTCCCAGAGCTCAGAATTTCTCTGCAGTGGCTGTTCTGCACTTACCCTAGGGACACAGGATGCTCTGCTTGCAGATCAATCTTTCACACAGTCCTAAATCCTGCTGGGGTGTGGGAACCTAAAGCCCAGGGTTCCTAGAAGCTGGGAGATTGAGGTGATTGATAATGAAGCAGATTTTCCACTGAAAGCCAAATGGTTTGTGCCAGGATTTTGTTGAGACCAGCATGCCACTGAGGAACATCCCAGGATTTCTCTCATTTGGACTCTGAAGTTTTCTGCTGCAATTTCTGACCAGTTTGGGTCATGGTCCCATGCCTTTGGTGAAGCTGCAGCAATGAGTGGGTCATGAAAAGAAAGCTCTTCCATCCACCCAGATCTGACCCACTTAAGTGTGTCCAGATGGACAGATGACCTCCAGAGGTCCCTTTCAGCCTAAATTATTCAGTGACTCCGTTTCCAGCATTCCAGAGGGAGTGTTAGGTGAAACTGGGACCATCCCATCTGGGGAGGAGGATAGAGTTGTATCTGCAAGTTCTGTATCTTGACCCCATCCTCTGCCCTGGCCATCCATCACTGGGCACTGGTATTTTATTCTACCAGGATGTCAATCACCTTTTCAATTAGTGAGTGGGAGGGGAGAGTGTGGCTGATAGCACCCAATCTTCCATTTGATTTAGGATGAATCACACTTAAGAGGGCATCTGGGGTTAAAGAACACAGGATTCTGGACACACATATAAATCAACAGACTTGAGGTTTGCATTATTCACCTTCTGGAGTATGAAGTGATATGACTCATTGGATCATAAAAGAGATCAAATAGCTTTGTTGCTAATAATTCTTTCCTTGACCCATTCCCTGGCACATTAGGTTTGTAAACAGAGTTTTAATGGCATCCCTTGGAAGTAATAACATCATGCCTTTATAGCACCTTGGCTGACTGTATCCTCCTGGCTGTAACTGTGCTTGGGTTTAAGCCTCAGCCATTTGTGGGAACTAATGTGCTTCCATATCTTAAGTTTGCAGTTATTGCCTTTTTGAGATTGATCATCTCCAGTTACTCTGCCTCCCACCCCTCCTCTTCCACAGATGACATTTGAACCCTCCCAAGAGCCCACAACTCGGCTTCTCCCAAATGATAAGCACACCCTGTAATATTCTGGTGCAGATAACATGCTTGAACTTCAGGGTGTTGTCAGTGTCTAATGAGCTCATGGCACCGTTTACTGTTTTATGGCTAAATAATGATTGTTCATTAACAAAAACAGCTCTAGACCGTGTGCCAACTTTGGACAGAGGAAAAGGTAAAGCAGAGTTGTGTGATAAGGATGTGGCACCTGTGGCAGGACAGGCAGCACATTTCCTGCTGGCTCCTGTGTCCATTCCACACGGTGGCTCCTGTGGAGAAGCCTGGAGGGGAGAGAGAGCAGTGCAGGGCTCTGGTGTTGTGGCTTTACAGGCATGTGGTATCAAACGGCTCCCGAGTTCTGCTCTGATGTGATGGTGTGTTTTGGCTTTCTGGGCGTCACCCACAGCAGCCTGCTTTGAGTTGTTTCATGGAATTATCAATGTTGGGAAAGACCTCTAAGGTCATTGAGTCCAACTGTTAACCCAGCATCGCCATGTGCACCACTGAAACAATGTCCCCAGGTGCCACATCTACATGCTTTTTGAGCACAGAATCATAGAATGGTTTGGGGACCTTAAAGCTCATCCCATTGTACCCCTTGCCATGGGCAGGGACACCTTCCACTATCCCAGGTTGCTCCAAGCCCCATCCAGTCCAGCCTTGATCACTTCCAGGGATGGTCATTCCAGCACTTCCTTGGGCAGCTTCACTTGCCTCTGCCTGTGTCTGTCTTATTTGCTGCCTGGCAGGTGATGCCCCCTTGCACCACGCCAGCTTTGCTCTGCCTGCCCAGGCTGCAGGACTTGCACACAGGTTTGGTGGTTCCCAGGATAGGAAATCACATTTTCAAGCAGTAAAAAGAGACAAAGAAGGTCCAAGTCTCCATTAGAGGGTCTGTCCTGTTGGAAGAGATGGAGATAGCTGGTCTAGGGAGAGGAGGAAAGGGGTAAAGGAAGGGAAAGAAAGTTGGGAACTGTCAGTGTAGAACTGTGCTGCTTCGTCACAGTCTCAGGTTCATCACGTAGTCTCAGGTTGCTGCTGAGCCTACAGCAGGTAAGAGACCTTTGTAGAGATAAAAACTGGAACAAAGTCTCAGAAGTTATCTAAGAACTGGGAGATTTTTGTTGGCTAATTTAATCATGGGCTGGTGGTCACTCAAAAGCAGCAAGCTGTAGCTGATGGTCACTAAAGAGGGGTTTAGGTGCAATAGAGTTGAAAATCTCTAATTATAGCATGAAATCTTGCAGATACACAGACCAGGGAGTTTAAGAAGAACGTTAAAGAAGGAAAACAATATGAGGGATGAGGAGTAGATGGGGATCTGGGAATATCAGGATTGTTCCACCGCATCTGAAGGACATTCTGTATCAGTTTTCATGTTATCACTATTTTGGTCAGTTCCTATAGTTAATACATAAATTCTTGCATTGAGACCTAACAAAAGACTGCTCAGAGACAGCATATAAATAGCTTTTGTGCTGCCTTATATTTATATATGTTGGTTAAGCAAACTTACATGGATAAACAATAGCAATATAATGACCTTTTTATAGATATGGCTCCGTGCATGCACCAGAGCAGTCTGGTGTATTTATTTCAGCTCGTAAACCATGCGTGGTTAGTACAGGATGTGTACTCTTCAGCATTTACAGTTGTTTAAAGGGAGGCTTTTGTGGTGGTGCTGTCATACCAGGAAACACCACCAGCCTGGGGCACACAAAGTATTAAGTGTCAAGGAGTGGATGTATTAAGCATGAGATTTAATTAAAAGGCCATCATGATACCTTATAGCTAAAGAGTATCTTCAGTTAAAAACTGAATATAGGAGCTGAATAACCCTATGAGATACCTGAAATGCTTTGGAGGGGAGTTAGATACCCAGTAACTATGGGATTTTGGAGAATGGGGTATTTAACTCCTCTTAAAGTCTTTGGAGTGGTTAGTAGTGACCTGAAGGCTGAATTCATCCCTGGTCTTGTAAAATCGCTGCTTTTGGCTGGGAGTGGCCTTGGCTCAGGGAAGAAAAGTTGCTCTCTGATGTGTCCTGGAAAGCAAACAGTAGGTTTGGGATGCACACTGTGCTCCTGCCAGCTGTGCTCTGGAGCAGTGTGGCTCACAGAGCAGCAATGAACAGCCCTCACAGCACTTATATGGGGAATTTTGCCGTAAATCTTCTAAAACTCTTGGAAAGATGGGATGTTTCCCCTTCTCTCTTCTCTGCCTTTCTTTGTGAATATAAATCCCCAGTGTTTAGGAGCACGCAAGCCTCATGTCTGAGGACAGATGGTCTACTTGTTTTTGCTGAGGGATTTTCCCCCATGGGTGGTTTGTTCTGGAAGTAGTGCCCAGCTCTACCCAACCACTGGACTCAAGCTCTTTCCAGAGTAATTGCACATGGGGAAAACCAGGGCACAGCAAAGGAGTTGAATTACCCAGGCCAGAAGTTGAACATCAGGCTCTAGGGCCCATCTGAGTGTTAGGGGATGGTGATGTTCCCCCCAGGCAGCTTCTAGCTTGGCGGAACCTGCTCTGGTAAGGTTGTCTCTGGGCTTTCCACGTGGGTGGACACCCTGAAGCTGCTGTTTGCTCAGCCATCAGCACTTTAGTGCCTGGACAATTCCTGCTGAGAACATGCAGTCTTCATTTTATGAGTGTCCATCCTGCTCAGTGATGTTTCTCTATGGCAGCTGTTTGTGCCTTCCCTCCTCTTCAGCTCCCTGTGTGCTGCTCCACAGCCAGGAGCAGGAAGGCCCATTCTAGTGTTACCAGCCTCTTCTTTTGTATCCTAGGGAATGGAAGCAACTGCCAAGCCCACTTTGCCTCCCAAAGTTTAACAGATTGGCCCACATCTATTTTCTGCCTCTGTTTACAGAAGGTGGAGGACGGAGGGGAAGGGGGGCTGCTGAGCAAGGGAAGAGGGCACAGAGAAAAAAGAAATTACTAACCCTCCATCAAAGAGCTGCTTTCCTACTTGTGGTTTCAAAATGCTTCCTCCTTCCCCAGCTATCCTGTAATCACTCTCCAACATTCACCAGAGCAGTGTTTACATCCAGCCCTATTACCGGCAGGGGAGACAGGAGAAATTAAGGGCTCCCATGCCCCATTATCTCCCCCTCTTCCCCCTCCTCTCCCCCTCCCACAGGCAGACACACTTCTCTCCCCTTACCCCTTTTTATCAAACGCCTCCAATTCATGAAGGAGTAAAAGCCCTTTAATGGGATTCTGGAGATCTTAAAATCCAGGTGGTTTGTTTAAAAAAAAAAAAAAAAAAAAAAAAAAGAGGGAAATAAAAAAGGGAAAAACTTGGAGGAAAAAATACCACCAGCTCACTCTTTTTGGCTTCTTTTGGCTTCTTTGTTCCTTTTCCACGTTGTCTTGAACCTTTTTCTCCTCCACAACTCTGCTTGGCAGCTGGGGTGAGCTGAAGTTTGACTTGGATGGCTGGTGAGACCACACAGAGCTCACCCTGGCTGGAATTAATTTCCGATGTACGGCTGAAGAATCCCATGCACACACACAAACACAGAGAGCCCTTGCATTTCCTTTTGATTTCCTTCTGGTGCTTCCTTCCCCAGATACCCTTTTTATCAGAAGCAGAACGAGCTGCAGTGCCAGCGCTGGGGCTGCCCGGACGAGAGGCTCTGCCCCAGCATGGCAGCAGAGCCAGGGGAGGGCGGAGGCTCTTTAGATGTTGGGCAGGCAAAGAGACGTGTGAAAAATGGTCAATGTTGGACAACAATAAATGGGGATTATGACTTTTTTTAAAGAAGGGTAAAAAAAGGATACTCATCTGGTACTGGCACTTGACGGGGACTTGAGGTCTGATTCCAATTCCTTGTTTAACCACAGATTTCCTCTAAATAATTCTCATAATCTCTTGATTCCCTAGCTGAGGTCAGGGGCCCATTGTTCTACACCCTGTAACAACACAATGGGACACAGTTCCTGCCCCAAAGAGCTTACAGTGAAAACAATCAAAGAATGAAAAAGAAACCCAGGCTTGCCTGGAGTTACACCCTGGTGTTAAATTGAAGATTAGAACCAGACCTCCTGACTCTCTAGGTTTCGAGTCTTCTGAAATTGTAACATTTTTCTGGCTTCTATCTTGAGAGTCACACTGCAGTGTTAAAGACCATCAAAATAGAAAATACTGAACCTCTTACCCCTTGGAGCAGAGGAGAAGGAGCTGTTTATGATGGACAGCTCTGCTTCTGTAGCAAGGACAGCCTTGTTGATTCTTACACAGAGTTACCAGCACGCAGAGGGAGGTTGTGAAGTTTGGGAAGCTGGTTGACCTTTGAGGTTCCTGGGTTTCCTATGAGCGATGGACCAGTGCTGCAGTGGGCTGGGTGGCTGGGAAGGGATTGCAACAGGGCTGCATTGAAGTACCTTCCTCAATGGGAAGGCAATAGGCCGTGGGCGTCCGGGGACATTTAAGCGGAGAATATTCACTCCCACATGTAGGAGTTGTTGGAACAGCTCCGTGCCCGGAACTCTTTCCCCTCCCAGGGCAGGGATGTGCTGAATGCGTGGGGCAGCGCACGCGCGAGTGAACTCAGCCCAAGTCCTCCAAGCGCTGGCACAGCCGTGCTTCGCTGCAGGAATACTCACGGCACCACGGTCCTGGAGAAAGGGGACAGGCTGGAATGGGCTTCTGGTTGTACTGGCAGTGCTCTAAAGCATCAGAGCACGATGTGGGCTCTGTGACTGGAGGAGTAAAACTAAAGTAAAACTGAAGCAGGCTCAGCTAACACCACCCTCGGTATCACTCGGCAAAGAGAGGATCTGGCCCTACATGTTGCTGGAAATCTCATGGTGTTATGGCTTTCTTAAGCACCTGGAATGACCTGGTAATATGGAAAGTGATGATTTGTGTATGCTCAGCCGTACATATACAGCCATATATACACTCCCCATTTTCCTTGGTTTCCCACACCCTCACTCCTACATCCAGCATATTCCCGTGGCACTACTTGGGCTTTGGATACTGAGTTTTATTAGCGGGGGAAAATGTGAGTGCTCATATCCTGTTTTCCTTTTCCTATTTGACAGTTTATATGAAACTTTTAGTCACTCTGAGATCTTTGATTTCATCCAGATTCAGTTTTTAGGCTTGTCAGAGAGATGGACACACACACATCTGGATGAACACAGTGTGCAGGATTCCTCACCCCTAACTTTGGGCATCAGAGGAGATTTCCTCTCCATCTCCACAGAGATTACATCTTAAATGTGCTCAAAGATCTACATTTTTGCCTGTATTTTATGGTTGAGGGAGATGGCTATTTCTAGGCCAGGCTCAACAACTTTATTCCAGTGTTTCATTGGGGTGAGAAGTTTCCTCTGAATGCAGTGAGGTTGCTGCATTAAAAAAATACTTCCAGCCTGCTGGGGCACTTTGTTGAATCACCAGAGCTGTGTGGGTCTGTTTGAGGGCTCTCAGTGATCCCATGTGGCCCTGTTGGATGTGCTGGCCTTGGCTCCAGATCCTGATCCTGGAGAAGGCTTGTGCTCAAGAGCTTTGTTAGCCACAGAGTTGCCACTGGCAGATTTGTTCCTTGGCACCAGGGCTGAGCTGTTGAATAAGACTTTATTCTTCAGACTTAGGGATGACAGGTTTGACGGTACAATGAAATCAGCTTCATCCTCCTGATACTCTTAAATTTATTTTCTTTGTTTCAGAAAAATGTGGGGAAATTACTGGATTTCCAAACATCTCTTCCAAAGGGAACTGCACTTTAGACCTCGATTTCTGTAGAAGTCTTGGCAAAGGGTAGGAGGAGGAGCAGGAAAATAATTCTGGTAACATAAAATGCTCCAGAATCAAGAGATAGGCATCAAAAACTGATAAGATTAAATACACAAGAAGTCTCTTTGGCTTCTGGATTTTGGGATTTGGGATGTACTTGGGTTACACTTTCAAGATTCTCGTTGCACAACAGCAAGGAAATTTGTTTCTTTTAACTTTGTTCTTCTGTTGATGAGAGCTGAGGCTCTCAAGTAATTACTTGTTTCCTGGAGTTGGGGCCTTTAAGTAAATATCCAATATCCAGAGATTTGTGTTAAAGTCAGGAGTTGGCCATTCTGTTTTGTTTTATTTTATTTTAGAGAAGCCTCTATTCATGTACAAAACCTAGATAGCTTTGAAATAGCCATGGAAAGAGAATTATCATTGGTGTTTTTTACTACTAATAACTACTCTAACAGCAGTTGATTTTTTTTTCCCTGTGAGAATTTATTCTACTGGAAAAAAAAAATTGGAACATAGCAAAATGTTTCTTTTTGGAGAAGTTGAAAAGCTTCCTCTTGACTCAATTCTGCCTTCCATTATAGTACACTTTATATATAGTATAAGGGATGAAAGAGCTGAGCTCTGTTTGAAATATTCAAGTGGAAATAAGATAGTTCTTAATAAAAAAAAGGATTTGGGGGAGAGGGTCACAACAAACTATTTTAATTAGTTTTCATCTCCCCCAAAATCTGAGGGATTAGGCTTTCCATGCCAATTACTTGAAATGTGGATATCTCAGAAATTTTTGCTGTACATTCAACTTTTGACCAGCCTTTTCTATTATTTCAGATGCAGATTCCAATAGAAACACGATGATACAATTTGTTTAGTTATGAATATATTCCTTATTTTCTTGTCCTCTGCTTTCCAATTTTATTGGCGACCCATTTCAAAAGCAATTGTTGCAGGCCAATACCTTGATGCAACATTAATAAGAACAAAGAGTCTTAAATTATGGAAATAGCTGTCTATGTAACACATTAGTAGTTTTACTCTCCATTTGGCAGATCTATTGTGGATAAAATTGTGTGTGAAGGGATGAAAGGGAAGAAACTTGGATAAGAGTGGAAGGATTTGCTCCAGGATAATGAAGAAGACAGACCCACGTAGAGATTTATTTTATTTGCTTTTGGCAATTAGCATTAGCAATACTGTCTCTGAGAAGCTGAAACTGCCACAGATAATAATGGGATTGCTTTTGAGATGATTTACCCAGTTCTTATAACCAGGGATTGAATTGTGAGGGCTGTGGGGACTCAGCACCACCTCTGGAGGTGCTCTCATATGTGCTGCTAATCACACAAACTTTAAGGTATCCAATGTAAGGAGCCCAGGGTAAGAAATTAGGCTTTAGAGCTGCCAGGTGAAAGCAACCCTACCCTAAGTGTACCATCCCTGCTGCTCAATCTCACCACCCTCACAGGGAAGGATTCTTTTCCAATATCTCATCTATCCCTACCTTCTGGCAGTGGAAGCCATTCCCTGTGTCCTGTCCCTCCATTCCTTGTCCCCAGTCCCTCTCCAGCTCCCTTGGAGCCCCTTTGGGCACTGGAAAGGGCTCTGAGCTCTCCCTGAAGCCTTCTCTTCTTCAGGAGAGCACACCTCCAGCTCTCCCAGCCTGGCTTCAGAGCAGAGGGGCTCCAGCCCTCGGGGCATCTCCATGGCCTCCTCTGAACTCACTCCAGCATGTCCACATGGTTTGTCCTGCATTTGTCCTAAATACCTGTAGCTGTGTATGGTAGACTGGGCATTTACACCAGGGTTTCACATAAACATCAAGGCTTTGGTGTATTTGTTACCAGGGATCAGCTGAGACGTGGCACCCCTTTTGGGCTGTGCTGGTCCATCTCCTTCACCCAACGATTCCCTCTGGTTCTGGCTTTGATCTGGGATGGAGAACTGCTTCTGATCTTGCTGAATGTCAGAAAAGTTCTTCTCTGATGTAAATCTGGCTGTCAGCAAGCTGCCTTGACTTGGCATAATGCAAATGACACAAGAGATGGGTCTGAGAAGTAGAAGTAGTCCAGTGGCTGGTGTTTGGCCAGTGTGGCTGCCGTGAGCTGGCCTTGGCTCAGCCTGTGGCAGCTGCAGTGAAAACCCTCAACACCAGGATGTTCACAAGGCATCTCATGCATTTCCAAGGCCTTGCCAGCTGTCCCAGTCCTGGTGACAACTTCAGCAAGTATTTCTCAGTGCTTTTTCAGGTGCAGACAGTGAGGGGCAGGAGGTCAGTGGTGCCTTGAGCCACAGGACAGGTTGGGGGAGGAGCCAGAGCCATGGGTTTCCCATCCCCGTGGCAGCTCCTAAAAACACCGCCCTGAAATGCTGCCAAGGCAGCAGAGCCAGGAGGTGTCTCAGTCCCCTGGGCCAAAACACAAGCTGTTGGCTGACTTCAGAGCAGGAAACTCGGGGTGCAGGTTTGAGCTGGCTCAGTGGTGAAGTGCCACCAGCCAGCTGCTCATGGCACTGGTGATAGAGACCCCCCGGGGGTCACATCGTCACCGAAGGCTCTTGGCGGCGGCGTATGCGGCAGAGGCTGTGTCACCCATGCCTGGGAAGGTGCCTGTGTGGGAGTGTTGAGCAAGATCCTTAAGCTCAAGGGAATGTGAAATCGTTCCCCTTCCTGTCTGTACTCTTTTAGTGTGTCTGGACAGGAGAAGGGAGCTCGTGCTGTCTCTGTCCGCTCCCTCCACGGGAAGGTTTGGGGAGCTGGGAGCCAGAGACTTGCGCGCCCCATTCTGTCGCAACGTCCCAACATCAACACCCTCTGATCTATGGTATCCTGAGAGTTTGCAGCTCTTGTGTGGAGATGGAGTATGAATAAGGGCCCCCCAGTGTATTGGGAATTGGGCCTGTGGGTCTCCCGTGTCAAGTGAGTCATAATGTATTAGATCCGAGGACTTCCCCCACGGGTGTTTAGTCTCAACAAACCCAGCTAATTCAGATTTAACTTAGCTCTTAATATGCTACATTGCTGAGTCTTCTAATTAATGCCACATGTTGCAGTCAGCTGTCATACTGAATAAATGTTTACAAAGCTATTAATGTACTGTATTTGTAAACCAGACCAGCTCCTTTTTGGAAATCATGTGGTATGTGTTTTCCCCTCAAAGATGAAAAAAGTTTTTTAGCAATAACGGATACTTTATTTTTGCAGCAACAGCCACGTCCCAGGAATTCCTTACTAACTTTCTTGGGCTGCAGCCATTATCCCAGGGAAAGAGGTGGGGAAAAGCACCGTCCTTTGAACAGAGATGCTGAGCTGAGCCCTCTTGCCATGGTGGGACGAGGGGCTGGTAGGGATGTGAGATCCCCGTGCTGGGGGTGATGCCGGGAGGAGACAGAGTCCGTGCGTGTGTGTGTTGGTGGCTCTCCTGTCCCCAGCTGCTGCAATCCCTCCCCTCCAGTGCCACGTGAGCAAGGACACCCGGCCACAGCTGAGGGAACAGGGACACAACTGTGCTGTCAAGCAGTCTGCAGGCCAGCTGCCTTCTGCTCAGGGGCCCTTGCGGGGATGAGGACATGGGCTGGCCACTGCCATCTCCACATGGCCAGCACTTGCGTGCCACGGGGACTGGGTGACTGGAGCGGTGGGATCGTGGGGGTGGGAGCTCCAGCCTTATCCTCAGAGCCACTCCCCAACAGCTTGCTCTGTACAAATTCATGTTTTCTGTTTTCTGAGTTTGTTTGGTTGTGTCTTTAATTCCCTCCTGGGGCTCCAAGGAAACAGCTTTCTTCTGCTGGGATTCCTGCACTCCTGTTTCATCTCTAATCAGCTGCAGAAGCCATGGGAGATGACAAAGGACTTGAAAGCTTAGGGAGGATGAGGCTGGCATGTGTACACTGCCACCAGCTCCTGTGTCCCACTAGCCAAGGCATCTAGCTAAGGGATTTGGGCATGTTGTCCTAGCTGAAGTCCATGACCCTCACAGAGCCTATTTAGAAAGGTTTCACTCTAGCAAGAATGAAGTAAATTGAAATGGTGTTTTCTCTGCTTTTAACCAGGTGAAATTTAGAATAACACTATTTTGGAAGAATTCATAGTGAAGCCTGTACAGGTAAAGAGAAGCAAAGCAGTTAAGTGATTTCACTGGTGGGGCTCAGCCCTTTGCCCTCTTGCTCCACTGTCTCTGACTGGCCCAACACAGGGATTAGCTCCACACCTGGACATCTAAGCAGGGGAAATCCAACCTCCTCCTAGTCATTGTGCCTTGGTGAGAAGCTCAGTGCACTCTCAGTAGAATGAGTCAAGGAAAGGAAAAAATATTCTTACTTTTCTCTCTGTATGTCCTGCAGCCCTCTAATGATACTGCACCTGCATGTGGATTGTATTTTCCACCCAAAAAGGAAGAGAGGGTCATTTCATCCGGAAAATGTTTGAGTACTTTATTAAGGAATGATGCTGCATAAGTTAAGAACCGCACCTTACAGCCTTCCTGTTTCATTTCGTGCCTATTTATGGCTAAATATGGCTGAAAGAGTGGGAGACCTTTGGTTCCCTGGTGCTGGCAGCAGGTGGAAGGTCCTACTGCACCACAGAGCCGTGTGCTCCACGGGGCACTGAAGGTGCCATCAGAAATCACCAAACAGCAGGACTAAGTATCCCTCCCTGTAAGAACTATTCTAGGAAATGGCTTTTGCACTTTACATGAGAGCCTACAGGCATCTCTGTGGAGGCTGCTTTCATCCTCTCACATCCCCTTGGACAGTATCTCCAGTCCTTGGGGTTTTTCTCCTTACCTGATGCTTGTCTCCCCCCTGCAGTGTGATTTCTGTTCTGTTCACCCACGAGATCTCCCTGTCTCCCTCCTCAGCTGCTGCAGCCCAGAGCTGAGGGCTGTGTCTGCAGAGGAGCACAGGTAATGTGCCACTGTCCCAGTGCCTTGGCCACTTCAGATGGGGGGACCTGCTGCTTGCCTTCCTCCCTGGGCTGGAAAGGGAAGAGCATTTGGGGTGGGAGATGGAGCATCCCCATGACTGGGGCCATGGCCAGGCTGTGCCTCACTCCTGCCTGGAGTGACCAGTGCCTTCCAGTACCTTCCAGTTGGTTCAGACTCAGCTCCATGTGCTCCAGCTTGTGTGCAGTGAACCAAGAACTGAGATCTTTTTGGTGTTGCCTCTCCCTGGGAGCAATACCCCTGCTAGTGGAGTTAACGCTGTGTGCCTGGGTATTACCTGTTATCTCCCAGCCTGGTGAACCCCTAACAGAGGCCTCGAGGGGTTGCTGGTGACTGGTGGGGCACAGCCGCCTCTCAGAGCCCCACACTTGCAGGGAGAAGGAAGCAAGGCAAGCTGAGCTGGCTTTTCATTTCGGATCATGGTTTCAATGCAGGATCCCTTCAGGACCATGTTTTGAGGGGCTGCCCCAAGCTGCAAACCTTAAAACATCCAGCCCTCACCGCTGAAGCCAAGCACACACCTGCTCTTGCTGTGGAGCTGCCTCTTCCATATCTTTAATCCTTTTTTTTACAGCCTGCCTTGCCAGTGCAAAATGTGCTCACGATGTTAAACTTCCCTCATTAGGCTGAACATTCCTCTTTTTAACCTCTTTAACCTGCAGCATTCCCATTGGGAGCACCCTGTCTCCATACTTCTCAACTGCTCTTAATTAGATTGGGCATTTCTTGCCTCCACTGTATATTTACAATTTAGGAACAGGAAAAAATACCGCCTGCACTTAAGGGCTTTCTTCCCTTCGTTCGCTTCCCGTGCTTGATATGTTGGACAGCAGGAGGTGGAAATTTTAAAGCCCAGAGGAGCAGAACTTGTCTGGGAGGACAATCCAAGGCAGTTTAAGTCATTCTTTAGGCAGGGCTGATTTCATATCTTGATGGATTTTTACATCAGCTCTCACTTTTTTTATTTCCATGGCCCAGTGTGCGCATGTCCCTGCGCACACACACACACACAACCTTATTGTCTGTCGTCTGCTCTTCTCCTGCCATCAGCCTTTTATTATTGTTGATGTCTTTTCATTCCTGATGCCAAACTTGATTTGGAGATCACAGTACTGAGGATTTGGAGCACTGTAGATGGAAAACTGAAGTCCTAAGTGACTGGAGCTCTTGGCCAATCTAATTGTTATTGACATTTGTGTCTGATTGTTCATCAAGGGAGATTTGACTTGCAGGCCAAATCATTCTATTACCAGGGTTCCTTTCAACCTTTTCTCTAACATAAAAAAACACCCTCACCCCAGTCAGCAGCAGCAGAATCAATGGCAATATCTGGAGATGTGAGAGGCAGGAGTGAAGCTGGAGATCACGTAGGTCCCGTTTGAAATGTGCGAGCAAAAGATCCGAGAGCTGGCGGTGTTGCCTTACAGGGGGGAAAAGGATCTCATTAACAGACTACCGTTTTCATGGCAAGGTGAAGGAGGCAGAGGAAGGAGGGGCTGGCAGGGATAATTATATTAAGGTCATTTCACCTGTCAAAACTTTCCCTTTAGTGGTGTCCCTGGTGCCCTGGGATAACATCCAGATTTGTCCTGAATGGTGTCTCTGTTCCTGCTTAGGAGCCTTGACTGGTGGGTCGTGAAGCGAGCTGCATGAAAGGAGCCCTGAAGGCACCCTTTTGCCTTCTTTTCACCTCCTGCTCTCCTTTGATTTTGCTTTTCCCCCCTCTTGAGTTTCAGGGTGGGTAATGACGAAGCCCTGCTGTGCCGCTTGCCCGGAGTCGCGCTCTCTCCGGGAAGCACCGAGGCAGCTGGCACAGCAAACGCCCCATGTGCAGCCAGGTTCCTGTCTCCCTGCATTTCCAACCCACTTACACCCTGCTGCAATGCCAAATTTATCCCCCTTGAAAGCTCTCCTCTGGAGCAGAGAGGGATGGAGTGAGGCTGATTTTGCTCATTAGACTAATGGTGGAAACCGGAATGATGCAGACACAGGGATCAAAACAGAGCCAAGGGAAATATTCTGTTTATCCACTTGAAAGAGGAAGGAGTAAGGGGGTGGCTGATAAACCAGAGCATCCTCATTCTGGTGATGAGCCTTAGAATTACCTACCCTCCTTCATGTTCCGAGACATTAAGTTATTTCGTTTTCCAGGAGTTTGGGGAGTGGATAATTTCTGCAGGTAATCTTTCTCTCAAGGTAGGTGGAGATGGCCTCGCTTCGCTAACATTAGCAACTAGAAGTAATTTGGGAAAGGAGGCGATGGGAGGAGCACAATAGGGTTCATTCAGGATCACGCAGGTTTTACGTGTCACCATGGAAACAGCAGAAATTTCAAAGATCAAAGACTTCTCCACCAAAAGTTGCTACCTCAATGTGTTGGGTAGCTTGAGAGAGAACTGAGGATGAGGAGGAAGTGAACCTAATTCCCCTGGCCTTCGGCAAACAGCTCAGTGAGTCAGATTTATCCTGCTGAAGTTGCATTGTTGGGGTTTGAGAGATGGTCTTGGCTTAACATGCCCTGCCTTTGAGAGATGCTCAGGAGCAGCAGTGAGTCACGAACAGTTGTGACATGCAGTAGGAGTTGATGAGTTTCCCTAAATCGGGACATATTTGGATCCTGGGATTCTCTTTCAAGTAGGAAAATAAGCAGAACCACATAGTTGCTAATAGTACGTAGTTACTACTACTTTTTAATTAATTATTTCCTTTGAGAGATGAGCGAAAGGCGTTGAGCTGTGGATGCAGAGTGGAAGCGCCTGGTGAGTGGTGCCATTAAGGTTGAACTGTTGGACATCTGCATTTTGCTCCATTGAAAGAGTTAAATGGCCCCCAGTGTTAAAAAGGATTCTTGGGGGCAAAACCCTGCAGTCTGTGGTTCTGAGAGTGCCAGGGGAATTGGTCAAACTGAGATGTGTGTGACTGTGTGTAACTGTGTGTAACCTGTCACACCAGCCTCTGTCACTCCAGGCTTGTCCCATCATATCTACCATATGAATAGCCATGATAGCAGCCTGTTCTCTGTTTCTGTCTGACTGTTTGGCCCAGTGCTGCTCTTCTACCCTCCTGTCTCCTGAGCCAGCTTAATTCAGCAGGAACATAACTGGCCAGACTCATCTCTGACTCTCTAATTGCTTTATTTGTTTTTGATGAAGTCTTTTGGGAGATATTTCTCAATAAATGCCACTTTCTCCTTTCTGGAGGCAGGCAGGGGTGTAAAGGTACCATACAATGCTTTGGCCCTAAATAAGGAGGAAAAATACCCAAATGAGGAGAGTGCATCCTCACTCCTTGAGGATGTGAATCTCCCCTTGGGACCAGACCAAGTTGCTGTTTCAAAAGTCTTTCAGACCTATAAAAAGCTGGTTTAATCATAGCACAGTTTGTAACTTGGGCCTTGAGGAGGATGAATGAACAAGTGTAAATGCCATTGCTCTTTCAGGAAAGGACAAGCCAGAATTTTGATCATATCAAGGGCAATGGGAAGCAAAAATATGTGCTGGGGCTGGCACTTGAGTATCTACCCTGAGTCTCACTCCTGCCAGGTGTTCCTGCCATGGCTCCCAAGGCAGCGACGCTTCCAGTGCAGTAACCTGAATCATTTTAAAGAGCAAAGCAGAGACAAAGCACAGCATTGTCAGCAGCAAAGGTTGAATAAGAAGACCTTTGGGAGCCCTGCCACTTCTCCCTTTTAATCTGATCAGCAAGCAGCATTCTTGTAATTCCCTCCAGGTCACTCTGAATTCCTGCAGTTTCTCAGCCAGGTTGAAGCCTTTCCCTCTGATATTAAATAATCTTCAGGCTGAGAGAAAAACAACAGAGCAGGATCAAGGCAAGGCTCAGTTTATATCAGAAACCAGCAGGAAACTGCTGCTACCTTCTCCCAACAGCTCTGAGACTCAGGAATTCAAGCCTTACCTTGCACTGTGAGCTCTGCTTTTAAAATACTTTGCCAGGTCATTTTGAGAGGGTGTGTTGTGGTTTTTATCATAAAGCAGTGCTCGCTCTTGTGATGTATCTGTAAACTTCAGTTGTTCTGGCTTAATTCAGGTGAAACAGCAGCTTCAGTGGTAACCCAGAGCCATGGGACTGCTCCTAAAGCTCATGAAGACAAGGTTGGCTTGGTTCAAATCTCACCTCTGTTGTATGTTGGGGGCACAGTGAAGCACACAGACACAGAATGAGGCAGGAAGATGAACCAAAGGAATTAAAACCACTTCTGTCCCTCAGTGGGAAATAGTGCTAGTGCCAGAATTCCTTACTCCAGCTGCCCTAGAAAAGCACTTCATTCACTTCAGGGACTGCTAACTCCAGCTTAATGTTGAACTCCAAAGATTTTAAGTGATGCTGGAGAGATGAGACTATTTTGAGAAGTGAGGTGTTTCTGTTTTTCTGAGGACTTGATCTAGAAAAGGAACAAATTTTCTTTCAAAATATACAAAATAAATATTCCTACCATGGAAATGCATAGCCTGAAGACTCAAATGACATTGGGTCACTGCTTTCTTTTATCAATAACTTTGAAGTCTCGTCCCAGTTTTCTAATTTAGATTCTTTTGATAAGAGGTTCTCAGGGAGCCTGGGCAAAAGCCAAGGCCTTCTCCTGCTAATAATGTGTTGGGAACAAAAGTACCAGTAGCAGTTCCAGTTTTGAGGATGGGCCAAGTCTTAAAAGTGGCTGTGGGGACTCTGCAGAGACAAACCCTGAGACTTAGGACTGTTTTACATTTCAGCCAGCTCTTGGACCCAAGGGCATGAACCGTGTGCTGGGATTGATCTTTAAAAGCATCATGCTGGTTCTCCATTCCTGGGCTCTGCCATGCTGGACTGATGTATGAGGTGGATTTCACTGACTTGCTCTTTGAACTCCCTCCTCGTCTCATCTGTTCACAAAAACTTGTTCATGTTTCAAATAATAAGATGGAGAATTAAATGAACAGCTTGTAGCTAAGTTAATTTTTGAGCAGGTGCTCTTGGGGATGAGCCAGCCCTGGACAGAGCCCATCCTCGTCTGAATGACATGGAGATGTGTGGAAGGAATGGGGAGTGATGATTTCTAGAGTGGACAGTGACTGAGTCCTGTTATTCCTACCACCTGAGAGTGGGCAGTCCTGGAGAAGGTGGGAAGGTACAAAGGCTACCTGACTCCAGAAGTTACCTCCTCCTCCGTGTAGGGTTGGGGGATGCTCATGAACACTAAAGAAGAGCTTGAAAAAGAGCTTTCTTTGCTCCAAGACCTAAGGCAGCTGCCAGCTGAGCACATCACATCTACAGTTTGCTGGGTGTTTCAGCAAGAAGGAAAATGGGATCCTTGTGTCCAGGGGAGCACCCTGGCTGTCTCAGCCACCCCATCTCCAGGACTGGTCACTGCAGGTGCACTGAGCACTCAGGCCTGCCCTGAGGAATGCTAGTGCTGGGACATTTGTGCTGGAGCCATGGCTCTGGGAGCAGGGGGACCACTGGATCCGTGCTGGCTGGGCACTGCCCCGTGCTTGCACCAGCTGTGTGTGCAGGACCTGAGCCCCGAGAGCTACAGCTCATTCTGTAATTAATTAGTGATTCCTGACCCCAGGCAGCTCCAGCCCGCTGACAATAACAAGATTGCAGGAGCTGCCTCTGCACCCTCACCACTCTCATTACGTTAACTGAAATCCCCTGCAACAGGGACAGGAGCTGCTGTCAGGGCAGGGATAAACCTCCTGCTCTCCTTGCTTTGGGTCTGTTTCCCTGTGGAATGAGCCCTTGGGTGTTTCCCCCACCCTCAGTGGCTCCTTGCCCCGGGGCATTGCCCCAAAGGCCTCGGCAGTGCCAACAGCACAGCTCACCCCCATTGCCCATCCAACCCACTCACCAGCTGGGACGGGAATTCTTTAGGAATTCTCCACAATGCCCTCTGTAGGCTCTAGATGAACAAAGCACACACTTTCCAGTGCCAGGGGAAGCGGGAATGGGCTGGGGCTGCAGCAGGACACGGCTGCCTTGGAGCTGGAGTAGCCCTGGGGAGGACCTGGCTGTGGTTCCCTGGGTGTATCCTGGTGGATCCCAGCAGCGCTCCCGGCTGTGCCAGCTGTCCGGGAGAGCTCTGCAGCGAGGAGGTAAGCTGGGAGCTGTGCTAGCGTGTTTGCTGTCTCACACGGGGGTGCTTTCACACTCAGAATGGTTTTAATTATTTGTTGGAAGATTTTGAGAGCTCCCAGGGTAATGGAGAGGCCTCAGTCAGTGTTTCCTAGCTGAAGGCATCCATGGATGTGCGTTCCTCGCCTTACTCACAGCCCAACCTTGCATCAAGAGTGGGGCCTGTGCCAAGTGCCTGGGTGGTTCCTTGGTGGCTCTGGTCATGGTTCTCAATAGTTGGCAGCTCCAGGCGTGTTGGAGTTTGCACCAAGCTCTGTGGAATTTGTAGAGAAGTGTCTGCTTCTCCTAAATTATCACTTATTATTTTGCCTTACAACAGTGCAGTAAACATAACCTTGCATGGGTAAAACTTTCTTTGTGGGAATAGCAAAGTGACTCGGAAAGACAGTGAAAGGGCTTCAGCTGCAGAGGTGAGTTGTGGCTGAGCTTCAACCCTATATTCCTGTCCCTTGTTACACTGTGCAATTCCTAATGTTCAGGAATCCCTTTAGTGTCAATTCTTGAGCAAGAAAAGACTCCCTCCTGGTTTTTTTTTTTCCTGGAAGAAAGTACCAACAGATGCTGCTGACTAACTGAACTCACACTTCCAAGCAGGAAAAATCAAAGGAACAGGTTCCTTTCCTTGCTTGGCCTCAGACTTCATCTCCTCTGGGTGAACAGTGTAAGGAACTAGTCCAGAATTTTTTACATAGGTTTTATAAAGTCATGTTTGTGGTGGAGGTGGGAGGAAGGATCCCAAATGGGGGGTGATAGCTCCTGCTGAGGGCATCTCAGCTCCAATGTGATCCATGCATTCCCACAGCGCTGAATTGCCCAGCATCACTGCTCATCACCCAGGTATCTCCCTGCAAGGCTTGGAGCTCGGCTCTGAGCGTCAGCTCTGTCCCTGTGACCCACAGCGCGTTGCTGGAGACCCCACACACCTTCCCCTGCAGGCTGGGTGGGCACAGAGGAGTGAGTGTGGGTACAGCGTGAAGGGCGAGCACAATAGAGCAGGGCCAGATGTTGGCACATCAGTAGGGAAGCAGAGTGGCCAAGAGCTGTCACCAGGACAACCAGAACACTGATGGATTGGTCCAGCCCTGTCCCCTGCACTCTGTAGCTGCCTTCCCACCCTCAAACCATCCCTCCCATGGGCTCTTCCGCCCATTCCTTAGATCCTCTGCAAGGCACTGACAGAGCTGTAGCAGGGCTAACATTTCTCCAGACAGTGCTGATCTGCAGGGGGCTGTTTCCATTTCTCTCCAGTACTTGAGGATATTTTATGGGGAGAAGAGGCTCATGGTTTTGGGTGGTTTGGAGTGCACATGGACACAGCTGATGTGGTCCACTTCTCTTTCCTTGCACTCACCCCACAAATCCCACTCCAGTGTGGTTCTTCATCAAAGCCCACATGATGTGATCTGATACTTGCCTGTCCTTGGGGAAAGAAAAAGCACTGAGTGATTCCTTTTGTTTTAAGCTGTGTAATTGGTAAGGAAAACATATCCTCTTCTAGTGGCTTTTCTTTTATTGTCATGTTTAGGAAGTTTTCTCGCATGTCATAACATTTTGTCTCTTTTTACTGAAATCCTTCCATGAAGGAATGATTGTTTGCACAAACAGACTGACATGTTGATACAGGCTGACAACTGCATGGCTAAGACCAAAATAAAATGTAAAGTAAACACATTTGCATAAGTTTATAATATGACCCAGTTCTTACGAAGCGGAGGAAATGGGGAGATGTGAATCTAAGCAGCTTATCTTGCATCTCCCATTTCTGCTGTGCCCCTCATTCTTAACCTCTGCTCCGTGAGTGCCATGGGAGAGTTGTCTGATTTTTCCATTCAGATTTGAAACAACAGGTCCCTCTTGTAGTTCACTTGTGGTTTTGTTTTGCTTAGGAGCATTCCTGGTTTTCCCCTCATGTGAAACTGGTTGGTCTTTTTCATCCTTTTTCTACTCGGTTACACTTTAAAAGGTTTCTGTCAGTGTATTTTCTATCACTTTGAAATTGCAATGACATGCTGCTCTTTTGTCATAACTGTGGCATCACAAAATGCTGATTTGGTACTATCTATTTTTGATCTGCTTGTGGCATGATTTCCTTAAGGATTGAGATTGGTGCCTCTTTTTCCAGATGAGAAAACCAGAGCGTAGAGCAGTGATTTCCTTTTGGACTCAGATCACTGCTGCCCTGGCTGAGTGAAGTGAAATTTGTTCGTTCTCAGCTGACTGGAAATGATACAGCTCCCTTGTTGATGTGTGTGACTGGAAGCAAGCCCTTGCCCAGACACGCAGGAGTTCATCCAGCAGTTTGTGGCATCAGTCAGGTCAAAGTTGTTTGTTGGCTTTCACAAAACTACTCCCAAAAACTATGAATCCTAAAAATACCTTTTGAAGGGCCTTCTCTGAATCTGGCTGTCCCAGAGGGAGCCAAAGGGCCCTTATTCCTAAAACTGCAGTTAATCCATGCTGCAGTTGGAGAGAAGGAATGAGGGAGGTCTTGGAAAAATAATGTTAAGTCCTTGGAGCAGAAAGATGCTTAAACCCGACTGCCACAATGGTAAAGATGGACTCCAGCTCCATCAAAGGACATTTCTTTGACTTGCCCAATTTCTGCCTGCACTTAAACATCTCTGTTGGATTTCCTACAGTAACCAAAGGCAGAGGAACTTCTAAATTCAACTCTCAATCTCAGAACCTTAGATGTCCCTCAACTCCCTGCAAGCCTCTCCCAGCGGATGTCCATGGCCCCAGCCATTGTTGTTGGTAGTAGAGGGGCAGAGTTAAGTTTTCTATCAGCTTTGAACAGAGCCATCTTGGTTTTGATTAGGAGGAGCCCATTGGTGCCAAACAATCTGACTAACAGTGCCCTCTGACTAACAGAGTGTGAGCAGTCCTTGCTGTGGAGAGAACACAATAGTGCTTTACAAATTTCTTGATGAGAGCTCAAAGCCCTGGTCTCCTAGGGCATGAGCAATTCAGATGCACCATCATTCCATGTATGAGTTTCTGGGAGAGAGTGGGATTTAGGGGAATATTTATTTCTGGGTTTCCTTTTGCCTATTTTGGGCAGTTTCTAGGTTGGTGAGTTGTCATCCATGCCTTGCTTGGATGGTCATTATTTTAGGAACTGGCATTCAGTCCTTGGAGCTGTGAGATCTCACAGTGACCCTCATGTCACTGTCCTTAGGAGGGTCCCAGCTCTCCATCCCCATGGCTTGCTCAGCTGAGCTCCCTCTGGAGCTCCAGAGCTGATAGGGAATGCAGCTGTTTTCCTGCTGGCCCCTCTGGCTCTGAGTTCCAAAGGGAACTGGAGGGTCCGGGCTCTGTTCATCACCATCTGACCCTGTTGTCATCTGCGGGGCTTTGCCAATGACATTGCAAATGAGGAGAGTGGCACAAGGGTGCTTGGTTGTGGCAACATCACCCTGGAATAACAGTGGGGAATGCTATTTAGGACTTTTTCCCATGTTGTTACACACACTAGTAAGAGTCTAACAAGAAAAATATGTGTTTATGAAATCCTAGACATGGTGTCCCCACAGCCAGACCCTTCATGTGTCTTTATTTTGTTGGATTTTGGATGTGCCTCTCTCTTGACAGGACATGTCCAACCTTAAAAAGTGTCAAGATTTTCAAGACTTATAAGCCATAATTTTGATTTCCAAGAGGCAGCAATGGAGCTGTGATATCCAAATTATCCATGAAATACACTGGTGCCTTGGCTAGTGCTGGATCCTTTAAAGGGTGAGGTTTGGGTAAATATTCTAGAAGAGTTAGAGCAAAAATACTGTTTGCAGAAGAAAGAAGACTTGGGAAGGGGTTGACTGATGCTTGTATTTTGTCATTCTGGGTATTTTTCTGTGTCACATATCCACTTTAGGACACTGGTATTAAACTCTGATGTCATATGTTGCAGGTTCTGTGTCTTTTCCAGTTTTTTTAGAAGAGCTGGGAAGAGTTTTGGTGTATGTGGGAAAAATGTGGCAGAGATGAGTCTGTGAGCACACAGGTCCCAGCAGATGTTCCTATGGCCAGGACACCCCAGGAGAGGCAGAGCTGAATGTGACTCATGGGATTTTTAGCTGTGCTCTCCCAGACTGACAGTGAAGCTTCATCTTAACTGAGGGAACTGGGCTGAGAGTGTTCAGCTGGAGAAGGCTTCAGGGAGACCTCAGAGCCCTTTCCAGTGCCTAAAGGGGCTCCAGGAGAGCTGGAGAGGGACTGGGGACAAGGGATGGAGGGACAGGATACTGGGAATGGCTTCCCACTGCCACAGGGTAGGTTTAGATGGGATATTGGGAAGGAATTGTTCCCTGGGAGGGTGGGCAGGCCCTGGCACAGGGTGCCCAGAGAAGCTGTGGCTGCCCCTGCATCCCTAGAAGTGTCCAAGGCCAGGTTGGACAATGGGGCTTGGAGCAGCCTGGGATAGTGAGAGGTGTCCCTGCCATGGCAGGGGGTGGGACTGGATGGGCTTTAAGGTCCCTCCCAACACAAACCATTCCATGATTCTCAGAAACTGAGAGACCTGAGTCTGTAATTGTGGGTTTTGAAGGTGATCTGGAACAAAAGGGGAAAATGTCAAAGCCAGAGCTGAGCCAGTTTATGTAACCACCACATTCTCTCCCTGGCCTTGCTGCAAGCTTTCTGAGAAACTATAGACCAGTCATATATTTCCCTCCACTGCCCTGGTATTATTATTTGAGAATTAGAAATAATTAGCTGTTTTTTGCCTGTTGCATCTGTTCAGACCACAACTAACTGGAACTTGACTTTCCACTCTGTGGCCAGACACGAGAGCAAGACGTTAGTCTGAACGTTTGGCTTGTCTGATCATTTTCATAGCTAATGTATCAGATAAAACCAAGTACAGCAAGAACGTGTCTCATTCCTGAGTCTGCTCTAAAGGTTGGCTTGACAGTCATGTATTTCTGCACCAGTGGAGCTGCTTAAGCCAGTGTAATTGTGCTGCCGCATACATGGGTGGGACTGATTTTGAACTGGAGACATTAATGGCTCGAGCGTGGTGTAGGACTCCAAGAACAAAGGACATGGAAGTTTGACTCCCAGATCACAAGTGGGAGATGATAAGGGCATTATTTGAGTCTTCTGGGTATCATCCGATGTATATCAGATCATCTGAGTCCCCTGATGAAGGAGGTGGCTGATAAACCTAGCCTTGTGGCAATTCTACCACCCCAGCTTTCAACGTTCACTGGTTCATGCTGGCAGGTAAAAAGATATTAAAGAGATGTGTACCTCTTATTCCTTAAAAGTCCTTTTTTTTTACTACCCTGTGTCTCCCAGGTCATCTGCACTGGTTTTTCATGTCATTCTGCTGGGGAGGAACACAGGGCTTGAGCTGGCATCTGCGGGGAATTGCTGGGAAGCTTCGTCCTGATCGTGCTCACGCTCCAGATCGTTTACACAAGCTTTGCAAATCCAGTGCTTTGGGAATATGGTCGGGATATGCTAGAATAAACTAAGCATGCTGCTTCCATGAAGTGTGGGAGCAGTGAGTCACATTACACAGAGGGACTTACGTAGAAAAACTCCCTGCTAGGTGTCAGAAGAAAATGTGTTTTGTGCCTGCAGCCTCTGCGGTTGGGCAACACATGCTGCAAAAATGTTCTGGATGTGCAGGAAACCAGCTAGAGCTGGGAGCTCTGACCAGATCCCAGGAATACAGAAATCCTACGCAAACGTCCAGAAACTTCTCAGTGGGAAAACAGGACACGAAATAGACTCCTGATAGATTTACAGGGCTATGGTTTGCCCCTTTCAAAGGGGATTTGTTGGATACACCCTGATGCAAGTTTGGATGGAGCTGCTGCTGCTCATGGCAGAATATCTGAGATCACAAACTCCCTCCTTCCCCATTCCCATCAGAGAACCCCTTGAGGAAGGGAATAGCCTGGTATTGAAATTGTCTGCAAGCTAGTTAGATCACATCCCTAGACTGCTGCAAGGGCTCTTGGATAATGTATGTATAATGTTTTTTTATGGCTTTTTATGAAAAAGGAAGTCAGGGCCAGGTTGGTGAGACTGGAAGAGCAGGGAGTGGATTGGCTGTCAAGGGTCAACCTCCCAATAGCCCTGTGATCAAAGGCTGCTCTCAGCAGCATGAGTTTATAGGCAGCCAAGACAAACAATAAATGACTTTATCTCCTTTCAAAAAAGAAAAAAAAAAAAAAAAAAAAAAAAGACGTAAGTTCCAGATTTCTGGACTAGACAAATTTTGGTTGTTATTCCCCTTCTCTCTCCTAGTGCAGCTATTTCTAGATGTAGGATGATAACAGGGAGGCAGCAAAACAAAGCCCAAACGTGAACCAGGCTGTGCCGTGTTCACAGGTGGTGAAAATTCGTGCAGAGCTGAGGAACTCCAAGCAGCAGGACCAGTTTACTCCTGCTGAGAATCTGGCCTTCACCAGCAGCTGTCGCTGGAAAAGCAACAGGAAACTGTGAATTGAACCGTGGCCATTTCCCCTGCTTCGATCCCTTCTCTGAAGGTGTTGCCTCATTTGTTTGCAGTTGGAATATTGCCTGTTTGGCTGTCCCAGCTGGGCCTCCAAAGTCAGCTGGTCAGAGCACAGCTGGCCAGTTTTAAACATGCTGGCTGCAGTCAGCTCTCTGGATAAAGTGAGCAGAGGGGAAAAAACATTTTGGGCTCCTGTGTACTTGATTATTTGTTTGGGAGGGAAAGGAAGATATGAGAAGAAAGACTTTCATTCCTAAAATGGAAAAAGTTTCAAAACATTTAGTTGGGTTTGGATGTGAGGGAGAGGAATCTTCTCAAACTGCAGAGTGTTCTTGATTTAGGATTTCCTGTTGGATATGTTTCAGAAAGCTATTCCAGTCATAAGTGGCCAGATTCTCAGCTAGAATAGATGTGTAAAGCTCTGCTGATATGAATCCATGTAGCACTTTGACCCCAGCCTAAGATCTTAGGCCATGGTCTGGTCATGGATTGTGAAGATCTATCCCTGTTTATGGGCTCAGGGCAGGACTAAATCCAAACAGAAGTCACAGTTCTGAGGTTCAGAACTGCATGTGGGTGTTTAATCCCCTCCAGTGCTGACACCCTCAGTATGTGAGGGTTTGACTGTTCTTGGAAGATGTCTTAATTCAAGACTGAGAGGTTTGTTTGGTGTTATGCTAAGTGGGCCTGGTCACATCAGTCTGGGGAGAGGCAGGAAGCCCCCCAACCTTCCAACCAAACAGTCTTGGGGGTTTTATACACATCACATGTTTGTACCCTTCTACACACTGAACATGGAAAATATTGTGAGAAAATATTTCCAAGCCAGGATTTAGTGCTGAGAATAGAGGCAAAAAAGCCCTGGGGGCTCAAGAGAACATATTTCCATAGTCTTTCCAGATGTCCACACAACAAAGTAGTGGAGAGTTGGGAGGGGATTGCCCTTTCCAGTCGTGAGTGCTCCTGAGACAATCATGGGGACTGTGGCCTGGATGTGTAGGAACAGGACCATGGCAATGGAGCTGCTGCCCAATGAAGGATGAAGCAGCAGGAGAACTTCACCTTCTCTTCTTCCCATCCACCCTGGTGGACTCAAAGGGATACATCTAATCTCCTGTTCTGGATTTTGGGATAGAAGGGAAAATTGGGTCCAGGCCTGCATACTGAGGCTAGCAGCATAATCAATAACAGGATAGGTTGTCTGGTTCTCTGTCCTGGGTCTTACTAAGTGAAGCTGATCAGGTTTCGCCAATGGCTGCAGCCTAGGGTAGAAGGGGTTTCTCCAGGGGTTACTGAGCTCTGGCTGGAAGCTCTGAGCTGAAGCAGAGAGAGATTTGTCAATATTTGTGGGGTTTTGATTTTTTTTTTTTGTCTCTTACCCTTTCTCCCACCATGGGAAGGAGCAGCTGCTGGAGACCTCCATATGAGGGGAGGATTTCCAGGGCTGGGACAGGAGGGCCCTAGATTTTGTTTCCTTGGCTGGCACTGCTGCTCCAGGGTGTATTCCCAAATCCCTGACTTTGTTTCCACACCTGTCAGCAAGGGCTGGGCTGTGTCCACTGCTGCGCTCTCCCCTTGATGTCTCATTCTCTCTGTTCACATACTGTGTGTTCCTCTGCCTTCCTCCCACCCTTCACAGTCAACACTGCAGCAGCCTGTGAGTGACAGCAAAAAATGAGAGAATTTATTTTGTTGAACTTTATTGACTTACAGGCCTTTGTTTTAAGCCTTTAACATTCAGTCTGCTGCCTGCTGCTCCTGCCTTGTAGGAGCTGTTGAACTCCAGAGGCACCAGAGCTCACAGGTTGGTGCTAACACACCTGGTACCTTCAGAAGGTCTAAGAAAACGAGGTTCTTGCTTGCCCAGGGATTTTAGTGAAGTTCAAATCTCCCGTTCCTAGAAAGTGCTTGTGAGTCCTCCAGTGAAAATGTGCTGCATTTCCCCAGCATGGTTCATTATTTATACAGTATTTCTGCATAATTACCAGGCTCATGTGAAGGTCTCAAGGTGCTCTGCAGATGCCAAGGTGTGACCTCACCTGCAGTTAATGAAACTCTGGTGACCGATAGACCTGTGACTTGCCCAGGGCACAAAGCACTGGGCAACGTGAGCCGGCTCCCTACCTCCACCCTGATGAGTTACCCCCATTCTGCTGCTCCAGAGAAGCTGGAAATCCAGTTTAACCATCTGCTTGGGAATTCCCCAGTAGCTGGAGGGGATGGAGCATTCTCACACCCCAGCACCGAGGGTGCGGTTGAGGTGAAGGACGCATGCGTGGGATTGGTGCGCACTGCCTGAGCCTGGCTGACCCCCAAGCTGTCCCTTGGGAATTGGGACAATTGCTCAGGACTCAGCGTGGCACTTTGGACTGCCAGCTGTTTCCCAAGGTTGGACAGCATGTCCTCAGCATCCTGGAAGCTCAGTGACTGTGTTTTGGCTGGGATGTAGCTGGAAGAAGAGTGTCTGATGTGCAGGTGTGGGGAATCTTCCCCATCTCTCTGGTTAGATGGATTGTGGTAACCTGGGGTTTAGCTGCTCTAGAAGCCGAGGACAGAGCTGCATTGCTCTTGAGCAGAGCAGACTTTATGAGGGGGGAATACTCTCAAAACCATCAAAATCTCCCTCTGCAATTAAGGACATTTCTAAAATAATAGCTGTAAGTACCCTCAAACATTCTAAAAGTGGTTTGCAGCATAGTATTGTTAGGGCCTGGTTCTCCAGAACTCACACTGGAAGTTATGCCATCTTCCACTGTCAGACAACAATTTGGAAAGCCCCAGCTGTTGAACAACATGTGGCAGCAGCATGTGCTCCAAAACTGGGGAGAAATCCATAAAGTAGTGACAGCCAAGCCATAATTTGGACCACCACTGGTCTGCAGGGTTGGGTTTTTTTTTTTAGCATCTCTGATTGGTTTTTCAATTCATCCTGATTTCTTCACAGAAATAACTCAGTGGTTTGAAGGAGGAACCTGTGGTTCCCTGTTGAGTGGAGAGGCCCTGCTGCTGTGGCAGAAGAGGGGGGCTGGTGCTGCTCTGTGGTCACTGGTGGTACAGTAGGAGCTGAGAACATCACCTGGACAGAGGTGATTTATTCAGTAGTGTAGGGATCTATTGCCAAACCCCACAGATTATTGCATAAGGACATCTTGGGAGGCCAACATTAAGGTTATTTATTGCAATAAGGAGTTTTAAAATTTATTTTTCTGATAAAGCTCCCAATGAGAGCAGCTCAACAGAGCTGACTGGATCTCAGTAGGATATACCCATATGGAGAGGGCAGCACTTGGAGTCTTGCTCTGTGCTGGGTGTGGAAGGCCATTCTTATGACCCAATAGTCAATATATTGGAGAAATCTGTATCCAGCAATGAAGTCTGGATTGAGTTAGAATTGCCCAATGACCTATTAGTGCAATATACTTGTTCTTTTTCCTGGCATGCTTGGGTTTTTCTCTACCCCTCATGTTTTTTTCCTGCAGTTCACAGATAGCTGGGGAAAAGTACTGCCTTTATTTTCTGCATGGCAGAAAACATCTTCATTTTCTGCCTTTTTTTTTTTTTTTAAGCATAATTAACAGAGCAAAATTGCTTGCAGATTCTGCTTTTCAACGGTCAAAAGACAAACTGCCGGTTTTGCTTTGGGGTTTTTTTATGGCTGAATTTTGGGAAAGAGGGGATAGAAGAATTAAAATTACCTGCTTTTTTGTAATGGGTAAAAACAGGAACCTTTTCATGAGAATTGACTGACGACAGTACTTTTTTTCTAGGGAGGAGGCAGGATTAGGGTAAAGAGCAGAAAGAGCAGCACGAGTTAAAACTCATTTTGCCAAGTGAGCGCACATCAGCACACTCAACAAAATTCCACCCTGCCTCTGCTCTTGCTACATTGAGTTGGATGCCATTAACCTCCCAACTGCACTTTCTTTTGCAAATATGGTTTTCATTTTTCCTGTTTTGCTGCTGTTTAGGCCCTTATCAGTTCCTTGCTTGACAAGAGATGCTTCTGCTTTTTCTTATTTGTCCTTGCCTTCCACACTCAAGCTTGAACATTTCCCATCATTGTTGGCTTGTTTCATCACAGACCAAATCATTCCCTTGCCTGTCCCCCCTCCCCTGCTGTTGAGCTTCATGATGAGGAGTGTGGAGGAAGGAAAATACAGAGCTCATTTATTTTTAAGTAACTGTAACTAATGGCTTCATCAGCTAACGTAGTGGAAAATATGCAAACTGCTTGGAGGAGAGTGGATGTTAAAAATGTAACTACAACATTATTGAGACATCTTTCAGCTCTAATGACAGACTGAATAACAAACATGTCAGAAACTTTGTTGCTTCTCTAAGCAAAACCAAGTAATTGGATTTATTTTCAGTGATGATTTTTCCTTTTACATAGTCAGCTCCTCATCCATTTTGCTGTAGACCTTGTCAGATCTCTTTGAATAAACAGCTTTTTTTTCTTAAATGGTAGAGTGAGCTGGGGGACAGGACTTTTTTGTACCTCCCTTTCTTCTCTGCTACACACTTTTTTTTGGTTTATCATGTAGGACCAATTCTGAAATGTTTCTGCTGTGGCTCCATCACATGCATGCATTGGTTGTAGCTCTCTGTTCCCCTTGAGCACATCCATGAGTGATGTGGACTGGACCCAATTTATTTATTTCTCAATAATTATATTAGCTTGTATCAGCTGATGATCTGGTCCCCGTAGTCTGGAGCTGTGCAAGTTCTTGTGCAAGCCTTTGTGTAAGTTAGGGGCTGCTCGTTCTGCTGTGGCCAGCAGGCTCTTCTCTGCAAGAATACCATGATGGTGCAGGCTTTGAACAGCACAGGAGAGTCTACAGTGGGATCTTTTCTCACGGGAAATAGGGGAATCAAATCCATTTGTCTAATGGGACAACCCTTGAGAAAGCATGCATTGTCTTTAAAGGTATCCTCCCAAAGAAAAAGGTTGGTTGGATTTCCATCCTTCCCCGATGGAGGGGCTGGGGAGGCCCTCATGGCACCGTGCCGCGCCGCACCTGCCAGCCCCTGCAGCTCTCTGCTCCAAATTGCTCCTTGCCCTTCTTGGCACCAGGAGCTAAACCTGCAGCTCTCCCTCTCTGAAAGGGAACCCCGGAGCTGGCCCGCAGCTCTGCACAGCTCTGGGGACACGGCAGCTCAGACACATGGTTCTTGCATGTGCGTTTCTTTTTAATTTAACGCAGAGCTGCAGCAAACCATTCCACCCACAGGTGAGATCCTTGGAAAACTGACTGCCCAGAGCTCTGAAGCTTTCAGCCTTCACGCTAACGCACGGGCCCAGCTGGCTGGAGATTAAAGAGCACAGTTGAAAACCAAAAAGCATTTGAAATTGCACCACTGAGCTGGCAGGAAATTCCAGCTTTTTGTAGATGTCGGAGGCGTTGGAACGGCGAGGAACCAGAAGGTAAAATTCCGGGGTGAATTGCATCATCAGCGTTTCAGCAAAGCCTCGGACATCGGTTGTGCATGGGCGGGGGGGCACTATCCCCACCCCTCCCAATCTTGGAAAGGGGGGAAGAGCATCCTGGCTTGCAGCCTGGCTCATGCCTCAGCTGTCTCTGAGCACAAGAGGCCTCTCAGCTCAGTGTGAATCCCAGAGCGGTGCTCAGCACTTGCTCTGGGGATGGAGCTTCCAGCCCTGTCAGCCTCAGCCAGCCCCAGGCGTGCCAGAGATCTCCAGGGCAGATTGGAGGCTTTTGTTGTGCCCAAGATAAACGTTCCCTTTGCTTCTTGGACTGACTTGCTCGTACTCTTGGAAGATAACTCACTGTTTAGTGGGGTTTTAACTGCTCTGAAAGGAGTCAGTGTTGTGTATGGTTTGATCAGAGAGGACATCTGCCTGCAAGGAACAAGAGTGGGAGACCAAGAGGTCTAAATGGGTTTTTGGACCTTTATCCTTTATTAGAGTAGGCATGTGTGGGCCTGAAATGAGACTGTTGGTGAACAGTGATTCCGAAATCCTCCTGAAAATCGGTGCGACCGCTCATTCCCTTCCCCTCCTAAATGGGCTGCCAAAGATTATCACTCCAGCAACAATGCTTACAGGCAGCTGAAGAACTCGAGGCCTCCTGTGAAGCCATTGGCACCAATGGGAGACTTCAGCTTCCTTTTCTCTCATCCCCTTTCCTCCCCCTTCACCAAGAGCAGATCAAGCCCTGCCAGCATGAGCGGTGGAGAACAAAATCTGCATTGACGACAGATGGAACGAATGTTATGGATGCATCCCAGGCTCTGAGCTGTTGTGCCACATAAATCAGTAGTAAAACTTTGCCAACTCAGAATGCTTCACAGGACCAGACTATCAGCCAGCTTAATGCCTGGCTCTGCAACCCCAAAATTGCATGGTCCAAATAAAAGAAAAAATAAAATAGTGAATTCATGTGCCCTCAGTTGAACTTCCAGCCAGCAGGGCTGGGTTGGGTCCAGCTCCTGGAGATGAATGTGTCTCTGTGATAAGTGACTTGTGAAAGATAATTCATGGTTTGGAAGCCTCCCACTGCACCAGTGGGCCGTGGATGCTGCAGATGAAGTGTGAGGTCCCAGGCTGCAGATGCTATCGGAGCTGGGCGGGCGGCTGGATGTGAGCGATGGCCAACCCCAGCCATGAACCCTGATTAGATACCGAAGAATCAGGGCACCCAAAAATACTTCATCTTGCTCTCCTTGCATGTGTGCCAGTGCCAGGGCCACTCCTTCACAGAGAAAAGCTGGAACCACACACAACCATCGTGTGTGAAAACTCACTCCCGTCAGGAAAGCTGCGTCCTGTGCACTGCATAAATCCCTTGGGATTTAAGACCAAAAAAAAAAAAAAAAAAAAGAGGCAAATAAAAAGATTTGTTGTTAAAATTATGGCTTGGCAACCCCATAGATGTGCGTGGGGGAGAAGTGCCTGCAACCTTTTTAGAGGCATACTTGCCCTTTGGAAAATGAACTTCCATTAAAGTAACAAGGCTTCACCCTTCTTGGTGGGATTTTGGCAGCATGAGGGGGAGAGGAAAGGATGAAATGATCCCTTCAGCTTTCTCACTCTGTCTCAGCAATGATAAAATAAAATATTTTAATGCAGCACTTCAGATCTCTGACAGCTGTGGTAGCCTGGTGTTTACAGAAGACATCCTGTTGTTCAAAGGAGACACTTCTGCCTCGCTGAAATGAAGGGTTTTTAATTTTTTTCCCGTCCTCACTGCTCTTTTATGCAATTTCCATTCCAAGAGGCCATTACAAGGGTGACTCTGCACATTCTGAGGGTTGTAACAGCAACAGTTCTCCATCAAAAAGCAGATCCAGCTTGTGGGAAAACTGCCCTGGCACCCACACGGGGCTGAGCAACACTTGGAAGGGAAAACAAAAGCCTTGATGGTCATGGAACCTCTCGCTGCAGCACAGAGTCCAGCACGTGAGCGTATCCTCCTGGGATTGCATCCTAGCTTGCAGCACAGTGGGATGAATCATAAGGAAATGCCACCCCAGGGAACGAATTGGTCTTTCTTTGAAAGAGCTGATGGCTCTTGGACTAGCGATGGAAGCAGGGAGGGAGGCTGCATCCAGCTTGCTGCATTCGCCGCAGCGCTGCAGGAACACGCCGGCGAGGCCGGGCATGCTTTGCTGCCTCTCCAGCAGAAAACCCATTTCCCTGTGTTTTTGGTTCCTTGATCTTTCTAAATAAACAGTTTCTTTGTACTGAGAAAAAAAAAAAAAAAAAAAAAAAAAAAAAAAATGCTCAGCCATTGGTGCGCTGAAAAGAATTTTTTGGGAAATGGGGAATGTGGGGACTTTCACCTGCTGGCAGTGTCTTTGGTGCTCCGCAGGGATTTTGGAGTCTTCCTCTTCTGAGCAGGGTGATGGGAATGATAGCTCTGAGCCTTGAACAGCTTCTTCAGCTTTGGATCTCCAAACCTGCTGTGCTCTCAGATCTTCCCCAGCCTCGTGGGCATTCATGGCTTTGTTCAGCTGTTGCTTTGCCTCTGGATCAGGACAGCTCGCGGGGCTCCCTCAGAAGCTCAGAGTCACTGAGAGGATTAGCAGCAGGGCCAGAATCAGTGTTTCAATGCCTGCTTACCACGTGCTGTGGGGTAGCTGGAGAAGGGGGAATTTTGGTGTTTTGGTACTGCTTTGCTTGGCAAAGGCTGTAAGACTCAAGGATAAAGTCTGGTTTACCTCTGTGGGATCTTCAGTGGAAAACAGGCGAAGATCTCAGGTCTTTCTGTGATGACACACCAAAGGGAATCCCTATGAACACCACCCTGGCATCCTTTGTTCTTATGCAGGAGATCCTGGGAGCTGTGACTTTAGAGGCCCATGATGTCACCAGGGAGCAATCCCTGCGGATGCTCGAGTTCATTCAGCTGGCTTGGGTAGGAGAAAGGGTGAGTCCCACAGACTGATGGATATCTTGCACCTCCGGCCACTGATTTAAGGGGAAATGTGTCGCCGTCCTCCTGTCTCCCCACAAAAAGCCTTAGATGGAAGAAACTGGGAGATCTTACAAGATCTCTATCAGGAGACTGGCTTTCAAGTGACAGCCACGTCTTTAATCCAGCAAAATCTTTTTGTTTCTATTGATGCCCTACAATAAAAACAAAAGTAAAGAGAGGAAAGAATTAAGAACAGGGAGACTTGCTTTTAAAAGGCTTATAAAAATACATATAAAGCGAGACACGATGAGAACAAAGGGGTAATGGAAGCCGACAGACAGTTCTCATGCCATTAAACTGCATCTCAAAAAAAAAACCCTCTCAAAAAATAATAAAAAAAAGAAGTTAATCGTTATTTGGAGGGGGGGAGTGTTTTTATTGTGAACATGTGCAAATGGAGGCTTCAGCCATATAAAACCCATGCCCACAATAAGTATATTTGTGTAGCAATTAATGTGAGATCACAGGCTCGGCTTTTGCCAAATAGTCGTGTCAGCATGGGGTACATTATGTGTGTCAGGAATCCAGTTTCCAAATGTGGAAGACATTGGGCCACTCATAATTAAATGTTTTGTCATCGCGGGGCAGAGCCGCGTGCGCTTCGGCTGAACCGAGCGCGGCAATTCCAGTGCCATCGCCCAGGGTTTGCTCTTTTGGCAGCTCTTAAGGAAACTTTATGCAGGAGGAATTTCAAGACACTTGTAATTAGATCTCCCCCCCTCCTTCTTTTCTTCCTCCCCCTCCCTGAAATGCAGAGGGCAATTTTGATTTTCTCTCTCAGCCAAGAAAACGGAGTTTCAATTTCTCTTTATCGTAGCAGGGATTATCTCCCTGATTGGTTGCGTTGAGATATCATTTCCATGGGTTTGTGTTAGTGTTTCTAGTAACACTTCCGTGGATCCAATACTTTCTGGGAAGTTTATTACAGCAGCTGCTAAAGGCAAAGCAGAGACATCCAAATAGTAGTGCAGGAACATGCATTTACCACACTTACAACTCCAACAGATTCAGTTGCAAGAACTGCGGCAATATTTCTCTTTGTTTTCCCCTCCTTTTATTTCCTTTTTTTTTTCCCCTTTTCTATTCCTTGTGGTCTTATTAAGATCCAGCAAAGGCTGTGGTCCCTGGTGCTATGTCTCTGAATTAATTTTAAGTAAAGCAGAGGCTGGAATGACGTGTGGGAAGGTTCTTGGCATGGATGGACTTGGCTGGAGTTTTCAGTAGAGAGACATTTAAGGGAAGGGAGAAGAGGATTGCGTGTGTGTATATGGGGGGGACAATATTTTTTATATACTCTGCACAAAAAGCCATCTCCACAGCTATCATGCTTTCATCACGCCAGTCCGATCCAAGGATGTTCAAAAAGTGAAACACGTCGTAAATCTGGCAGGCTGGCTGGAACTTGGAGAGGTTTGAAAGGCGCTGGAGGGTGGGAGCATCCCGGCTGGGCTGGGCTGGTCAGCCGAGCCCGTGGCGGGGGAAGCCCCTTTCCACGGCTCCGGGCACTTCCATCGGGGTTTTATCTCCTTGCTGAGTAGATATCCCAATTACTCCCCCCCGCCCGCTTCCAGGGAGATGGGAACAGATGGGCCCCACTGTAGAAATGCTGAGCAGCAGAGAGAGAAGCTTTAGAGTTCAGAGTGATTTTTTCTTTTGATTATTTTTTTAGCTATTTAATGGTTTTCTCTGTGGTGCTGTGAAGCATGGCTTGAGAATGAGGAGGACAGCACAAGTCAGTTTTTATTCCACCTTCCCCAGTTCTTCAAGTGATCTTCCACTTGATAAGAATTGGGAGAGCGGTGTAAAAGATGATTGGGGGTGAATGGCAGAAGCACTGGTGTTTCCCCACTTTCCCCTTTTCTGCATGAGGTTAGATGTGGATGGGCAGTGCTGGATTTCGGAGCCTTTCTCTCTCCGCTGGTGGTTTGTGACTCAATCACCTTGGTTAAATCAGAAATGAGATCACTGATGCTCCAAAACTGCAATAATGCCTCTTGTTTGCAGATCCCATGGTGGTGGGCTGGTATACACAGCTGCCTTTTACCAAAGCGTATTCCAGGAATTTTCCCTACTGTTTTCAGACCTCACACTTTCCAAAAGCAATAGGAACATGCACCAGTGATGGGGACATATTTTACTCTAAATGAGCGAAACACCCACATTTCCAACGTTTGCCCTTTATTAACTTTAACCACAGCTCTTCAGGACAGACCGTAAATAAAACGTCAGCCGTATTAACTTTGGAAGATCAAGATCTTTAAGTGTTACTTAACGACACCTGCTAATTAATTACAGCCAGAATCTTAGCAAGGCTCTAAATGAGAGGGGTTCTCACCTCCCAAGCAGTATTTCATAGGAGGCAGGTAGCGTGCCGAGTTCACGCATACTTCGCTCTGTTTGTTTGTCTTGTAGGTGTTGCAGTGGGATGTAAATTCTTGTTATTATTAAGAAAAAATCCCCTTTTCTGAAAATGATTCATCAAACACCTCATCCTCGTTGCATGTAACATCTTGTTGGGCCTGGAATTGCTCTCTGCCGAGCGCTTGCACCGCAGGGAAGGCGCTGGGTTCGACGGGAGCCGGGGCGCTTGCGAGAGAAGCCTTTGCTCAGTCTGTGCTTGCCTCCCATGGCTGCATGGTGGAGAAGCCTCTGGAGGGGTAGAGGCCAACAGGGGTTGGTTTCAACTTGTTCCAAAGAGGTGAAACCCTCCTTTCCTCTAAATCTCACCAGTGATGCTCGGTTTTCCATTTCCCCTGCAAATGTTGTCCCTGCTGGGGAAGTCCACTGAAAGGGAGGAACCCAGGGTGGACTAGGAGGTCCTCCTTCCAAGAGGGAGGAAAATTATTTGGAATTAGTGGTGAGGCCACCTAATCCTATAAGAAAGAGCTTCTCCTGGAAGGCAAAATCTCAATGAATAAATCTGCAGAAATTTCAGATATTAATGGTGAGATTGAAAGGAGAAGGGGAGAGGGTGGCAGCAGCAACTAGGGCTGGATTGCCTGACGTGGTGGGGTGCACTTTCCATCCCTGCTGGGGGAATCCCAAGCTTTTCTGTGCACTTTCTGTGCCTTCTACCACAGTGTTGAAATTGCCTCTCTAGGTGGAAAGGCTGAGGGTGGTAAGAGTGCTGCAGATGCACATCATCCAAAAATGTAAACCTATGGCACAGGGGAAATCTGTCTGAAACTCACCCAAGATTAGGATGGCACTGAGCATTTGTGCAGGGGCTGTTGGTGTTTCTGCTCCTCCAGGCACAGGGACCCCACAAATTCCCAAACATCACTGATGCTGAAAGAGCTTTTGGGGCTGGAGCTGTTTCCAGGGCAGCACCTGGGGCTGCACTTGGGTGTTTTGTGGGGCAATCACAGGCAGCAAAGGTGATGGCATCTGCCTGCTCTGCATGCCCCATGCCTTATCCAGGGTGGGAAAATCCCCCCATGCCAAGAAGGTGGATTTAAGGCTGAGCTTGGTTTCATGGATTGATGGAGTGCCTCTCTTTGTAGTAGGATGAGGTTATCTGGGCCCCTTCTCCAATGACAGCTGAGGGTCTGACGCACACTGAGGGCTTAGTGCTGGCTTTGCCATCAGGGAGGTTGGGAGACTATCCTGGTGGTTTCATCTGCCCTTCCCAGAAGCGGTGCTCTTCTTGTCCTTCATGTTGGTAGTGTTGCAGGGCAGGGACTGCTTTCTGCATCCCAAAATCCCTTTGCACCAGTAGTGCTACTGCAAAAGCTACCTGGAGCAGCCCAGCAAAAAACCTCACCTTTTCCTTCACTCCCTACCTAGACAGAGCTCAGTCTTGAGCTAGGAGCCAGGCTGTGTCCTCACTCCCAAATTCTGGCCCTGTGGATTAAGTTCAGTAACACCTGGATGCACCTTTCTGCCAGCAACCCCAACAGCACTTCCTGCAAAGGAGGGTTTTTTTCCCCCTGGCCTTCCCCTTGGTCATGGCCACTCTCCCTGCAGAAACCCTGGCTCACCACTTCCAGGCTGAACTTTTGAACCTTCCTCCTCCAGCCCCAGCCAGGTCATTATTTTTGACACCCTTTCCCCGAGTTATTGCACAGCTGAAAAAGAGAGGGCCAGCCTGGCCATGGCTCCTGGCTTTCCCCAGTGTCTGACACTCCCTGCTAGCCCCTGGCACCCATTCAGGTGAGCTCGGGGCAGCCCTGGACATGTGACAGCACAGTGGACAAGTGCCACTAGGGAGGAGAGTTGCCTGCCTGCTGGTCTTCCCACTTGTATGATTTAGGGAGCATATTTTTCTTGATCTGGATCCTGCATTAATTGTTTCCCAGAATATTTTGCTATATGAATGTTGCGCTTCTGTCTGCTTGGCTTGCCCTGGGTTGAGCAGAGGTATTTATGAGTGGTTTATTGCACATATTTTTCACCTTTTTGAAATGCTTGGCACTGTTCTGGATGCTGGAACAGATCCTTGCTGTTAAAAACACTGAACTCAGTTAGTCTGGTTGGGGACTGAAGGGAAAAGCAGTGGTTTAGCTGCTCAGCTCTGGCTTTGCTGATGCTGAGTGATGGTGAGCCCTGCACTCCAGCAGAGCTGGAGATGGCCAGTGCAGGGGTCAGTCTCTTTGCCCATGCTGGTGTAATTCAGAAGTCAGAAAAAGCCTCCTCTTCCCCAAAAAGAGCATCAAGGAAATCTGTCCTTCCCAGAGATGGCTGCAGCTTTTCCCTGCACACAAGACTTACTGCAGTGTTTTGTTTGTTGTGTGACAGTCCCTGAACCAGGTTCAGGCCCATGATCAAGTTACCAGGGCTCAGCTGCTCTGCATTAACCAGCCAGGGGGGTATTCCCATCCTAGGACAAAGAAAAGGTAAAACCTGTTCATTTAAACATCATTCACAGAGGTTTTAACAAAACATCATTTGCTTTATGTACCTGTGTGCAATTAATGAGGCAGTAACTTGATTTGAGCCCCTGGTTTTCCAACTCTGATGGTCACTTTGGTTTGGACCAAAAGAGAAGCATCCCAAATGTATTTATTTATTCCCCTGCTGTGGCACTGGCAGACAAATGGAGGAATTAAAGCTTTGCTCATGGAAGTGGAGCTGGGTATTGCCATAGATATCTGACAACCATTCCTTGGAGGCCAGAGATTCATGTCCCCTTGGAGGGGAGAGGGTTTCAGACCCCACCGAACTCTTCTTTCAGCTCCAGCAGGAATTAGGAGGTTGATGGTGAGCATCAGGCTGTAAATTGTATTGAGAAAATGAAAGGATCTTTAAGGATCCCATACTTCCGCAAAAGATGTCCCCACATTTTCACTTTGGAGTGAAAGGATGCTGTGCTGGAGCTGGGAACACAGCGTAGAGCTGGTGTAGGTGTGCATTTTAAGGCTCAAAAATTAGTCAAGAAGTAAGAAAAGTGGTTCCCAAGATGTGTGAGGTAACAGCCCTCCTTCCAGGGCAGGTTTCCAGGTGCCTGTCAGTCCCAGCCCCAAATGCCCCAGTCCTGGCACTCCGAGGGCACGGCTCTACCCCACTCTGGGACAACTGTCTTCGAGCCCTGTTGCAACTCTTCAGCTAAACAGGAGCTTAACTGTGTCCTCCTGCAGGCCAAGAGCTTTGGAGCTGGCATAGCAGAGCATGGTTTGAAGATGATTAAGCATCTGCCTACGCTGTCTATTATTGGAACTGCATGGCAGCTCAGGCTGGGGAACCATTTTCTGAGCAGCCTTCCCGGCTTCCTGAAATCGATGGTGAAAGCAAAACATGTTTACATTCCCCTGTGCCGACAGCTGAGCAGGTTCTCAGGTGCCAACTCATCATTTATCTTTCTTTTCTCTTTTCCGGTATCCCCCAAATTCCTGAAGAAACCCCAAGGTGATTGTTCTCACTCTTGTTCAGGGCGTTCCTTGGGCTTTGCAGAATTTCAGAGCTCGTGGCAGACAAACAAACAAAACCCCCTTTCTTGAAAACATGTGTGTCATTTTTGACTTGGATACTGGCTTATTCCTGTTACTTTGGTGAGTGGTGGCTTTGTTTCTTCTAGGTCTATTAATCTGCTTTTTTGTTGTACAGAAAGACAAATTCCAATTTATATTCAAGACAAAATTCTAGTTTGGTGTTTGGAAGTGCAGTACCCAAGCTAAAATCCTGAATTTTCTGCCTATTTGAACTCTTGGGAATTGTCAGGCTTCAGCTCTGAGCCATCTCTGAATTCAGAAACTGAATTCAGACCAGGAACTATTTACTACGTCAGGGAAAGCAAAGTTAAATATAAGTATAAGGAAAAAAGTTCACAGGCTTTACAGTTGTCAGACTTCCTTGCTCAGGAGCATTTCTGCAGTGGGTTCATGAGCACTTGGTCCTTTTCTGCTTTTCTTGTTTGTATTTGTATCATTATGTTTTTGAAGCCCTGCTGTTCATTCCCTCCATCCACATGAATCCGTGGGCTCATCTGATAGAATGCGCTGCAGCAAAGTTCTGCTCAGCTCCATTATTTTTACTGGAACACCGGTAAAGGAAGAAGTACAGCAGAGCATCTCACAGACCAACCCTCAGCTCTCACTAGTGCCATAAATCAGAAATAAGAATCTCACCTAAAGCCAAGGAAAAAAGCCATTTTTGTAAATGGAAACGGCTGCAAGTCCCATATGGATGTCGTGGTAAAGGTTCCCTGCCCCAGAAGGAGGTGGCCCCGTCACCCCCATGCTGGGTTTTCCCCATGGGAATGGGAATTCATTATTTAGCTTTTTCTGAGCCGTAACAACAGAATGTTTTGCAGAGCAGCTGAACAGGACTGCAATGCTCAGCCGACAGAAATGCCACGGCCTCCAGAGTAAATCAGAATTTCCTCTTTGTTTTGAAGGGGGGAAAGCTGATTTTTACAAGGAAATTCAAAGGTGATCACAAAGCTGCCCTCTTCTCCCTGTTCCCCAGTGATATTCCCCAGCAAGCAATACTAGAAATACAGATGTTGGGTTTGCCTTTCATGTTTTCTTGGTAAATATCTGAATAAATATTTATCAGTAAACAGAGCAAATTTATTTCTGAACTGCAGTTGGCTGGGTTTGTGCATAGTTTTCGGTGAGGGGTTTTTAGGAGTGGTGGAGGGATGCTCAGTCTCAGGGACTGAGCTCTGCAGAGAGAAGAAACGAAATAGAATTGGGTTTTGAATCAGAAAATGCTGTTTAATGGTTTCTCCCTCATAACATGTGCTGATGGAAAAATTTTATGCAATAAAAACAAAATACACCTCCTTCCCCCTCAAAAAAAAAAGAATAGGGAGTTTCCTTGCAAAACGTATTATTGGATGTTTTCAGACTGAACAAACTTTATTTCATTTTTTAATTCATTTCAGGGGAGAATCCATAGAGAAATAATTGAACAGAGGCTCCAAACCCAGATAAAAGAACTTGCCCTGACTGAAACAAAACATTTTGTTGAGCTTGAAAGTATTTGTGTGCTTGGAAAGCAGCTCACTGTGTGTGTAGGGGGGTTGTTTTGGTGATCCATGAAATATTTTTAAGATTTATGGGACCTGGTGGTGACTTTGAAGACAGAAAGTTCCTTTTTCAGCACAGCTGCAGCCGCTCATGTCCGTGTGCTGTGTGGGCACTGAAGAGATATGAAAGCAGTAAATATATTTTGTGAAATGTATTCTTTGCAAAGATAATAGATGTATTTTATATAAATATATGTGTATAAAATAAAATTTAACCACAGAGCAGTGGGGAAGTTGATGAGATTAACTCTTGCCATCACCTACATTACTCTGTTTGAAGGGAGATGTCCTGACTCCCTAATCCCATTTGAACCTCCCCAACTGGGATATTATCCTGACCAGTACAAAACCAGTTTGCTTCTGGTAGGCAGCAGGACTCTGCTGGGCTGCTGCTGGGTTTGGAGGCTCCCCTCAATTCTAAAATAGCTGTGTTCTCCTGGGAATGCAGGGCAAGCGAGCAAAACTTCAGGCCCCTCACTCCTTGCACCTTTACCTTTCGGGGAAAACTCTTCTTCAAATGAGATGCCAAGCAAAAAATTCATGTCCCCTGTTTCAGGAGCAGGTTTTAGGGCTGGGAGAGTCTTTGCTGGGCTCTCCAGAAAGTAATACACCCTCAGCTCGTGTTTTGAGGGAGGGGAGGGCACCAGGGAAGTGCAGAGCAGGGTATTTCCAGCCCGATGTGCCCGAGGCACACTGCAGGATTCAGCTCCAATGATTAAACCCGAGTGAGTGATGGATCTGGAAGGTGGAGGGAGCCTCCTCTGCCCTCCTGCTCTCCAAACCTGGGGGCCCTCACTGAGCCTTTAGCAGGCAGGGCTGGAAAAGGGGTGGCTGGATGTTGTGAGGGAGGAGTATGGAGGAAATACCTGCTTTTACAGGAGTGTTTCCATCACATCACTCGTGTGTGGTGCTTGTTTAAAAGACACATTTCTCTCTGCACAGATTTCTCCCTTCAAACCAGAGAGGCTGAATGGATAAATCCTGAGATTCGGGGGCTGGCTCACATCTGTGTGTTTGAGGCAAAGGGGTTTCCACCTCCTTAGAGCTGAAATTGTTGAAGAAATCCAGTATTTCCACATCTTTTAGCACTTCAGAGCATGGCAAAGAAAAAACTGTTTGGGGGAGAGGCAGAGCTTTGGGCTGAGCCTTGAATTAGACAATGAAATAAGCTCAGGAATAGAAGCAAGTGCATCCAAATGGTTTTGTGATGACAGGCACGTGGTTGTGTCCCTTCTCTCTCTCTGTGCCATGGTCCTCAGGGAGCAGCAGGTCCCAGGGTGCCTGGAAGGAAAAGGAACTGATGGAAAATGAGTGACTTGGGATTCACATCCTTTCTCTGGTGCTCACGAGGAACTCCCTGACCCTGGCAGACGGGGCTTTCGCTCAGGGCCCGTCCAACACAAACAGGAGAATTCAAAGCTACTGGATTAGGAGCTGGTGTGGCTTCCATTAACCCGGGGGTTTTGCTGAGCTGACTCCTGGAAGAGCCGTGCATCAAACGCAATGAATCAGGAGGGAAGCCCCCAGATCAGAGGAGCCCGCTGACCTCTGGAGTGAGACAGCATTCCCCAGGCAGCGTCTTGGGAAGGGGGGCCGGCAAAACCAGGCTGGCCTCCTGTTTATTCATTTCTTTAATGTCTTGATAGGCTTTCAGGCCCAAACTCGTTAATTTTGCCCATATAAAGGCAAAAGGAAAGGTTTGGGTTTTTAGCACACAGATTTTTGTCAGTGGGGATGGCTGGGGGCTGAGCCTCTGCAAGTATTAAAGTAAAAAAGCAGCCAGGGAAAAAACACTGCCTTGTAAGCAGGGAAGGCTTTACTACAAGACAGCCAAAAAAATGCTGAGCCCTTCCAGGGAATTTGCCTGCTCTTTGTTTTCTCTTTGCATGCTGCAGATATATGAAAATATTGCTGCATTCTTCAGGCATCCATCTGAGCCTGGAAGTGCATCAGGGAGCCCAAAAGCAATGCACACCCACGTGCAAGTGTGTAAAATAGATATTGTTACCCTGAGACCGTGGGGCTGCAGCTTTCCTCACTGGGACCAGATTCGTTTCATGCACTGATTGAGTTCATTCCCTAGCCAAGCAGCATTTCGACTACTGGAGGCAGTTCTTTTTTTAACCTTAAAAGTAAAAACAAAAAAAGAAAATAAAAAAGGAAAATGCCTGAAGTAACTCCAGCAGTGGTTAGGTGAGCCCCTTGCCAGCTAGGATATGCCTGCGCATATGGACACACAATAACTTTGTCCATTGCTGTCATAAAACTAAAGGCACTTACATGAGGGTGAGAGGTCAGGGGAGACCTTGATTTAATAACAGAGGAAACATTATTTTTCTGTTATTAATTACACATTATCCCTAGTACATTTGCTGCACTTAGCTTCGATAAGGTTACATCTATATTTTTGTTAAGGAAACTTCTCAGGTCACGTAGGGGAAGGTGGCTGGAAGGCAGGGAAAAGAAATCTGCTTTAGAGAGCTGAGGAAATGCTGCATTTCTCTGTCACCTCCCCCTTCTCAATCTGCTCTTCTGGGGACCGATCCTTGCACATTCCTGGGATAGCTCACTTGGTGAATACTAAATGAATTGAGGTGCAGAAGAAAGTTGGGGCAGCAGCAGCTTGGAGTTCCCAGAAAGTCCAGAGGGATGGATACATCCTTACACCTGTGCTCTCTCTCCCTACCTTGTAGCTACTGGATCAGTCAAATTCAAAGTGAAAAGTTATGGTCAGTGAGAGGGAGACTTAAAAGTTCAAATCGAGGTCTGGTTCAGTGCATTCCTTCTCGTTTCCTCTCTTTCAGCTGCTTTGGAGGAGCATTCTGGGAGGATTTATCCCATTCCTGCTGGGGGGGACTCCCAGCCTGCAGAGATGATGGGCAGTGGGGATCATTCCAGGGGAAATGTGGGGCTCAGCCCCAGGAATTGTCCCAAAGTGAGAAGCGCAGGTGCCTCTGTGCTCCCCTCCCAGCACAGATCAGGAGATAACAGCACCGCTCTCAGGGATGGATCCATCTCCCCTTTCCCAGCTGAGACTTTGCCTAAGGAAAGGGCCAGGCAGCTGATGGGAAAGCAGGAAAAAGAAGTGAGAGGAAATAAACAACCCTCAAGGAATCCACTCCACACAGATGGATAGTTTGTATTACAGGGAGTGAAGAACCTCTTCATGTGGTGTCAGCACTTGGGAAATTTCTCCTCTAGAAGTAAATTTTTGGGGGAGGAAAAAAAGAAACAGAAAGGTTTGAGTTTTTAGCACAGCAAGGCTCAGGATTAGGATTTATCCACATGAGACCTCCATCCCTGGGAGCAGAAAGGGCTGAGGGAGATGCTTGCCTGTTACGTGGGACAGCGGATCATTCTCCAGGCACTTAATTCCATAGGAAAGGGCGGCTGCTGCTCTGTCATCATCACAGACTCATTAAGTTTGGCAGGTGAGGCAGTGCCAGTGCTGGACTGGGGATATAATCCTGTGTGGAGCCTCTCCTGCAGGTGAGGGACAATTTGGTGTCCCTGGAAATGTGCCCCAGCCCTGTCTCTGGCAGTGCACATGGAAAATGGGAATCAGTGGCCATTCTATCCAAGTTGATCTCAAATTAAGCTGTTTCTTTTCTCAAGCCCCTCAGGGCATGAGGGGATGCAACTCTAGCAAGAAAGTAAACACAGAAGTGTCTGCTAGTCTGGGTGATCTGTAGAAATGGCTGGGGGCTGGATGTTTTCAGCAGTAGTTCCTTTTTTCATTATCTTTTCCATATTCCAGCAGTGCTCATGTCAGTAGGAGCCACAGGCTGAGAGATCTCTGCTGGGTTTCCCCCTTGGGAAGTCTGACAGGTCAGGTACAAATTCAGTGATGGAGACCCAGCAGTGCCTGCTCTGGCTGAGTTTGTTGCCTGCCCAAAGCTCAGCACTTGTCCATCTTTGTGTACCCATCTATTTATTCCACTGCTCCCAGATGGCTTCCAGTATCTACAGAGTGTTTGCCTCCTGTGGAGACAAAGACTTGTTTCTTTCTGGAAAGAAACAAGTGGAATTGTCTTTTTTTTTTTTTTTTTTTTTTTTTGGATGTGAACAGCAGACACAGCAAAACTCTGGTTCTGCTTTAGTGGCTGAAAAGTAAAACACCTGAGGGCCTGATGAGTGTTGGGACACCAATTTGTGTTACTTGACCAATCAGCTGGGAATCCTGGCTGAAGTCAGCACAGTGACTTGCTTAATTTATTAACTTGATTCATTTGTGTGAACACAGTGACAGCTCCCTACTCCAGAATCCTGGTCCCAGAGCTCAGCATCCCTTGGATGTCCCTTTGGAATGTTTGCTCCTGTCTCCCACCATCAGTTTCCAGTAGTGAACTTGATGTTATTTCTTTGGGAGCTGTTTTATTCTCCAGATCACTGTTTCTAGCAGTAAAATCAGAGCCAAAAATCATCTGTACAGCTCAGGGTGATGATGTCCTTGGATCAGTGGTGTGTCTGTCTCATGCTCTGAAGGGTGATGTGGTCCCCAGTGATCTGCCTCATCAGGATCTCCTGTTTCATGTGTTTTGTTCCAGGATATGTTCATTTATATGGAAAATTATACATCCATTTTCATTGCTGGCATACTTGTAGCAAGGCAGTTCGTGCAGATAAAGCTTTCAAGTCATTTCAAAACTTTCCTAAAAGTCTGGCTGTGGAAATTCTCTCCTTGAAAACACTTGTGCCTTAAATTAGGGGATTGATTTAAGCACAGTTCTTAAATCAACTTAATGTCCCTGCTACAAGGAGTATTCATGTAACAGTCAACTCAGTCCCTGCAGTCAGAGCTTTTCTTCATAAGTAAATAGAAATCAAAACAAAACAAAACAAAAACAAAGAAAGCAACCCCTGAGCTGAATCAGAGCCCTGTCGCTCCCACGCAAAGTGGAACGATTAAAAAAAAGGATGCTTTTGTTATAAGTGCAGAACCAGTCATAATAGGCACAACAGGGAAGTGCTTAATAGGGTTTCAGTTTGCAAAACAGTAATTAGAGATGATATTCCTCTGATTGCTCAAGGCTGAGTTTGTGATAGGTCATCCCTCAATCGGGGCTGAATATATGTGATGTGGAGGCCCATACTTGCAACATTACAAGGCAGGCATGCTTTTCTTTAATCATTATTATTTCAGTTACAACCCGGATGAGTGATCCCAGCTGGTAGATAAGAATCAAACACACACAAATAGGGCTCATCTTTCTTACCATATGGAAACCTGAATTGCAGAAGTCGTCTCCATCTCAAACCCTGCTCAGCCCCCGTCCACCCCGGCAGTGTTTCTGCCCTGTTTTTGCTGTTGTTAAATGATGAGCAACTCTCTAACCCAAGCACAGCCTCTCCTTGGGTGTAGGGGCAGGGATAACTTCATTTATTTATAGCCCTTCATTTATAAGGGCTTTGAGTCCTGCCTGGCTCTCCTTTCTTCTGAGCTCGAGGTGCCATCTTCTCCTGGCCAGTTCAGAACACATTTTCCATCTGCTCCTTCTTCCTCTTGGTAACAGCTTCATGTCCCAGCCACCAGGTATCCAAACGGTTTTCTCAAAGTCCAAGTGGAAAAACGGGTCCTGCTTTTATGAAAGATGCCCTTTACAAGTTTTAGGGGGGATTTGCCTTCTTTGAAGGGGCACCTGCACAGCCAGAGCAGACAGGACAAGCCCAAGGAATGCTCTCATCTTCCATATGTGAGCATACTTTGCCCTGTGTATTAAAAAGTAGAGGGGGTAGAAAAATCCCTGATGAAGGGGAAGGGGCAACAATGTCTAATCACTGCAGAGCCATCTTGAGCTAATTGAGTTTGTCTAAAATTCATCCAGCCTTTAAGGTTTAATAGAAGATGATGGTCTTAATGCATCACATGCCTTGGAGTAAATGGATACTCTGCTTTAAAGGCCCTGTTGATGTTATGTGAAGGGGAACAACAGTTGTTATGATTCTGAAACTCAGATTGAACCCAATTAATCAATGCTGAGATGATTTGAATCATGTGGCATGCATGGTCACCTCTCTGATATTCTATCCTTATCCCTCCCTGGACTGAGACATGATTGATGTCAACTGTACACTGAATTTTCAGGGGGAAGGCTGAGCCAAGTCATTTGGACAGAGAAACAAATTAGATCAAAAGTGTGATCCAGGGGAAAGGAGATCAGTTTCAGAGCAGAAGCTTAAATTTCTTTTTATACCTTGGGTGCTCTGTCTGAGTGCACAAGCCCTGGGGATTGCACTTGTGTGTATGTGTTTTGTGGGGGGTGTTTTGTGTGTGGGGTGCATGCACGAGCAGCAGCTCAGGACACTCAGCAGGGGATGGCCACACATGCCTTGGTCAAACCCCAGCGTGTAGAACTTATCCAAAGGCACGTTTGCATCTTCAGGCAGCCCTTAATGTAAAAATAATCTGCAGCCATCCTCAGATCTTAGGTTACAGCCAGCCGTGGTTACCTTGTGACTTTCCTTGGAGAAAAGGGAGCGGGAGGAGGCAGGAGGGGGCAGAGCTGGGGGGGAGCAGCCCGGGCCCTGCACACCCCTGTCCACCTTTGACTCGCAGCTTTTCCGCCCTCTCAGCCTGCCAAGCCTTGGCCAGGGGTTCACAGGGAGGGGGGGATTTTGGATCTCGCCCTTTATTTCCTTGGGCTTCTCCTCCTGGATTACAGAAAGTAGTGGGAGGACTGGGTGGTGTGATATGGGTGTTTCTAAGGACTGGGGGTTGGGGTTTGTTTCTTTTTTTTTTGTTTTTTTTTTTTTTCCCTTTTCCTTTATCCATCCTATCTCTTTTCCTTTTCCTTCTTTTTTTTTTTTTCTCTTTTGTATTTTAAATTCCTTCTTTCTTTTTTCTTTTTTTTTTTTTGGTCCCCTTTTTTATCCTTTCTTTTCTTTTTTTGTTCCTTTCTCCTTGGTTTTTGTTTGTTTGTTTTTTGGGTTTTTTTGTGTTTGTTGTTTGTTTGTTTGTTTGTTTTGGGCTTTTCCTTTCTTTTCCACAAAGGGGTTTTCGCTGCTGCTCTCCACTCTCCCCGCAAACCGTGTGCCACCAGTTTGCGGGTGGAAGGACTGTCCTTGGCACAGGTTTCTCCCCAAAGGAGGTGTCCGGGGACCGGAGGTTCCCGGCACCCGCAGCCGCTTTATCCCTCCTCACCGCTCACCACCCGCGCCGCACTCCCGCTCCCCTGGCAGCTCCACAACAGCTCGGCATTTGGAGAAGACTTGGCCAAAGGCACGCGTGGGGTGAGCAGGGAACCGGGGCGCAGATGCCGCTCCCTCCGCAGGGACGAGCGGCTCCCCGGGATGCTGCGGGCGGCCGCTCCCGGCTCGTGCCCGAGCCCCGTGCCAGCGGCCGCGTGTCGCATTTATTTCCCACAAGGAGCTAGAATCGCTGTCGCTTCACCCCGTGGCGCCTGCGGGAAGGGGGCACGGGCTCGGACGCGGTGTCACCTCCCCACGGGGCCGGGACCGGCGGAAGGTGGAGACGCCGAACCCCGAGGTCCCCAGCGAGCTCCTATTAAAGGGCTTTGAGAGCCTTTGTGTCCACAAATTTTCAGTGTCCGTCTCCAGCTGCTGGTGCTGGGAATGCTGGAGTTCGCTGACGCTAGGAACTAAGGAATTTTTTTCTTTTATTTTTATTTTTTTTAATAGGAACTTTCCTTAATTGGGATATTAAGCGATTCAGCCTAATTCTGATGAAAGCGAGCGTTCTAACAGCTCAATACAAACCCGTCTCATCTCTTTAATAGCTCTAAAAGCGTCTGCGGGGGAAAGATACCTTAAGGAAGTTAAATGATGTCAAGATTATTTTTCATTACTGCAGTTTTGAATAGTTAGAAAAGCAACAAACACTGTTAATCTGGTTCAGTGAGGGGGCAAAGCCTTTAACTACACTTTTTTTTTTTTTTACTCATTAAGTTCATTTGTGCAAAAATTCTTGTAATATAATTGCGTGCTTATACTACCTTTGCTCGTTTTCCTCCTTTTTTTTTTAACCCCTAATCGAAAAAAAATCACTGCTGCTGAAAATCGCTGATTATCCTGACACATTTTTTCCCCCCCAGTGGAAACGCTGATGATTTGAAGCACAAGGAATAGGAAATTCTGACGGGAGATCTATTGTTTTTCAGAAAGATCTGAACAATAAATGTCATGGAAGGCTCCGCGCTTGTATATGTGTTAATTAGAGGCTGCATAAATAGGTGCACAGAGGAATAGAAGTGGCTTCCTTAAGTTTCCAGAGCTGAGCTATAGTTTATGTTACAAACAAAAGAAAATTCGGGTTTGGGTTAGCGTTTTTTTAATGACAGTGCATAAAACCTTCTCACTTTTCTCAGTACCGTCCATCCAGCCCTTCCTGTTTCTCGCCTCGGGGAGGGGGATGGAAATAAATAAAGGAAAAGTGGGGAGGTAAGAGCTGCCTTAAGAGTTTGGGTACTTTTAATTCATCCCCGCTTCCTTTCCTGCCGAAATTCTCGGGAATTCGCACACCGGCGGGGAGAAGGGATGGGGGCAAAACCCAGGCTTTTCCAGAACACCTGGCCCGGAGGGTTGGAGTGAAAACGCTGAATTTTGGTGCCAGGGTGGCTGGCACTTCCGTCTCTTCGCAGCGTTTCCACCGAGTTTGAGCGGCTGCGGTGGGGGCTGAGCTGGGTGCGGGGATTTTCCCCCGTGTCCCCAGCGCTGCCCCTACTGCGCCGAGCTTTCACCCCCTACGCCAGCATCACCCCCTCCCACCAAAAAAAAAAAAAAAAAAAAAAAAAAAAAAGTGTTTTTGTCTTAAAATTCATACCACTTGCTTCAAAAAAAGACCCCAAACAACCTCCAAGTCTTTCCCCCCTCTCGAAAGCAGCCCTGGCTTCCTATTGATTTTATTCCTTGCCCAGAGCCTCCTAGAAAATGGCATTTGCCGGGATGTTTTTCCCTGCGCAGCCTGGGTATCGTCACTCAGCGGCAGAGCACTCTCCATCCTCCCTCCTTTTGTGTCCTTCCAGCCCTCTGCTTAATTGTATTCCCAATTGCATTTCCTTTGATGGATTTACTTCCTTTTATAATTTCCCAGTTATGGACCCTGGTTTTGCCTTCCCGACACTTAATGTGGAAAAAAATGCCCTTTATGTGTTCAAGTTGAGGAGGAATCGCTTGCTTTGAAGGTCTCTGCCGGGATGTAAGAGGGGTTCTCCCCTTTTTAATCAGGCCTTGATATCCCCCCCGTTTTCCAGCGGTTCTGTCGAGTCTCCCCATTTCCCCGCTGGTGTTTTTACAGCGTTAAACCCCCGAGCTCCCCGAAAAGCCAGGGAGAGCAAGGCGGGGGAAGCCTGGAGGAGAGGAGCGAAGGGCTGTGGAGGAGAGAGCGGGGGTCAGTGCAGGACAGTGGCAGGATCGGGGTGAGCTGGCCCCCGCGGGGTGCTGGCTGCGGCTCTCTGCAGGGCTCGGTGCATGGATATATCGCGATGCAGAGTAATGCAGATGGGGGGGCGGTGCTCGTCCTGCGCGCTGGTAACGCTCATGAGCATGGAAAAGGTTCAGGAGGCAAACCCAGGGACGGGCGAGGGCCAGGGGTGCTGCTCGCCGCGGGCCGGGGGCAGCTCCCTGCGGAGCCGCTCCCGGGACCGGCCATTCCCGGCGGTTTGGGAGCATCTCCCGGGCCCGTCCCGGAGCATCCCGCGGCCGCTGTCCCTGCGGTGCCCGTGGGACAGTGCCGGCGCTGCCCGCTCCAGGGTCCGGAGGGCAGGGCACGCAGCTCCGCCGTGGGCCAGTGGGGTTCGACCTCCGCTGTAAAGGAGCCGCGTTCCAAAGGGCACCAAATCCCTGCTTTTCAGAGAGGGACGGAGCGGAGCGGGAGGAAATCCCGAGAGAAGGAGCCGAGGGAGGTGGGAGCGGGGGCCGCGGAAGGCAGAGCCCCCCACGGGAGACACGAGCCACGGGCGGCCCCGGGCGGGAGGAGCGCTCCTGTCCCCCCCTCGGAGGGGACGATTTCGTTTACGGAAATAAAGGTGGGGATGCTCATTAATCCGGACACAGCGGTTCTTCTGCTGATCCCCCGTAGCGGAGAGGTCCCCGCGGCCCCTTCGCAGTGGTTTTGGGGAGGGATGATGTGTTTATCCCTCTGCAGAGCGGCTACCTTTTCTCTGCTGGTGGGCAATGCTGTTTTCCCCCTCTCCCGAGTCCGGCGCCGTCCCGGTTTAAGACATTTGCAACGAGGTCTTTTTTTCTCTGGCAACAGTCGTGGGTTAAGCGGAGGTCGGGGGGAGGAGGTGCCCGGCTGGCAGTGCCCAGGGGCCGGAGCCCGTCGCCCCTCCCGCTCGCACGGCTCCGGCAGCGGCCCCCGGCCCCTCCGAGGATGCTCGAGTGGAAGGGATGCGGGCGATGGGGAGGTGGATGTGGATGGGGCTGGGACTCAAAACCGGTAGAAAACAATTTAAAAAGTGGGGATGGGGAGTAAGGAAGGAAATGAGGGAGCAGTTCGGGCAGGGGAACACCTCTGCAGGCACAGAGTAGCTGGCTGTCCCCACGGGTGGCTCCCCATGGGGTGTGTGGGGGAACCTGCAGCTTTGGGAGTAAAAGAAACAAATTATTCCGTTCTCTTTTCCTGTCCCTGTGCTGAGCAGGTATGATGTGGGGTTTGGGGTAGGACATAGCTTTCCATAGGGGGCTGAGCCCTTTTTATCCCTCTGTGTGTGTCTGTGTGTGTCTCCCGTTGCATGAGTTCATTCCCAGGTGGAGGTGGATGCCTGATGCCTTAGAGACGGAAAAAATATTTCCGTACCCTCCCAGCACCCTTTTCCCAGCCTCACTCCCTCCCCTCCTGGGTGAGCAGCTCCAGCAGTGGCCAACCCCCCCTCGGTGAGCTCGTATGGGAGAAGAGGGGTCGGGCAAAGAGGGGGCAAAAGGTTGTTGAGGCAGCAAATAAATCCCAACACCCTGCTCCCCCCACGTCCTTTCTCCTGCCCCACGTATCAACAACAACAATAACAGCCAGGCTGACACTCCAGCCGTTTGGGGAACAATCCTTTTAATCGGGGAATAATCCACAGGACACTTTAAAGAAAAGCTGGAGCATTAACCCTGTGCCCCAGTATAATTCTTCCAAGAAGCATCTGGTACTTACATCACAACATGGGATTAGCTTTCCCCTTGCAAGTACTGCAAGATCAAAGGGGTTTTCCCGTGCCCTGCAAGGACCTCGGTGAGGTGTCCCTGGCAGGAGGGACACGCGTGGGATCCTGTGGTGTTTCTGACAGAGCAAACTTAGATGAGCTCAGCCGAGCCTTCTGCCAGGGCACAAGGGATGATCAGGACTCGGCTGGGTGGGGAAGGGTTGGGGGTATATTTTAAGGTTTTTCCCACCCTCTTCTCTGCTGCCAAGAGCTACTTTTGGGCATCATGGCCCCACCTCACCTGCAGCTTTCAGGGAAGGAGACCAGAGCAAGAGATGCTCTTCAAGGAATACGACAAAAGGACACAGCCTTAAGTTGTGCCAGGAGAGGTTTAGATTGGATAACAGGAAAAAAATCTTCACTGAAAGGGTGGCCAAGTACTGGAACTGCCTGTGGAAGGGGTGGAATTACTGTCCCTGGAAATGTTCAGAAAACATGTGAGTGTGGCAGCTGGGGTCACAGTTTAGTGGTGAACCTGGCAGTGCTGAGTTAGTGGTTGGACTTGATGATCTTAGAGGGCTTTTCCAACCTTAACAATTCTGACAGGGGATTCTGTGATTCCCCTGTCCCTGCTCCCTTACTCATCCTGCTCCAGCTCCAGTTTAGGCCTCACTGGTGTTCCTGGGCTGGGTCATAAAAAGATTTACAAGACACTGTTAAACCAGCAATAAAAACAATTAACTTTAATGGCACCTTGGTTGGGTTTTTCTCTCTTCTCTTTTCACCTCCAGAGCGTGCAGCAGGCCAGGAGCAGTGCAGGACGTGGTGGGGAGAGACCCCAGGGAGGGAGGGGGCAGCCAGCTCCCAGCACCCCGCCTTGAGGGTCTGGGAAGTGGGGTCAGCTCAGACAACTTGGGGTTTTGGGACGTTTGGGGCGTGACTCCCTCCCCACAGACGCAGAGGAGCTGCTGAGCTCTCCCTGCACCAGTGGTGGGACCTTCCACCACTCCCTGGGGATCCCCACAGGGCATTCCTGGCCCTCACCAGAGCAGGGATGGAGGAGCAGAAACTGCTCCCATGCCTGGGGCTCTGCCCTGCCCAGCCCTGGCCAAGCCCCATCAAAAACCCCACAGTCTTGGGCTCGGTCAAGGTATTTTTCTTCCTTTAAAGTACAGAAATTAATTTCTAAGAAACTGGAAATGCCAACTGTAGCTATAAATCAGAAATTGCCAGAGGACGAGCATTATCCAAAGTGAAGCAATTTAGTAAGATCATCTCTTTCCTTCCATCTTCCTCCCCCCCCACCCCGCTCCCCAATGAAAATTAAATTATTAGCTCAGCAGTATAAATGATTAGTGCAGCACCAGTTGGAGATGCTCTTTGGGGTGAGTTCATTAAATAAATGGCATGGAGAAAGATTTGCAAAAATACAAATAAAAATTGATGTTTACTTCTGCTGATCATCAAGGGGGGGTTGTCTGTTAATATTGTGACAGCAAATATATTTCTTGTAAGGACAGAAGAGAGGACCTTCTCTTCTTGGAGTACTTCTGTATTGGTATTTGAACATCTGGACACGTTGTACAAAACATTTGCCTAAAATAGCATTGCTTCGTTGATCTTAGAAGTTATTAAAAATAAAAGAGCTGGCAACAGAAAGGAATCATAAAGTACATTTGGATTTCATATGAAATTTCCACCCTGAGATAAAACTGTAGTGTTTTACAGAAGATGAGAGATCCCAACCAAGTTAGGCTATGTAAAAAAAATCATCAACCCAAAGATTTTTAATGTTCCAAAGTTATTATTAGTATTTTTCCAAAAAGCTTTGCTAATGGAGAGAGAGTCTGTGAAGGTAAATCCCCCTGAGCAGAAGCCTGGCTGAAGCAGCACTGCTGCAGTTGACATTCCCAAGCCAGAGCCCTGGATTTGTGTCTGAGACCCCCAGGAACTGGTGTTGGGAGGTTTCAGCCCTGAGTCCACCTGTGAGACACGGGTCTGGAGTGAGGATGGGTTAACCCAGATGGAAATTTTCCTTCACAGGGGCACCCACATCCCCCTGGGATGAGCGAGGATGTTTGTCATCCCTCCAGCATCCTGCTTTTTAAAGCGCAGCCAGCTGATTTCTCACGCTCTCAAACGCAGAGACACCTTATTAGCACACAGATGCCACCATGCAATTTGCTTTAGGTTTGTGCCTCGAGCTTTGCCTCTGTGGAAATGTCCAGAGAGAGAGAAAGAGAGAAGTATAATTATCTGGTTACAGCTCTGCTGACACAGGGCAGGGCCACGCCGACAAGCCACAGCCTGTCAGTGCTCCTCACTAACTGTCCGTAGAGCTGCTCCTACCCTATCCCAACTGGGAAATCACCCAGAGCAGCTCTTCCTCCTTCCCTTTTCACCCCACACAATTTTTTCTGGCCTTTTCCTTCTTAAAAAAATATTTGCTGTGCTTCAAAAAATGCTTTGAAAGCATCACGGCTTGCAGCACTCGAAAGAGGGAGATAAAAAATAACCGGGGCTGAGTTTTACTGCAGAGCCACCAACCCTCTGTCTTTGGGGTTCCAGCATTGTAGAAACTTTGCTGTGGAACGGGTGTATTAATTGCTGGATTATTCATTTACTTCCCCTCTGTGCTTGGTGTAGAAGAGAGTGGCTGCTGCAGTCCCGCTGTCACACCTGGGGAATGACAGCACGGACAGGTAGTTGCATGTAATTAAATCCTATCATGAGTTACCACTCCTCAGCTGTGCTCCCCAGCTGAGTCCCTGCTCTGGGCATGCCCTGGGCCCAGCCATTCCTCCCTCTGCCAGCCCTTGAACAATTTTTTTCCCCCCGCTGGGTGTGGATGCCTGAGTTAGTGGTTGAACCCCGGTGACAAGTCGTTTGTTTTCCAGCCACCTTTGCAAACCTCTCAGAAACCAGCCGTCCACTCTGAGGCTGGAAATCGCTGTCGCAGCCCACTGGCAGCACAAAGAGCTTGTCCCAGCTCTCCGGAGGGAGCACAGGCAGTTAATGCGCCTCAGCTAACGAGCAGTAACTCGTTAAGTTTCAGTGACTTAGTCCTTTATGTTGGCCTGTCTATAAGGGAGAGACCACACAGAAGCAGAAAGAGCAGCCAGCTCTGTGGCCCCGTTCGCCAGAGTCAAGGGGGAGGTGATAATTATTTGTTTGGACTCTCCTGTTTTAGGGGAGTTGCCGATTGTTTGTTTTTAAGCCGATCAGGAGTTGAACCGCGTTTGCCTTGTGGCTCTTAAGCCGGACTAGTGAGGGAGCAGAGGCAGCACTGGCACAGGCTGTGGGCAGCCTTGGAGCGGGGGGTAGGGGCAAGGAGCACAGGGGATGCTTGGGATGAGGGGATGCGACTGCTCTGGGAGTCATTTGGGAATCTCAGCTAATGATGATTGTGGCTTGGAGGTGTCACACGCAGGCTCCAGCAAGTTTAGGAAGACAGGCACCCCTAACAGCTCTCTCTGTGGTGGGAGGGGGATTAGGGGATGGTTTTATGGCATTTAAGTGCCCTCCTCCCCCAGCTTCATGACAAATAGCCAAAGGGGGAAAAAAAGGATTCTGTTTCCTCACCCTGCTCTCGCTGGAGCTCCGAGTGAAAGGGAGACAAAGCCCAGGCTTATCTCCTAAGTGTTTCCCACTGCCTTGCTTAGCTCTTGGTCTCCTCTGATTCCAGTTGTAGGCCCCCTAATTCTCCTCTGGTGTTGTAGATGGGGCTGGAGACAAGGCTGGGCACTCTGCAGGACCCACACGCCAGGAGACCCCACAGCTTGACCCATGTCCCCAGCTCCCGCTCCATTTTTGGATGGCAGACCAGTAGAGAGCAGAGCATTGGAGCTGTGGCTTCGCGGATCAGCCAGACTCAGGCTCCTCACTAGCAGGACGCTAAAGGTTCACTGTCACCAATGTTCCTGCTGGTAACTTGAGCCCAAACTTTCTTATCACGTCCCATGGGAAGGCAATAGCAGCGTCACACATAACTCCTTGGGGCAGGAGAACGACAACATGGAATTGCTACTTTAAAAAGCCGGCTGCAGATAAGCTTTTCTGCCTTTCCTTTGCTGGTTATACAAGCACTACTTAGGGAAAAAATATAAAAACAACACTGGAGACAGACTTGAAACAACTGCTCTGTGCTGGAAGAGCGTGCGTGTGAGATATGGAGTAGATTAGAACCTGACATGGCACGTAAAAACACTCTTTCCTTTTAACACCTTTATTGCAAGTTTTAAAGGGCAATCAAAATACGTTCTTAGCTGTTTGCCTCCATGCTATAAAAGGACACTCATACCTGTGAAATCTTATGACCTACAAATAGAGAAAATGGGGTATTTTTTGCGTCAGTGACCTCGTGAGTGAGGCTACGTAAATAAAACGTAAGTGAAGGGTTGGGGATGCGTTGTGTAACAGGAGGATGATGGGGACAGTTCTGGTTTCCACCAAAGAGAGGGAAAAAATTGTTATGAGCACTTGATTGAAGAAAATTAATCCAGTCCTGAGGGAGCATGTTTTTTCTGAAGTCAGTGTAATGATGCCAGTGTGTGTTGGGCTTTGGAGAAATGCTCAGTCATGCTTGGAAGGCACCTCTGTGTGCTCTTGGATCCTTCCCTACCTCCCAGATCTTCATTCCAAAGTTTTCTTTACTGCTTTTTCTCCAGAAGGCCCAGATAGGTGGATTTATGTGTGATGGGCTTAGAAAGGAGTAAAAGAATGAATGGATATTTCAAAAAAAAATGCCCCCAGCAGCCAAAGCTCTGGGCAGGAGGGAAGAGCAGTGAGATTTCCCTCCCTGCAAACTCTGCTCCCTTTGGTTTTATTTTTATTTCTGCTGCTTTGTGTTTTGTTATTGGATGTTTTCTTGGCTTTTTTCCTTTCCCCAAGTCAAACTCAATGAAAGTCTGAGAATGAAGTCAAACAAGTGAATTTTGTAGCCTTGCCTCCACAAGGTCATGAGATTTTGCAAGAGACCAGAGGCTGGAATGCCTTGAGCTTTGATTGCTGAGTCGCACAGCGGCTCAGGAAGGTGGTTTCCAGCAAATAGGGCTCACACAGGTACCTGGCCCTACTCTGTGGTGTTTGGAAAAAGGAGCAGGAGCAGTGGAAGCACTGGTTCAGCCGGATGGAGCCTGACTCCATCCCTCTGTCTGGAAATGAAGCAAATGCCTCTGCCCCCACTATCAGCTCTGTGCATCATATGATTCATGCTCGAGGAGTCCCAGAATTACAGCTGTAAGGCACATTGTGTTTAGGCTCACTGAAATCATTCTGTCATAAAAGGGCTGCCATTGTGGGCGCACTGGGGAGGGAAAAAAAAAGAGGAAGAGTCACAAAGGCAAGGCAGGCACCCAGCCATCTTGTGCAATCAATATTCCTGCAACCGTTCCCTTACGGAAAGACTTCAGTTCTTTTGAAATGCCAAGCACCTTCTCCCCTCTACATCAGGCAGCTGCCTTGCTCTTCTCCCTTGGGGAGGGCATGGACCCACTGTGGGCATCCTTCCATGCCCATGCAGCAGCTGCATCCAGCCTTTCCCTGCTCTCAGCTTGCCACAAATGTATCAATTTTCATTTGTTTCCAAATTATCCTGGCATGACTTGATTAAAGGCTGGTTGAAATGTACAGTGCAATCTGGTTCATCTCCACGCTGTCCTTTTTTTTTTTTTTTTTTTTTTTTTCCCTGTGGATAACAAGGGGCTGAGCTTGGTGGGAAGGGTCTTTTCCAAGCCTGGCTCAGAGCATAGCTGCTGAGATGGGGGGCAATGAGCACGTGGAAAACATCCCAGGTAGTTGTTGTTCTCCTGTGTTTGGGAAGTGGGAAAAGGAAGAGGCACTTCCCATCACCTTTCCTACACCTGTTTTGGGAAGAGGTGCTACAGCAATCCTTGTGATTGTGCCTGTGCCTCACATGACTCCTGCCAGGACACAGCATCTCCTCACAGCACGCAGGAGAATCCCTCAGTGCCAAGGAAATCCCCTCCTCACTCCTTGCACGGCACCTTTTGGCTCTGAAGGGCTCTTTGCCCAGGCCATGAGCTGGTGGGTTCCCTGGGATGGTGGGAGCAGGTTCTGAGTAGCAGGACCACTTCTCTCTCACGCCTTTCCAACTCAAGGCACTGACTTAGGGCAGTGCAGTTTAGACTGATATCCAGCTGCTGCTCAGCTGCATTTCCAGGTATCCCACCCTCTGTATGATCCTCCTGGATCCCCCATGTCCTTGCAATTCTCACCTAGGCCCGACTTAACTACAAGTTCTTAGTTGCCAGCAAAGCACAAAGCTTCCTTTCTGCCATGGGTGTTTCTCACTCAGCTGGTGGGTCACAGCTCAGGGAAGGCAGCCGGTGAAGGGAGGGAGAAGTGAGGGGGAAGGAATTGCTGAAAACTTTATTGCAATCGAACGCCAGAAAAATCCTGCTCCTCCGCTTTGCTGGTGCCAGGGATTCTTTGTCAGAGCGCTCTGGAAACGTCTGCCCGTGCAGGGAGTGTGGGGACGGGGAGGTGTCGCTGAAATGTTCCTGGGTTTACTTTCAGGGAGAAGGAATGGGAATAACAATGTGGATTTGGTGTTGTTTTGTGCTGGATTTTGTTCCCTGAAATAATCACAAAAGACCAATGAGTTGTTCTAGATCAGACTCTTTGGAGCACACGAGTACAGGATCAACGTTGTTACCATGCTTCTGTTTATTATTCCACCAGCTCTAATTGCTATTAGTCATAAAGTCATACTACAGTTAACCACTTTCCAAATTCATCCTGAGGACACCTCTCCTAAATTATTTCCATGCTGGTCATTTGCCATTTATTTCCTTCTCCTCTGTTTTCTGTCTCAACAAGTTTTTAATCTATGACAGCACTTTATCTCCCAACCCCATGATTATAAAATTTCCTTCAGAGACTCTACTGAAGGGCTTTATCAAAAGCCCTTTGAACCTCTCCATAAATTAGAATCTCTGTTCTACTTTTCCTACTATTTTGTTAACTCTTTCAGGGGTTCAGAGGGATAAGAAAGGTTAAATTCACCTTTAGCAGGACTGGTTTCCCATTTCTTTTCCCATACTCAAGGTGGTTAATTTACACCCATATTTTGGCATTATTCTCTCTATTTATCACCCCTCTCTCTCTTTGGCCAGATCCCTGGCTTGGGACTACAGGTTAGTGCTCTCCTAACTGGGGAATGGCTCTCACTGAGCTCCCATCTTCCCTCTACTCTTCCTGGCACTGGTGATGGATAAGGTAGAGCAGACCTTGCTGATGTTTAGTGAGCAGAGCCCTGGCTGCTGGGGAGCTGTGCTGATTTACCCCAGCCCACAAGTGACACCATTATGTTTTTGCTGGTGACAGACACTTTATTCTCAGATAATCTCCTCTTGATATTTCTCCATTTGCTGCTCTTTGGCTGCGGCCTGGCTTCTCATTTTGATAGGAGGTGCCTCTTGCTCCCTGCTGTTATGAGCACATCAAAGGGGTAGGTAGGAGCAACCTTGTCTGAAGGACTGTGTTGGACTGGCACTCTGGAGCCTTGGATTATTCCTCCCTGCCTCTATTCTTGACCAGATAAGTAACCCAGGGTGAGTCAGTTCAATTCTCCTCAACCCTCCCATTTTCCCTCCCACACTCTTTCTGTCTCTGCGGCTTAGATTTTAATATATCTAGTGCAGGAAATTGTCTCTCGCTGTTTGCACAGTGCCTGTTGCAATGAGATCCTGGAGGAAAAATCATAAGTCAACTTGGAAATCTTTTCCTTGAATATCTGAATCTCCTTTCCCCCTTGATGGATTCTTTCCTGTAACTTATTCTCTGGTTGCATGTGGGTAATACACAATTATTCCTTTTTCTTCAGAGAGTTGTCAGGAAAAGGAGGTTGAAGTGGCTTTGCCCTTCCTGTCCATCCCCTTCCCCTTGTACCTTTTGAATGGTGGTTTCAAAGTTGAAAAAAGGGTGAAAGTTTCCTAAAACTTTTGTGGGAAAGGACAGCAGTGGGATAGACGAGGAGACCATTAATGATCCCCACAAAAGCAGTGGTTATCGGAGCAAGCTCTCATTTCTGGGCAGAGGATGCACTCTGGGAGCAGCTGCTGGGTGCCCACAGCAGGTATAAACCAATCCCTGGTGTCCCTGAGGATGCTGGAGACACTGCTGGACAGAGTCCATGGCTTGTGCACAGCCCTGGGGACAGAGGAGGGATGAATTCCTGCCTGAGCCTCCATGGGATTTCATTAAAATGGGAAATGAGCTGTGGGTGCTGGGAGCCAGGCCGTGCTCGTGGGGTTCTGGTGCTCGTGGCCCTACGTGCTGCGTGTGACTGAGGTGTCTCCTGGCAAGCAGCAGCACTGAGCCTGCTGTGGGGCTGTTTGGAAATTCCTCCCTTCCTCCCACCTTCTGCCTGCACACTGAGCTCTTGGGCAGAAGAGGGGGAAGCTATTACCTGCTTTCCTATTTTCCCCTCTAGATATCTCTTCAATGGAAGTGCAGAGAGGTTGAGATTTGGGGCTCATTAATAGCATACCCTATTATCAGCTGAGTGTCACAAACCACCAGTTTTGGATGCCCTGATTTTTTCTGAGTGGGTGGTTTGGAAGAAGGATGGAATTGGCTTTCCGGAGCGCTGCAGAATCCTTCCACCAAATATTTGGCTGCTCAGCAGCCCTGAATACTGAAGCCTTTAGGGCATTTTGGAGTTGGGAGTGTGGAAAACGAGGAATCCTCAATGAACAGACTCGTGAAAATTACAGGTTTCCCTCTGCCGTGCCTCAGTTTACTCATAAGTAAATTGGGCAAAGTAATCCTTGGGCTTTCGCCCCAGGGGGCCCCAAGTCAAAATTCTTTAAAGTCCTTGAAGGCACTTGAATGAAAGACTCTGGACCTGGTAATTACAGAGTGTTGTGCTTGCATGAGGCTATGAGATAGGGAAACCTCTGCCAGGCAAGGTTTGGAGAAGGAAATCAGCCTGGCTCTGCCAAACCCTCCAAGGGGAAAATGGAAGATTTACTCTTGCCAGCATAAAAATCAGCTGTTGTCGTTCAAGGCCATTGCAAATGGATTTGTGGCAAGACTGTATTTGCACAAGCCAGGAGGGAAGAGCAGTCTTTGCCAGGGTGAGGCTGCTGCTGGTGGTAGTGGGATTTGCATAGGAGCAGGTTAGGAGGCAGCACTGCCTGGCCAAAGTCAGCTCAGCCCCATCAACCCAGCCAAGCTCTGTTCATTTCCCTAAGCTCAATTTTTGGCTTCTTTCCTTGAAAAACATCTTCTCGAGGAGAGAGAGAGCGAGAGAAAGGAGGTCAGCTGTGTCAGAGGATGTTTTGCCTGTCTCCCTTAGGACTCAGTTATGGATTTAACACGAGATTTCCTTGAAGCCCTCGGAAAAAAAGCAGGCTTCAAATTGTAGGTCAAAGCTGTGACTCACCCCTTGGTTTCTGTTTTGCTTTGGGAAGGAGGAGAAGTTGTTGGGGCCAGTTCTGCCCTGTGCAGGGTTATCTCCAAGCTGTGCTGGCTCCAATGTGGTCATTGGATTTGGGAAGGCAGTGGGAGCAGAGCTCTCCTGCCTGCACTGCTCTGCCCCATCCCTCTTGCCCTTGCTGAAGAGGGAGATGTGGCCTTCAGAGGTTGATTTTCCTCCCCTGTGCTCTGCCTGGCACTGGGCTAGAGAGGAGAGCATAGGGAGTCTCATATTGTGACTGATATTCCAGTTCAAAGGTATAAACATGCCTCGGGTCTTCCTTTGCTTGACTACAGGAAAAGCTACAAGACCCCTCACGGCTCATTCTGCTGACACCTCTTTTAGAGGTGCCATTCAGGAGCTTTGTGCATCAAGGAAGTTGTCAGCACAAGATGATAAATGATGAGGTGCCGGCGCTATTGCTAAGGGCCCATTAAAGACGAGACACCTTTGAATTCACAGGGTAATAACAGGCACGGGGTATGGCTTATTGGTCTCTTTTTCAGCAGAGAAATGATAAATGTTCCTGTGGAAAGAAGTGCCACACCCCTTCAAACAAGCCACCCTTCCCTCTGCCATCAAAATTCCTGGGTCAGGGGAAAGGATTTGATTTCACTGCTAATACTCAGCCAGCACAAATATGTGCTAGGTGTGAAAGCCACCTGTTCTCAGCACAAACCTGGCAGGGAGATGTGCAAAGAGGCAATTTGGCTGTCACTCATCTTCTCAGGAACTTTGGAGTGATGTGTGAGTGTGTAGAGGAAAACTCTTGCTTGTGGTGAAAAATGCAAACAACTTCTTTTACCATTTCCTTTCTTAAATAAAAAATAAAATCCAAAGTTGCCTCACTGCACAAAAAAAAGGGGAACTAAAATATCTAGGGTCAGTGTGTTTTTACTCATCTACTTGCAAGGGGCTGAGCATGGCCTTTGGAAGTCCCACTGCTGATGACTTGGCTCAATGCTAATCTCGAGGTCTTTTGATCTTTATACATTTAGGGCTTGACCTGGAGTCTGGAGAAATTAATGGGAGCCTTTCTCTCTCTCACTGGGTATTTGCTCAGGGACTGATAATTGATTTTTACATTTGTTGACTGTGCCTGTATCATGGACTCAGAGTACACCATGAAAGTTTAATGAAATATTAAAATGGGATATTTGTTGACAAGAGTGACCCTGTGTGTCATGCAAGAAAAACTGCACATTTGGAAGTGTCTTCTGAATGTCCTTAACTCCCTCCAAATCTGATGTTTCCCAGCCATGTGCTCCATCTTCAGGACTTCTTTGGCTGGAGGAACCATCTGATCATGGCAGCTCTTGAGGAGGCTTAGAAAATGTCTGGGGTTTCTGAGCACACCCTTTTCCATGCCTGGAAATTATGCTTGGGCTTAACACACGCAGCCTTCCCAGACGTGGGCATTGAATATATGCAGATCAGCTGTGTCTGGGCGAGAAGCAGCAAACCCAGCGCTCCTGGGGTGCCCTGGATGTGTTGTGTGTGCCCTGGGAAGTGGGATGGAAATCCAGCGTGTTTGGGACCTGGCAGGGCAGCACACATTTCCATCTGGGAAATCCTTGATGGACAAGGAGTGGATCTCCACCAGGAGGGTGCCACAGCCAGGCTTTGGTAGAGGGAGGTGAGAAGTGGTTGTGCTGCCAAGGGCCTCTCACCGAGCAAAGCCAGCTGTCAGCACTCCCCCCCCACAACCTCCCCCAGTACAAACTCCAGTGATCCCAGCACACAGGAGGGGGAAGTGGTCTTTTTCTGAGAGGCAGGTTCCACAGCATTTAAGGGAATGAGGAGGAGACCTTGACTTTGACTGCGGGGTTGATGGCAGATCCCCAAATGTAGGTAAAGCGCCCTGGGTGTGAAATTGTGGACGGCAATGGCTGAGGAAGTACCTCCATGGAGAGATTAACTCTTCATGGTCATGCACCTGGATCGATGCCTCCCTTGGAATATCACCCCATCAGCTCCAGAGTGGCGGGAAAAAGGTCATTCAAAACAGTCTTGTACTCCATCCTCTTCCCCCTGCCAATCCCAAAGAGCACTTTTCTATCTTCCCTGGAAGGCATTTACTCCACAGAGTAGCCATATGCAAATTCACCTGCATATTCACATTGCACAGGAGAAAACATAAAGCTTTCTTCTTAATTTTCCTAAGGGTATTCCTGGCCTCATCAGTTCCTGCAATGTCTTCCTTGGCAGAATCATCCCAGAAAGCCTCAGCTGTGGAAGGGAAAGCAGTAGGGAGAGGCATCCCAGCTCTTTCCAGGCTGTAAAAGGTTGAATTCCTCTCTCTGTTCCCCGTTACCCCTTTGTGATATCCTCTGCCATCCTCACTGGGATGAGTGTTACCACAAACGATGTTATCTCATGATTACCGCGTAGCAATGGTGTGTATCACAGGTGAAGTGGTTAGTTATTAATCCTAATTATTTTAGGGAAGGCACACTGAAGTTGCACAGCCTATTTTTCTGGCCAGAGACTGAAAACTCAGCTATTAGGAAACAAGCTGTGAAATCTCTCTCCAGGCATCTGAAGAAACCTCAAGAGATTTTTAGAAGTGCCGAACCCTTAGATGTTCCCAAAGATTTTAGAGGAATCTCGAGTGCTTGCCTCTGGCTATAACCCCATTCCAGGGCTTAGGGTTGTCCCATGAGCAGAGGTACCTGTTTGCAAATCCCCACACTTGCTTCATTCGGGGCTGGTTCTCTACACTTTCCTAGCCTGGGGCAGTCAAGAGTCCTCCTGTGAGGCATTCCCAGTCTTTTCTGTTGAAACTGACTCTGTGTAATTGGGAAATCATTGCTGCAATGAGCCTAATAGGGACATGTCAAACCTCTGGCTTTTGCTTTTTTGTTAGAACTGATGCCTTTGGCTCCCTTGCCTGTTGCAGGAGGAGGAATCCAGCTGGAGATCTCCAGCAGAACGTGGCACTTAACAAAGTGAAAATGCTGAGAGCAGCTTGGGACTTGTTGTTTCTTCTCTGCCCGATGTCCCACACCTGTGCATCCCGTGCCTGAGCACTTTGCTGCTCGGGAGCTCTGTCCTGGGAACACGGTGGGCATGTGGGATCCATCAGGAGACCTCTGTTACGTGCTGCCATGTCGCGGGGCTTTTATATTCGGCTCTTTGACTGTAACTTCAGGCACCCATGCTGGAGCAGAGCCTCCCAAGGTCCTGCTCAGCGCTGTCTGATGATGCTGAGTGATGAGATGCTGGGCTGTGCTGCTTGCTCACAAGATGCTTTTGGCTAGGGGCTACTGAAACGTATTCCAGTCGTCTCCAGTGGGCCCTCAGCGACACCCCCATGCCCTGAGCCAGACTGGCTGCAGCCTGCCAGGCGTGCTGAGCGCGGGGCTGAGTGGTCCTGGCTCCAGCAGGCGGCCCACTCGAGAGCTGGCTTTGAGGAGGGCTTTCAGCAGGCACTAGGAGGTGGCAACAGGCCCTTGGGGTGGGAGATGGAGAATGCAGCCTTTGTCCTCTCCACGGATGAAGATGGCAGCTGGGTTCAGGCAGATTCCAGAGGCATCTGGACAGCCTCTGTCATCGAGGTGGGATGTTCGGGGGGAGACAGGGCATAAGGGGGGTTATCTCCTCTCTGCCTTCTTGTCTGGGAGGGGACAGCTGAGAGTTGGAGAAGGTTATAGCAGGAGGCTGGAGTGTGGTAAACGCAGACCTTGAGCACCCTGTGTGACCGAGGAGGTGCTGAGAAGGGGCTCCCCGGGGTCAGCTGTGATATTCCTGGGGCACAGGGTGGCTGGGGGAGCCTGTCAGTCGGGTCCATCCCTCTGTGCTTCGTGTGGTGCCATAAGAAGGCAAGGGAAAGGGAGAAGGAAGCAGGAGGGGCAGCGGTGGGGGAGGACAGAGTGAAAAAGCATCAAAAAAGCCGAGTGAACCTGCTGACTGCCCCAGACTCCGCGGCACCACTGGTCATTTCTGTAGGCTATAGGGGTTGTCAGAGTAGGCTGTAAGGACAGGTGTAAATCTGTCCTGTCATTCCACCCTTCCAACATCTTCTCACCTGAAGGGCTCCCATTTGTTGCAGAGAGCAAGCAAATAAACCCAGCCATTGCTTTGACTCGCAGAGGGCATGAAAAGACACCCCGTGCCGCCGGTTAACCTCCGTCCCCTGCCTTTCCCCTCCCGTGTGGAGCTTTTACAGCCAGCCTGAAAGTAAATCCCCCCCTCCAGCTGTTTGTTAAAGCAAAGCAAATAAGGGCTATTACAGCTCAGACCAAAATCCACTTGTTTGCAGTCTGATTTTTAACTGTCATTCCAGCAGAGAGGGCAGGGGGAGGGCTGCAGGCTGGCCCCAGCCCAGGGCAAGAGGGGCCATTTGTCTGCCAGGAGGAGAGGGGTTTCGGCAGCTTCCAGGGCGCTCTGGGGCAGGCAGGGCGATGCTCCGGGGCTCTCTGAACCGGGGGAACATCTGCGAAACGACCCCGAAGTGTGTGTCGGGTGGAGACGTGACCTCTGGCTGCGGCTTCACTGCTCAGCCAGGCGAGGCGGCTCCCTTCTCCCAACTCCTTCCTCTCTTCTTCCTCTTGCAAATTGTGCCGCTGATTTTTGTCCTCAGACCCGGAGCGAGGATTCCTCTCCCTCTTCAAGGAGCCATCCGCAGCATCGGTCTCCCCATGGTTTTCATTAAGGAGTGGATGGTGTGTTTCCCATCAAGAACAACTTTAATCTTGACCGAGTTCTGAAAGCTAAAGGTTTGCAGTTTTCTTCGGCCACCTTTGATTATTACTTCTTCTTGTTTTCCAACTCGATATTATAGATTCTCCCTCCTGGCTGAAGTCCTTAATGGCCCGGTCCATCCCCACTCCCCCAAGTACCCATTCTGTGGATGTAGCAAACTCTAATTAATTATAACTTATCTCATGACTTGTCAGCATCACATGTTTGATCCTGTTTAGAAACCATATTCCCAGGGGACGGAAAGACTCGGGAGTAGGTTGATGCTACTCAACAGTGATTTAATGGACGCATTAATGCCGAGACAGATAACTGTGTAGCCATGTTAAGTAATACATCAAGAATCTTTCCAGAGAGGCAACTTTACAGGTCACTGCAGAACTGCTAACTGATATTAACCCGCTTTGCATTGTGCTGTGCATACGGGCGCTGGGAGTTCACACACTTTCTTTTGTCTGTGGCTTTTTTCGAGCAGCCTCTTCCCATTCCCCCCTGGAAGCGATGGAGATATTAGACGCCTAATGACAATGTTTCACACGCGGGGGTGGGGTGAGGAGGACAACAGGCTCGTTAGCCGGGTTGATTTTAAGCACACCCAATTACTGGCCCGGTGGAGGCCGGGGCAGAGGCTGCTGCCCGGCAGCGGGGATGCTCCGGGCTCTGCTGGGCTGTCACCGGCCCCGCGGCGAGCGCCGCTGGCTCCGCGCCGCCCCGCGCGGGAGATGAACGCACCTCCCGGGCACGGAACGGGATGCGCTCCTTTTCCAAACCCTTCTCTCCCCAAAACCCAGCGATTTTTGCCTTCCTCCTCGAGAGAGAGCGAGGTTCCGGCGCCGACAGGGATGCCCTCGCAGCTCTCGGGGATCTGCGACCTCCCTTCTGCCAAACTCCCTCCCGGGATGGGGGCACGCGGGGGACTTGCAGCGGTGGCCCGGGAGCTGGCCAGGAGTACGGCAGCAGCGCCGGGGGCTGCTGCCCATCCCGGGCGGCCAGTTCGTGTCTCCGGGGCGCGTTCTTTGCTCAGCCCCGGAGGAGGGGTTAGTGTTAGTGTTAGGGTACTCGCAGGACAGGGATCGCCCTAACTACAAGTAGCAGAGTGCAGCGGATTTTACCGTTCGGCAAGGTCCGTCTGTCCGTCCCTCGGGCTCTCCCAGCCCCACGCGGGATGCTGGGGGATCTGGACCCGGGCTCCTCCCGGTGGGCCACAGCCTCATCCTGCCGGGCCTCGTCCCGCTCGGGTACACGGAGCGACCCCCGAGAGATCTCTCCAGACACCCGGCACCCCCTCACAGGGGTCCCGTCCCCACCTGCGAGCCCGCAAAGCGGCTCAGGGGGGACACCCACACCCAGCTGGGAGTTCCCGTGGGCTGAGGGCTCCCCCTCTCTGCTCCCCTCGCTCCATCCCGGCTCTGCGCTGGTCCCGGGCAGAACCGGGGCCACCTCGGCGTGCGGCTCCCCCCGCCTCGGAGCACCCGGCTCGGGACACCGACACGGCGGGGAGTAACATTCGCCTTCAGTGCGGAAGGCTTTCCTCCCGTGAGGACTCCTGTCCTGAGACCGGAGGGAAGGCGCTGCCGGATCCCTCGCTCGTTCCCATCTCTTTCCCCTCGTCCCCTCTTGCCGCCAGCCGGACCCTTGAGGGCAGGCGGAGGGAGAAGTGTGTCTGGGAATTCACCTCGCTGAGAACCAGGGGAAGCTCCCCTGCTCAGCCGGGGGACAGCCCGGCAGGGATGCGCTGGCCTGGGGCCGCCGGGCTGCGCCGCCTGCCCGGGGGGGCGGCCCGGAGAACCAGTGGGGGACAAGCCGTGACTGCCTCGAGGAAAGCAGGCCGGGGAGAGGGAGAAGCAGCCGGCGGAGCCGGGCTGTCGGCAGGGCGGCCGGGAAGCGGCGGCCAGGCGGTCCCGCGGCTGGGCAGCGGGGACCGCCCCGTCCAGCGCCGCGGGGAAAGCTCCCTCCGGCCACGGGCCCGGCTCTTGCCCGGCTCTGTGGGGGAAGGCAGAACCCGAGGCACCGCGGAGACCCAGCCCTTGAAGCGCAGGGACGGGCGAAGCCCCACGTGCCCGGCTGGGGTCTCGCCGCGGGCAGCCGCGGCTGCGGGAGCTCCGCCACCGCCTCCCAGCCCGCGGGACGGTTTCACCCACTCGGGAAAGGGGGGCTCTCGGTTTTTTTTCTCTCGGGACGTTTGCAGGGCGGAGGGAAGGGAAGGTGGTGCGGTTTGCCCAGGTTGCGAGGGGAGGATTGTGTGCCACTGTTGATTAAACGCTCTCCCCGAAAGATGGTATCCGACATGAGATAATGAGGCTCTGTGACCGGCCCCAGGTTCCCTTTAAGTTTTCCCATGGACTCGAGCTGTCGCCAGTTCACAAAACGACAGTGTAAGACAGCACCACGCTACTCAGATCCAATTTACGGCACACAAAAGCTGATCCCCAAATCCCCACTAACAAACCGGGACCCGCAGACAATTCCGATAATGTTTAGTTTTTATTCATTTCTCGACTAATTAACTGGAATCCCACCTCCTCTTCCCCCCTCTTGACAGAGCCCAATTAATCCGCAATGTATGTCAAAGGTCTGGAACCCACTGTAAACTGCTAAACCTTTGCAAAGATTTGTGTGTGTCTATATTGATCTGATTAGGACCGCGATGCTTTTTCCTCGCTATTACTGCGTGAAAAATAAAACTGTCGCGGGTTTGGGTTGGGGTTTTTTTGGTGTGATTTTGTTTTTGTTTTTTTTTTTTCTTTTTATATTGTCCCAAAAGCTTTACTTTCTCCAAGTCTAATAGGATTTCTCCAAGGCGCCTTCAAACCTTGCGTGTCCATGACTAACAGTGGCTCCAAAGGGAATCAAGCAAAATAAAGTTATCTACGAGACAGGAGTGGGGCGTGCGTGTGCGCGATGGCGGGGTGCTCGAGGAGGGTTAGAGTCAATTTGGATATGTTGCTGCAAATTGGCTTGTCTTGAAAAATAAACAGGAATGGGGAGGGATAGGAGTAGGGAATTTTTTTATCTATATATTAACTTTTTCTTTGTGCCAGCGGCTGGGCTGGTGGCGGGCTGGGAGCGCGGCTCCCCGGCGGAACGGAGCGATCCCCGCCGGCCGGGGCTGCCGCCCACCCCGCTCTGCTGTCGCTGGGGCTGGGGCAGCTCGTTTCTAATCTTCGGAGGGAGCGAATATAAAAGAGGAATTTATTAGCTTTCAGGCCATCAGAGGAATAAACATTGATTTTATTGACCTAATTATGGGCCAAATGACTCCTTCCATCGATCACGTAAAATACTTCATTTGGAGAAAACCAGGCGCAGGCGCCCGGAGGCGGGGAGGAGAGCGGGTGGATGTGCTGCAAGAGGGGGAAAAAAGCAAAAGCTCGAAAATGTATGGAGAGGTTTTAATGCAGTTAACGTGCCTGTCGCGCTGGAGCTCAAGCCCTGTCTCCTAGACGTTATAGTGCGGATGTTTTGCAAACTAAAGCTTTTATGTCGAATTCCAATCCGGCCAGTCAATTTGGCTAAAATAGCATTAAAGAAATGGACAGCAGTTTATTTGTATTCCGCACACACAGGCTGTATTTTATAGACAGAAAAGAATTACTTGAAATGTATTTTACAAGCACAGGACAACACGTCGTTTCAGCCCGAGAGCAGCGATTTCTCGTAATTAGAGTAGGCTCGACACTAATAAAGAAGCAAACAGGCTCTTTTTTATGTTTAAACCCAGCTACTGTCCCCGGCGCTTTGCTGCGCGGTGGGATCGTGGTTGGGTGATGGGAGCGGGCGGTGGGCGCACCTGCCCTGGGAAGGAGGCAGCGAGGGGCGACCGGCTCCTCTCCTGGTCTGATCCGGAGGAGCAGGGCTCATAAAACGCGAATTTTATTTTTTTTATTATTTTTTCTTGGCTGGTGGGTGACAGTGAGACGTGACTTTGGATTTATTTGCTCGAGGGTTTTTATTTTGGGGGGGGCGGTCACTCTATTTCGGGGGAGGAGGTGGTGCAGGATGAGAGATGCTTTTGGCAGGGTGTTTGCTCCCTTCTTATGTCACCTGAAATATTAGATCTCGTACACCTTCACCCAGCCTTCAGTCTGGAGGGGGAGGGTGGGTATTTTTAGTCCAGCTGTTTTGAAGAACGGATCTTTCCCTTCCCGGTCCCTAAGTTTAGCTCAGCGCTTCTCTTGCTCCGCCGGGTTTTTCTTCCCTCTTGGCGAGCTCAGGAGCTGCTAATACTGGCGGCGAAACTCTGACCGCCAGGATCTGAACTTTCCCCCTTCCCCTTGTCCAAACTCTGACCGCCAGGATCTGAACTTTCCCCCTTCCCCTTGTCCCTCCTTCCTCACCACTCTCCCCGGGGACAGGTTATCCTGCGTCACCCGCGGGTTCCCGGCGCGGGAGCAGGGATGCTGTGGCCGTGGCTCTCGTTGTCTCTCAGCCCATAAATGCCTGGCTGTCACTTCTAAAAGCTCTTTTATTGCGATCCGTTCGGATGAGCGGTGCCACTGCTCCAGCCGCTGCCCTACTCCCGGGCCGGGGGAGCCGGGCCGCCCAGGTGAGCTCCGCTCCGGCAGGTGAGAGGCGGCGGCCGCGGCGCCATCCCGTGGCCGGAGCCCACGGAGCCTCCGCGGGGCGAGCCCGGCCCCCGGCGGGACCCCCGCGCCCCCTCCCCGCCCGCGCTGGGAGCGCGGCGCTCAGCCGGCGTTCTCCCCTCCCTCCTTCCCTCGCTCCGTCTCATTAAGATAGGGCTTTATGCAGAACATCTGTAAGGGAAGGCAAAATAAATGACAACACTTTTACACCACTTCCTACTTAACTTCTCTTTTTATGTGGCTGCTCTGGATTTTCCGACGCTTTGTACTGCTCGAATCTTGTTTGGATGTTTGTACATGTAATACTCTGCCCACTCCAGCTCTTGGGACGGGCTTGTCTTGTATGTTCTTTTTCTTTTCCCCCTCTCCCACCCCCGTCCCAGTGTGTAGAGGCTTCACAATCTGCTCTGCTTACTTCGCGGTCGGGGATCGAGCAGCAGGATTTGTGAGCCAGGGTAGGGACAAACGGCTCCACAAGTGTCGGACATTAATCACACCTTGTCTTTGCAGAAGGTGAGCTCCAGGCACTATGCACCCACTTAGTCGCTCTTCAAATCCCCCCTTCTCCTTCCAAGCCGTCGCCTTCCTGTCTCCACTGAACAGCATTTTTCCCTGACCCGGAGTCCGGACAATTGTCCTAATGGTATTTAAAGAAAACAAGGATTAAACATTCATTAATGCTTTCCCCCCCTTATTTATACTGTAACATCAGAAAGTTGAGTGCCCCGCTCCCGGAGTGTGTGTCAAGCCTCACTGTAAGGAGAAAAAAGCTGTTTAACGGGGGTGGCTCCCACGGACCACGACATGATTTGGGCTGCTGAGTACTCCTGATGAGCAAGGAACCAATTTTCGGGGGGAAATAATGCTCCCAACACCCCCGAGAAGCGGTACAAAATGAGCAGAAAGTGACTGTGCTCTGTGAGAGGGCATTTTCTTTCTTATCCCGAGGATCAGGAGCGATGCCCCGTCTGTTTTATCCTCCCTCATCTCCCATCTACCTGGAATCATTCCTTCCCGCCGCCGCTTTTCCGAGATCGCTTGTGAGCATTTTAGCTTCCCCTAAAGCCCATGCCATTAAAGAAGCGGCTGAAGCAACAGGTGAGCAGGGAATTTTCAGGGGTAGGAGGTGGCGGCCGGTGGCCCCGCGGGGGCTGCCGGCACCGAGCCGCCCAGGCGCGCATCGACCGCGGGGAAAGATGCTCCGCGCCGCGGAGCCCGGCGCCGGGCCGAGCCCGATGGCTCCCTAGCAAAATCTCCTGCGGGAAAAAAAAACCCCAAACCTTTCCCCTCTAACCCCAGTTAGAGCAAGGGGAAGGAGGCGCTCCGGGAAGCGCAGCAAGAGCTGCACAAATGCAGTTTACACCTGCGACACGGAGCGGGTTGTATTCTGCTCCGCTCGGCTTTAACTGGAAATCTTTTCCGTCTGCCCCCACTCCCGAATCATCTGGGTTTAATAAATTTTCGCAATACTCCCGCTGCTCCAGAGAAACGCTGTGACAGAAGCCGGCTCTGCCCGCGTTTCTGAATCCCACCAGAACAGTAATTACCGTAGGAGCAAGAGTGGCCTGGGACTTGTTTTTGGTCCAGGGGAGAGGGTGGGAAGATGAGGAGAGAGAAACCTGGCCGTGAAATGGGGGCTGTAAAGCTTAGAGATGTATAAACACACACATGCATATATGTACAGAAAAGCAAGGAGCAAGTGCAAGATCGAAAGCAGAGCCCAGCTTTGCTGCAGCCACGTGTGCCATTAAAAGCAAATAATTCAAAGTACTTTTAAACTATAAAAACATGGGATCTTTCCCCTTCTATTACTTTTTTTTTTTTTTTTTTTTTTTTGCGAGGGGCAGGGGGGAAGAAGGATACAGATCCCGTCTCCCCTTCTCAGATGACCTCGAAGGACCGGTTTTTTCACTTTCCCATGTGTGCGCGTTTGCGCTTTCCGGAAATCAATCTGAAGTTTGTTCAAAATACTAAACTAAAATAAAACTGCGCTACAAAACCTCCCACGCCCCAGAGACAGAGAGGAGCCCCTGATTCATTTTTCTGGATTTTTTTTTTAATTATTATTATTATTTATTTCCATCTTGTCGTGCTCCCCACGGAACTGATCTCCGGAGGGTTTTGCTGGATCGTGCGTGGATGTGTGAGCGTGTAGAGGAGATTTTGGTGAAGCGCAGTGGGAGCCAGTGCCCCGACAGGCCGGGGGCTGGTGGCGGGGCTGTCAACACCCCCCAAAGCAGGGCTGAGGGGCTGAATTACTGGCTCAGCCCCCGCGGGAAGGTGTCCCCTGGCAGTGGGGACAGTTGGGAAGCAGTGGGGAAGAAGGAGAGGACTTTCTCGGTCCACCACACCCTGTGGAGTGGCGCTCCGAGGGACCCCGCAGCGCCCTGCCCTGCACGTCGGGTGACAGTTTCAGGCTGACCAAAGCGGTCAAGTTCTTTAAAGAAATTTGCCGCTACCCAAAAGTTTCCCAGGGCTGAGCTGGCACATTTCGGCCGCCTTTTGCAGCTCCCGTTTGAAGGGAGGGCGGGTGAAGCCCTTCCCTCGCCCTTCGCAGGCAGATGCCAAGGGTCAAACGCACAGAGGGGCTCCACGAGAGGAAAAAAAACCCCGTTCCCAGCCTTCCCCTCCGGCCCCGAACCTCCTAACTGGGACATTGAAAAAAAATAAATAAAGCCCTTCCGTCTTTCACCAAAAAAAAAAAAAAATATGGAGTTTGTTAGTTTTTTTTTTAAGCTGGGGATAATTTAGGATTTATTTCACGCTAGAAGGGAAGAGCAAAATGAAGTTGTTGGGAACACGGTCACGCTGTGGGTGCCCACGGCTGCGCCCCGAGCTCCTCTGCTGCCCAGATGCGCGGGGAACATCCACCTTTAGCAGTTTTTAAGTCCTGCAGCCCATGGCGGGAGGCGCTGGCGGGAGAGAGCCGTGCCGGTGCGGGGTCCCGCTGCCCGCAGGGACGCGGCTCTGCCCCGGCCCGGCCGCTCGGGGCCGGGGGAATTCGCTTGGGCACGTCAGAGGCTCGGGGCTGGCAGGAGTTGTCCGCTGCCTCCTCGTCCCTTTCATGTATGCCCTGCCTTGGGGTGTGCGTGTGGGGGTTACAGCTCTTTAATTGAAACCTAGTAAGGAAAATAGTAATGGATACCAGGCTTCGATGGAGAATACGTGTCCGCGGCTGCATGATGAGTGTTAGTTCAGCAGACTTTAAGAAGCCGATTCTTCTTCCCTGTCATTTCTTTATTGACAGCAGCCCCTATTAGATTTACCATGTCCTTTTGCAACAGCTGGTCCTCCCCCTGCCCGAGGTATCAATCGATGACCGGGTGACTTGGTGGCATCTTGAAGAAAACGGGAGCAAAGTGTGTGTCAGTGGCGGTGCCAGAGGCTCCCACTCCCCTCCTTGACCTGCAGCCCAGCGTCTGCGTGTGCCCGGTGCTGCTCAGCACCTCCCGGGCTCCGGCCCCACTCCGAGCCCCGGGGGAAGCTGTGCCCGCTCCGCCGGGCCGGGGGCGCGGAGGAGACGCCCGGGGGGCGTGTGGAGATGGGAAAGGCTCCGGTTCTGGGTTGTTAAAGAACACGGCTGATGGTCAAAGCAGATAAAATCGGTTTCTTTGCCGGGTGCTCTCGAGTGCCTTGTTCTACTGGGTCTGCGGGGAGGTGGGGGGGCAATGCCGCGTCTGGAGAGCTGGAGGGCTTCTGCGGGAGGAACCGGCGCTCCTTGGCCCTCTTGTTGTGTTGTGTGTGTGTTTAAATAATTGAATAAACCTATCCACTCATTCTCTCTTTCTCCCTCGCACGCAGAGACACAAAGACAGCATTGAAAAGATAGATCTGTTTGACTATAGGAAAGGACAATTAGCGCGACTTCCTGAGTGGCAAACTGGATGTATGGCTTGGGTATTAAAAAAAAAAAAAAAAAAAAGCCTTATCCAAATAGTGAACCCTATTTACAATTTCTGCTCAGCCAATGATGGTGGAAGCAGAAGGATGGGTGTAGAGAGGGCAAGGGAGGAAACAGGGCTTTCATTTTGTTTCTGCCAGCAGCACATTGGTGAGAACAAGACCAGTCGGTGCAAAGGGTCGCTGGATCTGGGAGTGCAGAGGGTGTTGCTTTGTGGCAAGCAGAAGCTGAATGGTGCAAAAAGGGGTCAGAAAAGGTAAAAAGGGATGTGAGCTTGGGAGGGAAGAGGTCTGGCCCCAAACCTTGCTGTGCCCTGACATGCCTTGGTCGGTGAGGCAGGGCCTGGCCCGAGGCAGAGGGGAGAGCTGCAGCAGTCAGCTCTGGGTGCTCCTTTTTTTTCTTTTCCAGTCCAGGACAAAGTGGAGGCAACTGGAGAATGTCAGAGCAGCTGGGATGGGGATGAGATGAATGCAGGTCTTGTGAGGAGGGGAGGAACTGGGGCAGGGCTGGTGATATGAGCACCTGGAGCCCTGATGTTTTGGGCTTCCACCAGAGCCAGCAGCGTGCAGGATCCGACCAGGCTCTGGGTGCCCAGGAGGAGAGAGAGGAGTTGGGAGCTGTGAAGGGCTGCTCACTGCCAGCATGGTGGTGACCCCGTGCTGGGGGACAGCACTGCCTGACCCCACAGTGGCTCTGCCACACTCAGTGCTGCACTGCTCCCACCAAGCTGGGCCACGAGCAGCCTTCCCCTGAGGATTGCATTCCAGTGAGAGATGGTGGAGGAGAAACCTCTCCAAGTGGTGCTTTCCTCTCTTTTTCCCCCCAGTATTACAACAAGCAATGCTGTCTCTGGTCTTCCCCCAACTGCAAAGCCCTCACCTCGGCTGTGTTGGGAAAGGGGCCTGATCCCCCTGGTGGGGGATCTTCTGTTCAGAGAGATGGGAACGGCCCCTTTGATTGCAGTGGGACACGATGGGGCTGAGCTTGCTCAGAGGGAGACATGGGAGATTTAATTCCTGATATTTTTAATGCCTCACAATGCTTTCTTGGACTCTGGCAGGTTATTTTTTAAAGTTTTTGGGCCAGACTTTCCATGAAATCCAATTTGCAGTTGGAGGAAGTGTTCTGCCAAAGGGCAAGGCAAAGAACTGCTACAGTGATTCCCCACTCTCCCCATAGCAGTTTGTATGATCTAAGTGTATAGACGAGCTCCCTAAGGGAGCTGCTCTATTACACTTGTGGCCTGCAGTGCCACTCCGGGATGGATCTGTGTCAACACGGCCCCCATCTCCTGACACCTTTTGTGGGGCTGGGGAAGGGCCTGCCCGGGGCTGGGCACACTTTCCCTCGGAAGAAGCGTGTAATCACCACTCCCCAGATGCCCCCCGTGCTCCAGCCAGTATTTACTGCAAACCTGCCAAAGTAAACCAGCCCGCTGCGTTTTATTTCGGATAAACACAGCGTGGCCACGCTGGGGTGTTGCCTTCTGAAGGGCTGGAGACGGAGCAGAGGTTGCATTGCCGTGGGAAAGGGAGGGAGGAGAGGGATAAATCCTGCAGGATGCAGAGCTGCTGGCAGGCAGGATGGGTCTGGGCCCCTGGGGATGCTTGGAACAGGCGGCGCGATAAGGAAATGCATAGATAGGATGCAAAACCCCACTTAGGCTGTGCACGTTGGCCCTGCTCACCATGCACCGAGGCTTGTTCTTTCCTGCAGAGCACCCAGCGCATAGAGGGGGTGTCAGGGACACCTCAGGGGCTGCTGTCGGAGCGGGGATTGGCGGTGTGCCCCAGGGCACGAATCCCTCCCGGTGCCACACACCCACAGCGCATCTCCGCAGAGGCCGTGGAGCACACACAGCCCCTCCACGCACGCACACACGCCTCGGAGCTGCTCCCGCAGGCCTGGGAGAGGACGTGTGGGCCCGAAAGCTGGGCTGCCTTTATTTTCCTCTCGCCTCCTTCCTCCAGCTGGCTCTTCAGGCCACCGGGAGAGAGCCAAAGCCTCTCTCCTCCCACACCTCCAACACATACGCTGGGGGAATGCTCGCTGCAGCGCCGAGCTCTCGTGCAAACGCTAAAAGTTGCTTAGGAGGGTGAAATCCGAGGAAGCGGAGCTCTCCCAGCCGCTCAGCCACCACAGACCCGGGGTCTGGATCCAACCGGGGAAAACCCATCGAGGTGCTGGCGATGGTGGAGTGAACAAGAGCTGGGGAAGGTGGGAGCCGCTCCCCCCGCCCTGGCCTTTAGCTCTTGTGCTACGAGATTAGAGAGCCCCGGCCTGGCCGCTCTCCGGGGAGACAGCAGAGACCTTTCATGCCTCTTTGAAGAGCCAAGATAGTGTCGGCTTTGGTGCAAGCCCCGGCTGTAGACAGGCCGGGAGGCGCGGGGGCAGCCGGCTATCTCAGCGTGCTATCACCCTGGCTCCCCCCGCCACCAGCCCCATTCCCACCTCCACCCGCTCCCGCTTCACCGTCAGCCACCCTCATTTCTTTCTCTTTTTTTTTTTTTTTTTTTTTTTTTTTTTTTTTTTTTTTTTCCTTACTCCCGTACCATCCCTTCGCTTTGCCATTCATTTCTGCGGGTCTCCTTATTTATTTACTTCTGCGTCTCGCTTATTTATTTCAGGCAAAGAGGAGGCTAACAAGTAGCTGGAAGCACTGGCCAATATTTAACTAAGATGGCTGGCCATCAGGTCCCTTTTGTTTGCTTGCAAATTAATCATCCAGCGCGCAGTCGGCGCCAGGGTAGATTTATCACACACAGAAGGGGGAATGAGGCGGCCGAAGGGAGACAAAGACTGTTCGCACCTTCCCGCTTTTGATCTTAGATTAGTGCAGCCTCCCTTCATAATACGAGTCTCCGGGGGGCTTCGTCGGGGAGGTCACTCGGAACTGGCGGAAGTTTGCACGCCATTAGACAGACGCTGGAATTGGAAATCATAAGCGGCAAACATTTTATTTTCCGGCGCGGGTGGGTGCGGAGCGCGGCGCAAGGTGCGGGGCAGGCGCGGAGGGCGGCAGCGACTCCGGTTTGTGCCGCGGCGCCGAGGGCGCGCTCCGGCGGGGCGGGCGCGGGGGCCGGGGCGCGGCGGGGCCGGGGGCGGCAGCGCTTGTCCCGCGGGAGCCCGCGGGCACCTCCCGGTCGCCGTGAGAGAGCGGCGGCCCGGTTGGGGTAAATTGCAGCAAACTTCTTGAGGCCGCCGGGCGTTTGCTGTGGACGCTGATAAAGGGAAGGCATAGGCTTTGGAGGTTCCCACCGCGGCAGGAGCCCGAGAACCGGTTCCGAGCAAAGGTTGGAAAGATTCGCTCTCTTGGTCGATAAGCAGCCGCACAGCGCAGCCGAGCGCTGCGCTGGTAACCAGGCTCCTGGCTTCGTGAAACACATCAGACTTCCCCCCCTCATCCTCTTTGAACGCATTACTCCCGCTTCCTTTCCTCCCTCCTCCTCTTTTCACCCCCACCCCCGACTAAAGGGGAGATATTTTGGTGAATGCAAAGCGATCCTAGACGCTGGTTACTACAGGGACTTCACCAAGCTGGCGCCAAGCGCTCTTAACCATGTGCGTCAAAAATGCAATGTTAGAAGAGCTAATCACTTTAGAGGTTCCGCTCCCATCTGCGCGCAGCCAGCGCCGAGCCCCCGCGCTCCCCCGCTCCGCTCCCGGAGGATTATCCTCCCCTGTTTAAAGCAGGGTGGGGGGCGTCAGGAGATTCCCCCCTCCCTCCCCAGGGCAGGGTAGTGATTCGGCACCTCCCAGCGCAGGGATACCCTGCCTGACACGCGTGGGCGCTCCGTGCCCTGCATGCCCACGACACGCACAGTCACAAGCCCCCTCTTGCTGCCCTGCACTGTCACACACCCATTCCCAGCAGCACCCAACACCCCCCACGAAAGGAATATATCTCCCCAGAAACTTCCCAGGAGGATCCTGCCCGGCTCTTCCCTCTCCGTGGGGTCGGATCAGACCCACGCGTGACGCCTTCCCCGGGGGGTGGCTGGCTCCATGCGAGCCCGGGTCAACCCGGAGCTGGGCCCCCCCGCCCGGCGCTGCCCCGGCCCGGGCGCAGGGAAAGCCGCACTTCCCGTCTCCTCCCCGCGCACCTCGTGGAAGAGGAGGGGTGTGGGAGCGTAACCCTGTCGGCGCCGGTGCCAGCCGAGTGGCCTTAATCGGCAACGCCAAAGAAAGAAAGAAAAAAGGAATAATATATACATTAAATTTTCCAGCGGCCTCCCGCTTCCCTGCGCGCACCCGCCTGGATCAGCAGCCGCCGGGGCCGGAGCCGAGCCAGCGGCGGCCGCCGCCCGCCCGCCGCAGCCTCCAGCCGCCCACCACAACAATAATAACGGCGGCCGCGGCCGCTGGGGCGGCCGGAGCCGAGCTCCGAGCGGGGGGAAGAGCCGCAGAGCCACCCCCGAGCCCCGGAGCTCACCCCCAGATTCGCGGGGGGAAGGAAAGCGCCCGGCTCCCGGCCTGGAGATGTCGTTTAAAGAAAGCAACTTTGCCGGGGAGGGGAAAAACGGCGCGGGGGCAGCGGCAGGGGGGTGACACCAGCCCGGCGGCTGCGGGGACCGGCGGCAGCCGCGACGCGGCGGGGATGGGCGTGCGGCGCGGCGGCCTCCCGAGGTGGCTCCGGGCCGGGGGGGACACAGGGGGACCCCGCTACGGTACCGGCGGCGTTTGGGGGAGGGGGGCACGCAGCTTCGGACCCCACCAGTGCCACGCGTGGAGCCCCCCCCGCTGCCGGCGCTCGGGAAGCTCCTGCCGGGGGAGAGCGGCCGGGCAGTGCCCGGGCTGCCGGGGCGGCGGGAGGCCGGGGGGCGAGGCGGCCCCCAGCACCCCCCTAGAGGCGGGCGCTGCCGGCCCCTTCCCTCCTCCCTCCCTGCTCCCTCCCCTCTGATCATGTTGACATATTCACACGGCCCGAAGTACTAGTGATGCTTTGCTGCAGCGTTACAGTTTCCGACACCTTCTTTTTATAACTCGGCGCTGTCCCCCTCCACCCGAGCTGTCAGAACCCCGCCTATGGAGCCTCACAATTGGTCCGAAAGCGTCAAAGAGCCAATCAAGGCGGCTCCAGCTCCCCTGTAACCCACAACACATCCCTACGATCGGGTGCACGCAGAGCACAGACTCACAGGGAATTCTCAGAGCCGAGAGGCTCCTTCTCCCTCTCTCTTCTCTCTCTTTCTCTTTTCCTCTCTTTCTCCCTCCCCCCTTTTTCTCTTCTTTTCTCTTTCCCTCTCACTTTCTCTCTCTTTTATGGAGACAACAGTATAATTCTGCCAGATTTTTTTTAAGGCACAGCGAAAAAGAAAGAGAGGGGAAAAAATAAATTAAAAAAAAAAAAAAAAAAAAGGAGGAGGGTGAAAGAAAGAAGAGATCCTGATGGAAATCAGGGCACCCTGACCAGCTCCTGCTTGGGGAGTGAGGAAGGCGAGGCGGAAACGAGATTTCCCTACAAGTTTTTGCTGCTGAAGGTTGCTCAGGAGCCTTCCTCGGCCGGCGAGGGGGGGTGGGTTTGTTTGCTTCTCTCTGCTTTCCCTCCTTCCCCAGCCTCTGCTCTGCAGCCTGAACGTACGGAGGAAAGGTGGAGGGGTGGGGGGGAGGGCGAAGAGAGCCAGCCACCCAAAAAGAAAACCCAGCTTCGAGCCGTCACTCTCCGCCACGGAAGAAGAGAAGGGGGATTGGGACTAAGAGAAAAAAAGAAGGAAAAAAAAAAAAGGATTTCGGCTTGTCCAGCTCTTCTACGGCAACAGGAGCAGACAGCGAACCCGGTGGATTTTTTTTCTTCTCTTCTTCGGCGTTTCTTTTGCAGCACAAGGACTTCCACTCAGGAAAAAAAACGCAAACAACTAAAAAGCAAAACAAAGCCTCAGAGACCGAACACGAGAAAAATCAAGACTAATAATGAACAATCCTGTTAATCCGCTGTCCCGAGGGCTGGGGATGTGCCCCGGCTCGGGAAGTTGTAGGCTGTAGAAGTTCTGCCTCTCCCTCATGTACTGTGCTGTTTAGGGCTTATTTTCTCCAATTCTTTTTTTTTTTTTTTTTTAATTTTTTTTTGGTGCTTTATTGCTGTTATTGTTATTATCTTATTTTTTCTTCTTCGTGATGTGCTGTTAGAAACCACTCCGGGACTACTCCAGCAGTAGGAAGACCGAGGAGTGGAGTGGATGAATTTACCGATGAGAGATCCAGTAATCCCTGGGACAAGCATGGCTTATCATCCCTTTTTACCGCACCGGGCACCGGACTTTGCCATGAGCGCTGTGTTGGGACATCAGCCTCCCTTCTTCCCGGCTCTGGCTTTGCCTCCCAACGGGGCGGCCGCCCTCTCCCTTCCCGGGGCTCTGGCTAAACCCATCATGGATCAGTTAGTGGGGGCTGCAGAGACTGGCATTCCCTTTTCTTCCCTGGGTCACCAGGCAGCAGCCCATCTGAGGCCTTTAAAAACTCTGGAGCCAGAAGAAGAGGTAGAAGACGATCCGAAAGTGCATCTGGAAGCTAAAGAGCTTTGGGAGCAATTCCATAAAAGAGGCACAGAGATGGTGATTACCAAATCGGGAAGGTAGGTCTGGGTCTGGGGTTCGTGCCTTTCTCCCCCCACCCCCCCCCCCCCGTTCCTCACCCCTGAGTCTCTGCACCCCAACAGGGCAAGGCTCTCTCTCCGGCAGTTTCCTCCGTAAATCTCCTTTCACCTGCAATTATGGAAAGCTTTGGGCAGCTGAAGATCCCAGCCCGTCTGGGGCACCAGGCTGCCGGGAAAAGCCCAAGCGCGACCCGGCCCTGCTGAGCATGTGCGTGTGCAGGGGGTGAGAGGGTCCCTTCATGGTTCAGTAGCTTAATGCTTGCTGGAGAAGACTGGGAGCAGGAAGAAAATAATTTGGGGTTAGCAAAGGGGCTGGCCTGGTTTTCAGCCTCGCTACACGCAGTTTTTCTTCCTTAAGAAAGGGGAATGAAGGAAAAATCCTTTGGAGAGGCGTCTGGCTGCTGGTGGGGCAGGAGGGCAGATAGGCTCGGTGTGTCAGGCTGTGCCTCTCTCTGTGCTGGGATCTCGGCTGGGTTTGTGCTGACTGATTATGTCTGAAAGTGTACAGAAAAGCTGACAAAACTCCCCAGCCGTCCTGCAGCCGCTGCTGGAGTGGCAGGGAAGGGTTTGCATCTCGGCGCTGCCTGTCCCTATATTTATGTAACCTTCACGTGGGAATGAATGAACACACACGGCGCGTCCACGCTCGGCATTTCTGCTTTTTATAGGTTTACCCGTCTGAAATCTCTCTCTATGTTCGCTACTCATTGACATCTGGACTCTTTTACAACTCTATCTATTGCTGTGATGATACATAGGGTGAAAACCTCCTTTGCACCCGGGTGTTTTTCTAAGGGGTTCTCTGAGAAACCTCCCAAAGTCTCCACATGTGATTTGCCAGGAGAATTACTCGAGGAAGCCACTCCTGAAAAGTCTTCTTAGATGGCCTTCAGCTGCCTTGCTGGAGCTTCGCCTATTTGCAAAGCACCAGTTGCAGGCTACAGGCTCAGGGGAAAAAATAAATAGAAGCCTTAAAAGCAGCAAGGAGGAAAAAAAATTCTCCTTGCCCGTTTTACTGCTTTCCCGAAGTTTTTTCTGTTAATTGTGGTCAAAAGTTTTTGCGTGAAAGCCTCGGCCAGTATTAAGAGCTCTTACATGTTGCAAAGTCATGTGTTTCCTTTTAAGTTGAGATTTGCTGAATGCCAACCACTCGATATAATAAACAGCAAATTTGTGGTATCCTGTTGCAGTTTGGAGCCGGACCTGGGAGCGGAGGGGAGCGGGGTTTGCAGAGAACCCTCGGCACACAGGGGGATCCCCAGGTGGCCGGAGCACGGGGAGAGCCCCGGCAGCCCTCGCTGGGGGCTTTTTATTCTCCTCTGCGAAGTGTAAAACTCCTCACTTTATTGGGAGGTTTGGTTGTAATAGTTCAGACGATTTATTTTATCGGGGTGCGATCAGCTCGCATTTCTTTGTTTAGCAGGCAAAAAGGAAGCTAATGAGAGATCAGAGAGCCCCAAATGGGCCTTTGCTGTTTAGGAATGGCAGAGAGAGGTAGGCTCTGCTGATTTCTAGGGAATGCGACCTTTCCCATCCAGGGACCATTTTCTCCTGCAACTTTTAAGCATTTGAGAAATCTTTTCGCTGGGGGCGGGGGGGGGGGGGGGACTATGAGGAGAGGAAACCTTTTTGCTGGACATAGACTTACTCTGCTGCTTTTGAGAGCTGAAGAAGTTGCTTGGTAGACACGCTACCAAAATTCAGAAGCTTGTTTAAACGCTGTAATTAATTATATTTTATTTTTCTCTTGTCTTTTCTTCCCCCCACTTCCTCCCTCCCCCCTCTGCCCATAGGAGAATGTTTCCTCCATTTAAAGTGAGATGCACTGGACTGGATAAAAAGGCCAAGTACATTTTATTGATGGATATTGTGGCGGCTGATGATTGTAGGTACAAATTCCATAATTCCCGGTGGATGGTAGCCGGCAAGGCTGACCCTGAAATGCCAAAGAGAATGTACATCCACCCGGACAGCCCGGCCACCGGCGAACAATGGATGTCCAAAGTCGTCACCTTCCACAAGCTGAAGCTCACTAATAACATCTCTGACAAGCACGGATTTGTGAGTGCCTTTTACACCTTCCTTTGCCCCCCTTTTCCCCTCCCTCGCCACCCGGCCGGAGCGGGGGTCCCGGGGGGTGTGCCCGGAGCACGGCGGCTGCTCGGCCGGGCTAGTCCCGCAGGCAGCTCCGGCGGGCGGCCAAAATGTGGGGAAAACGGGGAAAAAGATCTCCCCACGCACCCGGGGACAGGCATTTGCCCGGTTTATAACAGTCCTTGATTTTTCCTCCTGCTGGGGTCAGGATTAAAGCCTGGAGTTTACTCTGTAACCTCCCCGTGCCATGCAGCGTTAACTTTAGGGATACATTTCCAGCGCAGAGCAACTCGATATTTCTCAGAGCTGCGGTGACTTTATATATCTATATATATTTTTAATAAAGTCGATCACACTTTCTAAGCGTAGGAAAATGATATGCATATGTGTATAAAGGGCTTAAAGGCCTAAGTATGCAAACGTTTAAATCTATATTAATCTGGATAATGTAAAGCAAGCCGGAGTGAAAATAAACAGGGACTAAAAGCAGAGGTCAAGTTGCCCATTCATGTCTATCCACTCCTTTACATTTACCGGGTGTGCAGAGATAAAAACTTACCCTGAGAGTGAAATCAAACAAACCTGCTGATAAGTGCTCTGTCGATCCTGGCCATTTCTTTCTACTCCTGGGAAAGCCTCCGCCTCGGAGCCGGGGTTTGCTGGTGGTGGCCGCGGCCGGGGGATCTCTAATGTGCCGAAGATTGCATTTGCTGCTGTGATTTGATTAGACGATACATTTTTGCCGTTCGCAGAAGGCCTTAAGTGAATTGGGGCACGCAATTAGACCGAGCCGAGGCTCTCGTGGTGGTGTTGCAACTGTAGCTGCTGCTCCTGCTTTACTTGATTTTATTTTTGTTTTACACTTTGAAATCAAAAGGCATTGCTGCCGGAGCCCAAACAGCTTCTCCCCCTCTCCGAGCAGAGCTCTGAGGGGATTCCCCCCTCTCTCCTCTCCTTCGAGAGGTCCAGCGAGAGCCTAGCCCCGGCGAGCTGGAGCTGTCAGTACTTTTAGTTGGATGCTGCGAGGCATGTGCGTGTGTTTGGAGTGTGCTTGGCAGGGAGGAGGAGTGAGGGGAGGAAGGAGAGGGAAGGCAAATTAGGAGGTGAAAGTGCCGATGGCTGGGGGAAATGCTGCTCCTGCTGACCGTTTTCTTTCCCCCCTCCTGCCCTCTCTGCTGCCGGCCGCTGCCCCACCCCAGACCATTTTAAACTCCATGCACAAGTACCAGCCGCGGTTCCACATCGTCCGAGCCAACGATATCCTCAAGCTTCCTTACAGCACGTTCAGGACCTACGTTTTCCCGGAGACTGAATTCATCGCAGTGACCGCATACCAGAATGATAAGGTAAGGAGATTAAGAGAGGATTTGTTTTACGTGTTTTGGCTTTTAAGAGAACTTTTACTCTGCATTGTTCCCTTAAAACTCACGAAGCCCATCCTGCTCTTCTCTCTCTCCCCTCCTTTATCTTTTTCCCCAAAACCTCCTTGATCCAACTTCGGGAAGGCGCTGGGGGAGGGGGTCGAGCACTCTCCTAATACCGACCTCGGGGAAGGCAATTAAAAGGAGGGAGGACTGAGGGTGAGGGGGAGAATGTTTAGGGGTTTCCTACCATTCCCCCCCCCCCCAGTATATCTCCCCAGTATGAGGAAAAGGATGGGGTGGGGTTTGCAGCTCTTAGTGTGGATTTAATCTAAGATGCATGAGGGAAAAAAAAAAGTAATAAAAAAGACTCGGCTCTGCGTGTCGAAAGACAGAGTGGGGAGAGCAGCGGGGCTGAGATTTTGTAATTCCTCCTGGCCTTTGTGCTGTTTTAGCTCCTTTAACAGCAATTGGCAATAAGGCTGGAGCGCAGGTCTGGTTCCTATTATTATTATATTATGATTTTTTTTTTTTTTTTTTTTTGCATCCTGCAGTGTTTTATTATTTTTTGTGGTGCAGAAATATGCTCTGGTCAGAGAGGGGTATCTCACTTGAATTTAGCTGGAAGGGCTGAAAAAGCCCACGTGAGAAAGTTTTGCAGCGCTGCAAACGTTGCCTTTCCATTGCTGCTGGTTTATTGTCGCTTGCGATGAAGGTGGTATATTTGGGAGAGTGGCAAACGGCGAATTTACGATTATTAAGTCAAGTGGAAGGAAGTGAAGGAGCCAAAAAAGGGGCTTTGATTTTTTTGTTGTCTGTGAATTACAGCTTTGCGTTCGCGTGCGTTGAGCGCAGAGGCTCTGGATGCGCAGCGCCCGCTCGCTGCAGCTCCCCTGTGCCCCTCTCTGCCCCTCACATCCTTCACCGTAAAAAATTCGGGGGTGAAAATGGGGGCTCTGTACCCTTCTGCCCTCCGTTTCCAAAAAACCGCTTCCCCCTCGGGGCTCGGGCTATTTTCCCCTCTCTCTGCAGCCAGGCACTTGCAAGGAAACTGAAAGAAAATGAGTGTACAGAGAGTAGACTTTGCTTTGGGACTTATCAGCAGGGCTGGCCGCCCCGGTCTATCAGCTGGGGGCGGCTCGGCTGACGGACAGAAATGAGCATATTTGTGTGATTGCCATGAAATCGGCTGGGAAGCGGCGTGCGGAAGCGGCGGGGAGCCCTCGGCTCGGCGCGGGGGGAGCAGAAGGCACGGCCGGGAGCACCTGGATTAAAAGTCCCGCTGGTTTTAGTAGTGGGGTTTTCCTGCTCCCGTGTGTGCGGCGGGGGGGCGACTCAGGAGCCAGGGCCGGTCCTGCCCGCACTCGGGCGCAGGCGGGGTTTCCTTTTCGGGGTCATCCTCTGCTCCTAAACTGGGGGGTCGCTGTGCTTCCAGCCCGGCCCGAGACCGGGAATGGAGCGGCGGGGAGGCGGCGTTCCCGTTCCTGCTGCTCGCATCCTGTTCCAGCGGGGTGAGCCCCGGCCGGGCTGTGAATTCGGCTCCGTGCATCGTACGCGCGGGCACCCGGCACTTGCGGGATGCCCCGCACCCCCCATCCCTCCCAACAGTCATTCCCTACCATAACCTGAACCCCGAGGATACCCAAACCGAAAAATTTCCATAGACGCCCCCCAAAAAATATGAACTGGCTTCTGGCACCCCTGGTGCCCCAACACACAGGGAGCATAATGCGATGATATAAAGTATTTTATTATAGCAAGGGGGTGGGTATGATTCCTTTGCGGTTTAATTATGGCATTTAAAGAGTTTTAAGCACAGGCATAACTTGCATGGGTCTCATTGCACAGCTCAATTAATTCCGATGTGGTAGCAGCAACACGGGGCTCTTTCATTGCCACCACGGTCCAGGTCACCGGCCAGCCCGGCAGGGGACTGGGGGCAAGCTGCCTTCAAACAGCTCAGGAAAACACATGGATTCACCCAAAAACCAGGCACCTTTGCCCCTTGCCCTGTCCTACTCCTGCCAGCACTAGGGGAACTGGGAAGAGTAGGGTTTGCTGTTGTTTTATAATACAAAAATCTCCTTATTCTGCCTCAACCCCTTGGCTATTTTTTTTTTCTCTCTATCCTATAGATCACGCAGTTAAAAATTGACAACAACCCCTTTGCCAAAGGTTTTCGGGACACCGGGAATGGAAGAAGGGAAAAGAGGTGAGTCTGGCTTGATTCTTTACAGGCTCCTCGTTTGGTTTTCATGTGTTAAGCTCAGAACACGAGCAGAGGTCAAAATCACCTTGCCTTGCCTCCAAACCACACTTCCCCCCGCCAAAATCCATAAGGATCTTGGCGTTAATAGTGTCAAACAGATTGCATGGGAATTCTTTCCTGCTTTCCACGTTTAGATTTCACGTCACAGGGGATGACTGGCCAAAGGGAGTGCAGTACATTAAGCAAATATTGCTAGAAAAAAAACTTTCCCTTACAAATTTGAGAGGGAATATTACAGTGTAGTTTGGATCTGGGACTGGAGAAGAGGGACAAGTGAGGGCTGAGCACTGCTTGAATCTCCTCTGGCACTTTACTGGGGACTGTCTGGAAAAGAGTAAAATGGAGGATAAACACAGAAATAAACACAGAAATGGAGGAGAACCACAGAAATAAACTGTTTGGACAGAGGTATCTCATGAATATGGAAGTAATTAATGATAGAAGATTCTTTATTTTTTCCAAAAGCAGCAGGACCGAGTTTGTGCCCCGGGTAGGCAGACAGAACTCGTTATAATGGGGCTCAAGACTTTTATTTTTGATATAAGTAGAAAATACCTGGAGAAAAAAGGGACAATTTTTTTTTCCTTTAATGGGTGATATGTCTGTTTTGTTGCGTTACAGGAGACAGGATATTTTAGCCATTTGCACAGGGGTTTAGATAATGAATAAATAGATCTGTTTCTCCTTTTTCAAACAAACAACAAAATAAAAAAGTGGGGGGAACGTGGTGTAAACCAAGAAGCCTCTCTCCCTGCCCAGCACACACACAAACATGCACACGCCAGATCCTCTTGTCCATCAGTGTGAAAATAAAGCCAGTGCTGGAGCCACAGGACGGAAATGATTTCTAATTTCTCTAAATATAAATAGATTTTTTACTCCGGGTTAATTGTTGGTGAAAAGATTACATAAAGTGCCTAACAAAATAACCACTTCCTAGCAATCTTAGCAACCATTAAAATGGCTCATATCTCTGGAACATCCTTGCCTTTTAAAAGCTAATCTCCAGGGTATGCTTCCCTCTCCCCTCCGCCCCTTGTCTTTAATATCAGCCCTCGCTGAGGAGCTGCTCAGGCTTCCAAGAAATCTCCTCTCATTAGCAGCCAAGTCCTGCCTGCCAGAAACGCGCTCTCCTCCTCGAGGGGGCCGCGGCTCTTAATTCCCCTGTGCTACTCGTGCCCCAGTAGGAGCTGCAGGAGGGGCTGGGGAGCAGGGGGGGTCCCGGGGGGCACTGGGGACCCTCGCCCAGCGGGTTCTGTGCCCGCAGGAAGCAGCTGACCCTGCAGTCCATGCGGGTGTACGACGAGAGGCAGAAGAAGGAGAATCCCACCTCGGACGAGTCGTCCAATGAGCAGACGGCCTTCAAGTGCTTTGCCCAGTCCTCCTGTCCTGCCGTGCCTGCCGTGGGCACCTCCAGCCTCAAAGGTGAGAGCTGTGGCCCCTGGTCCCCTCTGGGAGAGCCTGGGCGCCCGCTCTGTGGTGGCAAATCCTGGCCTGTACCACTGCCCTCTGGCACTGGCCTGTTTTCCTTCCTTCCCTCTTGCCTTCCTTCCTACCTCTTCCCTTCTTTTCTCATGTTTTGTCTCTTTGCTCTCTTCTCTCTATTCCTTCCCTCTTTAGTTTTTCTGCCCTCTCTTTCCTTCTTTCCCTCACTCTTCTCCTTGTTTCCTTTCTTTTTGTCTTTCCCTCTCCTCCCTTCTCTCCTCTCACTCTTCTCTCTTGGCCTTCCTCACTCTTCCTCTCCTTCTCCCTCTCCCCCCGGCCTCCCTCTCCCCTTGCTGCACATTCATCCCTCCCCTCCTTGGTTCAGAAAGGAGCCAGCTCCAAGTCAAGGGAGCAAAGACAGACCACGGGGCAAAAGTTCAAAACTGGAGTCACTCCATTAATATCCCTCACTGAATCTGTTACCAGAGGAAGGATCTTTCCCCTGGATACAGTCGCGAACTTTGTTATAGAAAAGTCACCCTGGGTTTCTCCGTGCGGGGCTGGGAGCTGTCTGCAGCTCTCTCGTACGTATCAATCCATCCCGGGCGGGGGGGGCAAGGGGAGGAGGAAACAACCTCTTTTTTGTAGTTGCTTTACTCGTTTTCTTAAAGGCCTGCCGAGCTGAGGGGAGGGGAGCTGGGAGGGGACCTAAAAAGCAAAGCAGAGCTTCGCACCTGGGGCGCTGAAATTAGGAGATGAAGTGCAGAGGAATCCAGCGAAGCCGTGCATGTGTCTGGGGAGAAGGGGGGCCCAGGGAGTGATGAAGACGGCTGCGGGGTGTCTCTGTGTGCGTTTGCAAAGTTTGCCCGTTGAAAGGGATGAAAACTTGGGAAAACTTCGTAGGAGACACATCCCCAAGGCCCTTCAGCCCTGCCCCGAGTTTGCTGCTGTCCCGTTCCTCCTCTACCCCCGCTGCAGCCGGGGAGGGAAGGGGGGTCCCTGCGGGCTCCGGCAGCCCCGGGGAGCGGAGCCGCTGGCCCCGGGCCCGCCCGGCTGGGGGGTCGCTCCTCTGGGCCGCTGCTTTGTTTCGCAGCCAATTTTGCTGCGTTGTGTAAAACTCGGGCTGGCTTGGATGGGGCGGGCGGTGGGAGCCGGGGGCTGTATTTATTTATATAATAATAAAAAAAGGGAAGTATTTCCACACAAACCTCTGGCCGATCAGGAAGCGTCTCTGCCCCCTCTCCCAGGCCGGTGGGGATTTCGGGATGTGCAATGCCGGATCCCAGCCCCGGGCCCCCTTTGTCTTGCAGATCTCTGCCCCAGCGAGGGAGACAGCGATGCAGACAGCAAAGACGATCCCTTGCTAGAAGGAAACGAGTCGGGCAAAATCAGCACGACCACCGCCGCCACCCCAGCGCCGGCGAGTTCTGCTGCCACCGCGGGGGACGACCCCCGGGACAAGGGCGGCAGCCCCTCCAAAAGCCACTTCTTCCCCGGGGACTCGGCAGGGAGTCGGAGCCGAGAGAGGACTGAGAAAGCCCCTCCGGACTCCCGGCACAGCCCGGCTACCATCTCTTCCAGCACCCGGGGGGGAAGCCTGAGCGGCGAGGAACTGAAAAGCCCCGTCAGGGATGGCCCCAAAGTAGATGAGAACCGACTGCTGGGGAAAGAGCCCTTCACCCCCCTGACGGTCCAAACCGACAGCACGGCCCACCTGAGCCAGGGACACTTGCAGAACCTCGGCTTTCCCCCTGCCCTGGCCGGCCAGCAGTTCTTCAACCCGCTGGGGAACGGGCACCCGCTGCTGCTGCACCCCGGGCAGTTCGCCATGGGGGGAGCCTTCTCCGGCATGGCCGCGGGCATGGGGCCCCTCCTCGCCACCGTCTCCGGGGCGTCCGCCGGGGTCTCGGGACTGGACAACACGGTCATGGCCACGGCGGCGGCCCAGGGACTCTCGGGAGCATCGGCGGCTGCTTTGCCTTTCCATCTGCAGCAGCACGTCCTGGCTTCACAGGTACTGCATTCCCCCCGCGCCGCCCCTCCGGGCCGGGGGCTCCGAGCCTGGGGACGGGGGAGGGCAGCGGGCACCTCCTTTAAATTCCCCGCTTCCATGTGTCCCCCACTGCCCCTCTCAGGGCCAGTCACAGGGCTTGGCGGCCAGTCGGAGGAGGGAAAGTTGTGGGCGGGGAGGGTGGCCCAGCGTGATCTCCCCGAGCTCTCCCACCCTCCCGGCTGTCCTGCAGAGCCCCGCAGCCCCGATCGCCACCGGGGCAGGGCCGGAGCGCAGCCCGGCGCTGTGGGGCGCGTCCCGGCCCGCGGAGCGGAGCCGCTGGCGGGGGGGATGTGCCCGGGGCTGCCCTGCGGAGCGGGAAGGGGGGCTGGACCTGCGGGTAAAGGGCGCTTGCCCCAGCGCAGGAGAATCCCCCGGTGAGGGGGACGAGTGGGGGAGAGACCCCACGGCCATTTGGCCCCCGATGGGCCGGGCGGGAGCGGGGCCGTGCAGGGCAGAGCCCGGGCAGGGTGTGCCCCGTCGTGCACGTGTTTTTGGCCTGGGCAGCGGGAGGACAGCTCTCCATCCCGCTGGCAGCTGCGGGCGCGGGGGAGCACCTGGCGCGGGGCTGCCGTGCGGCATCCCCGCGGTGAGCGGGCGGGCCGGTAACCCTTTCCTCTCTCTCCTCCCCTCCCGCAGGGCCTGGCCATGTCTCCCTTCGGCAGCCTTTTCCCCTACCCCTACACCTACATGGCGGCGGCGGCCGCCGCCTCCAGCGCCGCTTCCAGCTCGGTGCACCGGCACCCGTTCCTGAGCGCCGTGCGGCCGCGGCTCCGCTACAGCCCCTACCCGCTGCCCGTGCCCCTGTCGGACGGCAGCAGCCTCCTCACCACCGCCCTGCCCGGCCTGGCCGCCGGCTCCGGCGAGGGCAAGGCGGGCGGGCTGAGCGCCAGCCCCGGCTCCGTGCCCCTGGACTCCGCCTCGGACCTCACCAGCCGCTCCTCCACCCTCTCGTCCGGCTCCGTGTCCCTGTCCCCCAAGCTGGGCGCGGACAAGGAGGCGGCCACCAGCGAACTGCAAAACATCCAGCGCCTGGTCAGTGGGCTCGACCCCAAGCAGGACAGATCCCGCAGCGGCTCCCCGTAACCCCCCGGCCTCCGGGAGCTCATTTCAAATCAGTCTCGCAGTGCACTTTGTTTGAAAGAAACCACATCCTCCACCCCGCGAGTGTTTGTTTTTTACCCCCTTCTTTATTTTGGTTCTTTTTTTTCTCTTTCTATTTTTTTTTTTTTTTTTTTACATATAAAATCCCGCGGCGTTGTGTGCGTGCTTAGCAACAAAAAGGTATCTGGTGGAGCAGGGAAAAAGGGTCGGGGATGGGGGAGCGCTGGGTCGGAGGCTCCTCACAGAGATCGAGGCACCAGTGGGGTTTGTGGCATCCTCCTTTTATTTTCTTTTTTACCAGTGTAAAAAAAAATAAAACCCAAAACCAAAACACACCAGAAAAAAAAAAAAAAAGTAAAAAAAAAGACCTAAAAGAAAAAATAAAACAAAAAAAAAATCAAACTTACGAATAAAAATTAAGTAAGAGAAGTGATTTTTTTCTCTCAGAAAGAAAAGCGTGTAAGTAACTCGCGTATTGGTTCTTCAACAGTTGTTTCCTGGGCGGGTTGTTAACCACAACCCCCTTAGTCGATATTAAGGGAAGCTGTGTGTTTAAAATAGTATTGTGATGTCCGAGAGCCAGTTGGTGGCTTTTTTTTGCATGTTCCAGAGTAGTCTGCTTTTTTTTTTTTTGAGGGGGGGTGGTGGTATTTTTTATTTCAGTGGGGTTTTGTTGTTTATTTTTAATGCTCGTTTCAAATCCCAGGGAAAAAATTATTATTAATAATAATAAAAACAAAAATAAGACCTTTGTCCCTCTACCTTAAACATCCTCCCTTGTAGGAACAAAAATAAGACGTGTAGTTGGAAAGAAAAAAAAAAGTGAATTTATTTTATCTAAAAACCTCTGTAACTCGACTGTAGATTTATCACAGCTTTCCCTCTTTAATTGTATATGCAATAACAAGGCTTAACATACTGAGAAGAAGAAAAGAGTGGACACTATTATTAAAACAAAGTATTTATGTAATTATTTGATAACTCTTGTAAATACGTGGAATATGAATACTCAAAATTAAACTTTAATTTATTGACATTGTACATATCTCTGTAAATACGACTGCAGCGGTCTTCTTTTTTTTTTCCTTCTGTTTTTATTTTTAGTCGTTTTCATTTCAAGTTGGTAATTCCTTTAAACATAGATCCCGACCCAGAGGAGAAATTCCCCCATTTGTGAGGGCTCAGTTTTTAAATCAGAGATCAGCCCAGGAAAACCTCGTCCTTTGGTCAAGGAGCCGAATGCAAAAGGCAAAGCAGAAAGAAACCAAATTATTCACAGACCTTAAAAAAATTCAAAGAGAGAAAAAGACAAAGCAATGTGCCATGGTAGCTTTTAATCCTCGATTTCTTCAGTGTTCAACATGTCAACAACCACAAAATTATATATGTTTATACACGACAACAGGCTTCTCCGGTGGCTTGAGAGAAAAAAAAAAAAAAGAAGAGGTGAAGATTCTAGGATTTTCTGTACTTTCTATTATTTTTTCCCGTTTCCTCAGTGCGTCAGAAACCAACCCCGCAATGGAGTTTCACTACTGTGCTTATTGTTGTCTTTGTTTGAGTGAGTGCATATTTTCTTGGGTTGAAAGTCAGGTGCTCAGAGCTGGTTCAAAGAAAAAAAAATGAAGGTATATTTTGTGTTATATAAATGTTGAGAAGTTCTTGCTATTTTTTTTTCTGTAATTTTTCCCCCCTTTTAAAAGTCACTGAAGTTTCAATAAATTTTTATTGAAATGTCTTGGGCGTACTGTGAAATGCCTTCATCCCAACCCTCCCCGAAGTGCCTGGGAGGATGGAGGGGTTGAAAGATATATATCCCTCTTCTGCCTTTCTCCTCCACCCCCTTTCCCATTCCCAATATTAAGATATTTCCCCTGCAAGGAGCTAGTACGAACCAGTCGGGATGGTGTCATTTGAATTGTTGCGGGGGAAGGACGAGTTTTAAGCAAGCTGTTTAATGTACTTTTTCCGTCTTTATCCCTCTCGCTTTTAAAGTCGATCCAGAGGCTACTAAAGTCACCTCTTTTAATGGAACAATATTAAGTGGCGTTTGAAAAGTTAATGAGAAAGGCTCAGCTATGCTTTTATCTGTCATAAATTAATAACGCAAAAGTGAAGAATTAGAGAATAGATCGGTTAAATTTTAATGCAGAGCCCTCCTTCAAAGTTTCCAGGTAAAGTGCTCAGGAGTTGATGCTGCTGCTGGGCTCGTTTTCCTCTCCTATCCGGGCAGAGGATTTGGCTTTCCCAGTTAGTTATCACCTGGAAATACATGTTTTTTTAAAATCTGTTTTTCGCCCTTTTATTGGAATCGCCCCTTCTTGCCCTTAGATATCGAGATTAAGCTGGAAAACGGCTGCAACGGGGACAGACATCCAGGCTGGACCAGTGGCCTGGGAGGTCACTTGAGAGGAGAGCTGGCAGCCCCTGCTGTACCTCTGCCAGTCTATGAGCACATCCTTTAGCAGAACATATATATTTCTTGCTAATGAGATTTTTTTTCTCCCATCCCTTCAACAGCAAGTGGCCCGTATATTGAAAAGCGATTCATCGTCCGCCAGTAATAAATATTATAAGGATGTACTTCCAGCCTGTATCCTGTTTTATGCTCTGCCTGCCCCTCGGCCCGCGGCCCCCGGTTCCTGCGCCGGCGAGATAAAGGGAGATCCAGGGGGTAAAAGTGGCCATGAAGTTGTATTTTCTTTTTCCCCCTCGATTTTTTAATTTGAAAATTCCCCCACGAACATGAAACTGTTCCCCTTCGTGGGGAAACAGGACCCTTCCCATTTCAGCTTGGGGATGGGGGTTGTGTTTAAATCCACGCTGTTCGAGCGGGAGAAAGGTTTGGGCTGAGCAGGAGAAAGGTTTGGGCTGAGCAGGAGTTTTTGTCTGCCTCTCCCCCCACCTTCGGATGGCCCAAGGTGATGGCTGCTGGAAATGTGACTTGAGCTGATGGTCCCCTGAGCTGGCCTGGGCGAGGAGGGTTTTTAGGGATAGAGGTGGCAGCGGGTCTGACAAAATAAATGAAAAAAAAAAAAAAGAATCCACGCGAAGAAGGAGGCAGCGGCTGCGCAGCCAGCCCGAAGGCTGTAGCTCCACAAACCACTTTCCACATGGATCTTCCACACGAGTGGGAGCAGGAGCCGCTCCGGGAGAGGGAATCCGGTGCCGAGGGGGGTAGGTCGGCGGGACAGAGCCCTGGGACAGCCATCCCTGCCACGGGGAGCAGCTTTCCCCTCTGCGCTGAGCTCCGGCCTCAGCGGCAGCGCCAAAGCACCGGATTCCCTCTCCCATGACAGACCCCCGGCCCCTCGCTCCCATCCCTTTGGCTTCAGAAATCACACGGGAACCTCAATTTTTTCCCCTCTCTCAGCTGCTGGTCCCCCAAATGGCTCTTAGAGGGGGAGAGCCGCTCTGAGCTGTGTATGAGTGGGGGAAAATTTCCTAGTTGCCGAGGAATTCACTGCTGATGGTCAAGAGGAAAGCAACAGACACCCACCTCCAGACCCCCCTTGCCCATTTCGTTTTCCTGCCAGCCCAGGAGCCCGGTAGCCGCCCCGCAAGCCAGACAGGCACCGGCAGCCCCGGGGCGCCGCAACCCCCGAGCTCAAGATTTATTCTTTTTAAGGCTGAGGGTGCAGCCTGATTGCTTCAAACCCACTTTTCCACGGGCCTAATGCTGACCTCCCCCTCGCCATGCCCTTGCAAGAAATCCGTGTACCGCAGGTGTAACTCTGACTTGCAAATGGCTTTATCTCTTGTGTATCTTATTTGTATATAGTAACGTTAATGAGTAACTCTTGTGGCGCTTGTGGAAGGAGGTAAACAGCGAGCAATCTCTGTGGATTATCCTGTCTATTACTCACCTGGCGCCTGTCTTGATATCCTCAATGGTTTTATGGCTGATGCAGGCGACCCGGCGCTGGGTGGGGGTGGCCGGCGGCGGGGGGGCTCCGGCGAGGCGCCGGCGCCACCTCTCGGGCAGCCTGAGCAGCGGCCCGAGACCCCCGAAGGGACCCACGGCCCGTGGGAGGGGCACAGACCGCACCGAGGGGGAGCTCGGGACGTGCTGGGGGGAGCCAGCATCCCACACCCCCCGGCCCGACCCCCGGCCGGGCAGCGCGGCGCAGCTCCCGCAGCCTCTGCTCGGAGCCGAGCTGCGTTTTACCCACGGGAGTTTTAGCCCCGAGTCCAAAGTCTCTGGGAAAGCGGGGCTGCGGCCGCCCGGCCGGGATGGAGGGGGAAGGAGCAGGGAACGCTCCCCGGAGCGGCAGCGCCCCGGGGGGCAGCGCGACACCGACACCCCGGCGGGCCGGGCACCCGCCGTCGCCGGCGCGCTCGGCCCACGCTCCGCTATTAGTTAATTATTGATTGATTACAAGTGAAAATTTATGACCCTCTCTACCCGCCGCCCCCCCGCAGCCTCCCGGTCCCTCGCACGCACACACGCTCCTGCCCTCTGCAAACACTCCGGGGGAGGCGGGAGGCGTGTTGTTGTTTTTGGCCTTGACAGCTTCCAGGAATATGAAATATTTAAGCCCTTCGGTCGATCTCCCGTACCCTGGACGTCCTTTTTTTTTTTTTTTTTTTTTTTTTTTTTTTTTTTTTTTTCTTTTTTTTTTTTTTTCTTTTTTTTCCTTCCCCCCTTTCATGTCCCGGCTCGGAGGCTCCCGCGGCGGCCGAGCCCCCTCCCCGCAAACAGCCGGCGTGCGGGCTCGGAGCACGCCAGGCCTCGCAGATCAAAGGGACCTCTCCGGCCTCTGCACAGGGGAAGAGAAAAAAAAAAAAAAAAAAAAAAAGCAAAGCAAAAAAAAAAGTTTGATTTCTTTAACGATTGTTCGTAAAAATCTTGGAAGCAGGGACCATCCCGCCTCCTCCCTCGCCTCGGGCTGCAGGATTGCACCGGGAAACGATTTTGCGAAGGCAGAAAGAGAGTTTGGGAGAAGGGAAGAGAAAAGAAAAGGGAAAAAAATTAAAAATATAGAGGAGTTGCTTGAAATTTAGCAGCCGTGTGTCTGCAGGAGTGCACACGCCGTCCCGGGTGGGAGCCCAAGCCGCAGCCGCCGGTGGGCAGCGGGGTCGGGGCCACTCTCGGACGAGCTCTTCCCAAAATGGGGGAGCTCCAAGCCCCTGAGAGCGCCCCTGGCTGTGCGGGAGGCACTCCCCAGTCCCTACCGGCACGCCCGGGGCGAGTGGCGCTGCCAGTGGGCGACCGGAGCGCGGACGCGCGCGGCCATGGCCAGGGCTGAGAGACGGACGGACGAACGGACGGAGGGATGGCTGACGGACAGAGCGGTTGTTTGCCGTCTCAGGAGGGTAAATGGGCCGATGAGGCGATTGCCTCGAGGCGCTGGCGCTTGGCAGCGTGCGGGGACCGCCCTGCTGCCCCCCCGGTCCCTGTCACCCGGGCCGGGAGCGACAGCCGGCCGGGCGGATCCGCGCTGGAGGCGCCGGGACGGCGGGGTTGGAATCATCTCATGGGGGAAACGGGGCGGGAGAAACCTCCCTCCTTCGGCACCTCCAGCCCGCGCCTCGCAGAGAAACACCCGTCCGCGGGGGCACGGTGGCAACCCCGAGCCCTCATCCTGTCCCCCACGGCACAGCCAGTCCCGGGGGAGTGAAGAGACCCCCAGCAGGACATTCCAGCCTGGCCATCTGGGGGTTCGCTCCGCGGTATCGCCCTGACCCGCCGCGCAACCGTCTCCCTTTGCACCTGAAGTTTTCTGGTTGCGGGTGGGGAGAAAAAAAACCAGCGGCTCCCAGGGAGGCAGCGCCGGAGGGTGATGCCTCGGGGTTTTTCTTGTTGGCATTTTTGTTTTGGTGTTTTGATTTTTTTTCTCCAGCCAACCCCAAACTTCCCACGTGCTTCTCCCCAAACCCCGCATTGTTAGGGAACAATTAAGGCGTGTAAAAACACGGCGAGGCGAAGCCCTTGAGCTGGAAGTGGCAGACCAAGGTGCTATTTGAGCTCCTGGCCCCATCCTCTCGCCCCGACGCGGGGGCTGCTGCGGGCAGGGTGAGCCCCGAGGCCGGGCCGGGGCCCCGGAGCTTCTGCGGGGCTCCGGAGCTGTGCTTTCTTCATCTGCCACCCTCCTTCGTGGAAGCTCAACCCGCAGCCGCCTCGCAGACACCACCTTTGGGCTTTCCCTTTGCTAATCCATCTTTTTTTTTTCCTCTCTTTCTTTGGTTTCTTGCTTTTTATGATCTGATTATTCTAGAATAAATGCTTAATAATTATCATACTTCTAAAGGCTCTCAGCCGAAACAGAGTTCGACCTTTAGCTCAGGTAACCGCGGCCATAATTCCTGCTGAATTTCACCTTGGTCTTACCAAACGAAGCTTTCCCTCACTCTCCCACATAAAAACCTTCCCAGAGAAGGCATTGAAATAAAAACCAAACCAGCACCGAGCGGGCTGAGCTGTGCGGAGCCGACCCGACCCCACGGACACCCCGACCTCCTCCCGGGGCAGCTCCCCTCTGCCTCCGGCTGCTCTCCTTTCCGAGGTCCTTTCAAGCTTTATTTCCTTTCAAGCCGCCCGAGCGCCACTCACAAAATAAAGTTATCAAGGAAATAAGCTCGAGAGAAAAAGCCAGTGGTGTTTTTCCCCCCTGGACCTGCTCCTTCCAGTGAAGGTACGAGCGGAGCGGCTCCGGGGAAGGGGGGAGCCGGCCGAGAATGGGGCCGCGGGGTCCGGCTTGGAGCATCCCATGGGCTGGACTGACGGGTCGGTAAAGCAAGGAGGTGTTCTTGGGGCAGGAGGAGGCGGCAGGGAGGGATTTCTCCAAGCTTTCGTGGAGTCCCGTGTTAGGTCCCTCTGCCGGAAAGGGGTCCCCGCCACCGCGCTGCCCGACCGCGCTCCCTCGGGGATGTGTCACCGCGATCTTCCGGCAGGATTCTGTCCCTTCTGCCGGGAGACTGCTCCTAGGCGCTCTCGCGTTTGTTTTCCACAGGTTTCTTGAAAATGCATTTTCCCAGCTTTACCTCGCTGTCCATTCCTGGCCTTCCCCGTGGATTTTCGAGGGGCGCTTTTTTATTCCTCCGTTCTGCCGTGTCCTTTTTCAGCCAGTTTTCATTTCTCCCGACTCCGATCTAAAAAGCAAGCAGAAAAAAACCCTCAAACCTAAATACAATTATAAACATGGTCAGGAGGCTCCCCCGCTTCCCTTGCTGGAGCGGGTGGGGGTAGGGGCTACCCCTAGGAAAAGTGAAAATCTCGTTTTAATGGGCGGTCATTGCTAAATCTCACCTTAGGGCCAAAACGACTCGCGACCCATTGCCCTCCTTACGATGTATTTATTTGTCTCAGTGGCACCAGCCGTCAGTCATTAGTGGGGGGGTGAACCCGAGAGCCGCCCCACGGTGGTGGCGGTGGTCCTGTGGCTTTTTTGGTTTGTTTTAAATACGATTTTTCAACAGGAACCCTTCCAGAAGAGGAGGAATAACCTGTGCCGGGAGGGCTCCTTGGAGAAACACGGGGGGAACACGCGTGGGAGCGCAGCGAGCGACGACCTCTCCGAAAATGGTTTTGGTCCGAGCGAGCGGGGTTTGGTTCGCACCCCGAGGGGTTCGCTCCCAGGAAAAGCGGCGCTTGGGCCAGCAGGGACATTATTTAACTGATGACAACGTTTTCCAATAGTAACAAGAGCGGAGGGGCAAACCAGTCCAGAAGCCCGAGTTCAGCAGCAGCCGCCCGAGCCCTCGGGCAGCCGGGCGAGCGTCGCCGACCCCGGGAGCGGGAGCGCAGCCGGGCAGCAGCTCCGGACACGCGGCCGGCCGTGCTCGCCTGCACTCAGGTCTGCGGTTACGGCCACGCCAGGAGCTCCAGAGCCGCTCTGTAGCTGGATGACACTTTATGCACAGCTTTCTCTGCACGTGATATTCAGAAAGCAGTTTTATATACATTTCATATATTTATATAGCTCAAATACATGTGCGTGTGTGCGTGTGTCATTATGTAAAGTTAATGTAAAGAAATGTGGCTGTGAGCGCATTATTTTTCACTCCATACAAGCCGTGTGCGGTGTGGGATGCCAGGCACGGTGCGACCTGTCCCCGCTGCCCGCACGCATCCCCTCCGGCCCCGGCTTTCCCAGGTTTAGTCGCGCCTGGACGAGCACAGCCCGGCTGGGGCTCGGGGGCTCGAACCGGTGGATTTGGGACCTATGGCTCGATTCGTTTAGCGATACTTTCGCTATCGCGTGTTTTGGGTAAATTCACCTCAGCCAACAGCAGTTCGCTGAGCAGTCCCAGGCTCCCCGTCACCCCCGGGACAGCTTTGGGGTCCCTGACCATCGCCGTTCAAGGAGAGGGAAACGGGTGTGGGTGTCCCCGGTACTTGTGTTCACACCCCTTCCACAGGAGGCTCTGCTTTGTTCCCTCTGCCAAATATTTACCCAGGGGTAGGGACGAGACAGAAATGATAAATTTCATCCTCCCTTTTCCCCCAGCTCGCCATCCCGCGGCTCCAAACTTCTGCTGTCAGGAGGCTGCACCGACGGGGCAGGAGCGCTTGGCCTGGCCGGCTCCGGGCAGGGAGGGAGGAAGAGAGGGATGGATGGATGGATGGATGGATGGATGGATGGATGGATGGATGGATGGATGGATGGATGGATGGATTGGGGACGAGGTCGGGATGGGGAGGGGGAAGCTCCAGCTTCGTGCCACAGCTCATTTCGTCCCGAAATCGGGAAATCACAAAATGAGGGAATCGTGAAACCACGGCAGCAGGCAGCACGCGGATGCCCGGTGCCAGCAGCCCGCAGGAGGAGAACGGGGCGCTCCTTGCTGCTGGGGGTGTCCCCGCGGCCGGGGCCGTTCCTGGGAGCGGGGCCGATCTCTCCCGGGCCCGGTGTCGCCTCAGCCGCTCCTGGAGTGCCACCTGGTGGGAGCAGCCCGGCAGCACGGGCAGGGCTCGGCACCAGGGGTCCCGCAGCCCCCGGGAAGCGTTTCCCAAGGCTGGCAGGGGCAGCGGGGCAGCAGCGGGGTCAGGGGTGTCCTGGGGATCCCCAAGAGCGCGGGTATGAGGAATGAAGAGGACGCAAGCAGCAGTAGCCAAAAGGAAAAGATCTGAATTGAAAGTGTTCCTTCTTCAGAGGTAGAGGAAGAAGAGGCACTGCTGGAAATGCTGTGAGCCCCCTCCCTCTGTTCACCTGTGATCGGGGAGGGTGAGAGCAGGAGTGCAGGGCTGCCTCCGGACGGACGGGATGGCTCCTGGGGAGTTGCACACACTCCAAAGGACAACCTTTGTGCTGGGCATTCAGAGGGAAGCAGCTTTGGGCCTGGCAGTTCTGCAGGAAACCTCCCAGAGTTTTCCAGGTGTGTGTGAGTGTAGCTGTGCTCTGAGAGCAGTGCAGGGGTTTCACAAAGGGAACTGTCGCCCTCCTGACCGTGCCATGGGCTGGTTTGGGTGGCAAGAGTCCTCCTTGCTTTGTCCCCTTGGGTTTCTGATGCTCTCCCTCACATATCCACATCTACTGAACTGTTTTGCTCCCGCGGTTTTGTCTTTGCTCGCTGCCTGCTCACTCACAGACAGGTCCCAGTGCCAGCAAGCACAAAACCAATGTGTTTATGTTTTGTTTCACAGCTTTATTCGTACTCCTCCAGCTTGCCTTACGCTTTTACAATCTCTTACACACAGTTATCTTTCATAAGCACTTTGTCTTATTATATCCTTATTTTAGCTCTGATTTCTGCCTCCTGCCTCATTACAAAACCATCCTGCGCCAGAAACTGCCATTTCACATGAAACACTTCACTCTGGCCCAGAGATTAACTGGCTTTGGTGACACCGGGGAGCACAAAAATGTGACAGCAAGGATGCAAAAGCAAGGAAGACATGAATCAAACTTCAGGGTAAACAATGGGGATGATATTGATTGCCTTTTAATGTGCAGTGGGTGCACAATGGGGAAGAAAACCTTCCCACAGCAAAAAAAAATATAAGACACTCGCCCTGCCTGAGAATCTTGGGGCAGACAGTAAAACTTTGGGATTACCTCAGAGGAGACCTTATCCCAGGGCTTCTGTGGGGAAGTGGTTTTCCAGGTCTTGCGGAGCTTCCAAATAAAGTGCTGTCCTACTTTCTGGCTGTGTCTAAAGAGTGATGAGAAATGCCCATTGTCTGTGCCCAGGCTGGTGCGTGCTCTCATTAAGGCTCTGAATTGTGTGTGTGCATGTCGGCGTCAGGGCTGTTTGGAAGGCAGGGACGGGCAGGGATTTTGTGGGAGGTAATTCCCGGGTTCCAGCGGGCTGAGACATTTCTGAAGGAGTTTTAAACTCCTGGAGGCTCAGTGCTTGCAGGAGTGGTGAGATGGGAAGATGGTGGCGGGTAGGATGGTGGTCCTGCATCACAAATGTTTAATGGAGCTGTGTGAGCAGAGCTCTGGGGGAATCCCCCCCCTGCAAGGGCAGAGCCTTCCCTGGGAGCAGCAGGATTCATTGGAGGTGTATCCAAGTAACCCCATTTTGGTCCTTGGGTGTCGGGTTCTGATCCGAACTGACAGGGGTTAGGAGACCTGGGAAATGGCCTTCCGTGCCTTCCCTTAATGAGTTACCTCGAGTCCAAATCACTTCATACTCAACGAGGATGGTGTAACAAGAAAAAGTGTCAGGAAACATGAAGGCACAGCTGTTCTTTCCACTTGGGTAGCTGCGATCGGTTTGAATAATGGATATTCTGTTCAGCTCCTTCGAGGGGAACTTGGAGTCTCCAGCTCCTCGCTAAGAGGAGACACGCTGATTTATCATTTATTTATTGGATTATAACCCTGTTTTACGGGTAATCAATCGCTGCTTTTTCGGCTTCCTCTTAAATCACATCACGCTGGTGCAGTCGGGGGTGAGGCCACTCCAAGCGCACCGAGGTTTCTGTTGGAAAAAGTGTTTCCCTTGGAAAAAGTGTTTCCATCACATTTGGAGATGCTAATGTGGGCAATTGATGGGGGAAATAACAGGCAGGGGCCGATTTGGCCACGTCCTCTGGGGCTGGGTGAGCACCCTGGTGGCCCTGAGGACACACTGGTGGAGGGTGCTGTTCTCTAAGCTGCTTTGCAGTTTGGAGACCCTGCTGTTTGCATTGACATGGGCTGTGACAGAAACAACACCCACTTTGGGGCTAAATCCTATTTCCCACAGAAAAATGGAGGGCACAGGCACAGCCTATAAACTCAGATGAAAATTGTCATGTATTCTTTGCACATCACTTGTACATCTCCCCAGATGCCTCCTCACCATTGAGTGAGACCCAGCACATCTCTGGTGACAGCTTCACACAAATTTTAGTGCCAGGACCCCTCAGAGCAGTGTGGGCACCTCTGTGAGGGCACTCACTGCCTGCCTGGAGTGGTGCTTGCCCTCCTCCTGTGCCCAGGTCCAAGCGATGCCCATCAGGCTCAACGAGAACCAGCTGTGGCCAATAAAGAGCTAATTAAAGTGTGAATTTGCTGTGTGGAAGAAGAGGGCCTTGAGTTTCTGTGGACCTGATTCAGGCCAGGGAAAGATTGCCCCTCAATGCTGTGCTGTTGGAGGAGCCATGAGAGGTTTTTGGGAGAGGACCTATGATGGGGAGCTCTGGAATCCTTCTGAAGGTAGGAAACTGTGAGAAGTGAGGGGGACGTGGTGTAGGCATGGATAGAAATGGTTGCTGTGTGGTTTCCTGGCTCCCCTCAAGAGCTGTGGGGGGGTTGTTTCCCTGGAGGGAGTTGTAGATGTGTTAGATGTGCCTTCCCTGTGACTCAAAAGGGCTCCAGGGTCTTGGAACTTCTGGTTTATGCTTCCTTGGGGACTGGTGGGATGAGCAGAGACAGAAGCAATGTGATTTACATGGAGCTGAAGGGTGGGGGAGAAAGCAGCTGCTCTGTGCAAATCTGAAATCTGAGTGTGTGAAAATGTGGGAAGGGCTCACAGAGCTTCCCTGTGGTGCTGCTTCTCCTCCCTGCTCCTGCAGCTGATGCTGGGCCTGCTGCCCTCCATCCATGGCTGAACTTCCAGCCAGGAAAAGCACTCAGTCTCAGGGGTCTGAGGTTTTCCATGGAGCCTGTGCAGGTATTGAGCTGGTTTTACTCTTTGCTGAGGCTCTTTCAGACTCACCCTTGCTTCTCTGTGGGATTCAAGTTAGACCTCAGCAAGCCCAACCTGGTTTTGGGTCCCCAGGTGCCAATGTGTCCCCACAGAGAGCTTGTAGCCAATCTGCACCTGAAGGCAGATGGGAAAGGGTTTGGGCTGTGTATGGGGTCTTGTCATATCAGTCTCCGTGCTCTTTGATTTTTGGAGTTCCTTGGCTGGAGAACAAAGGAGGAATCCTGGGTTTGGGGAGGATGTTGAAACCCAGGGATGAGCGTGGCAAAGATTCTGCTCCAGAATCAGGAGAGTAGCTGCAAGGGAAGGAACTCGACAAACGAGTGGAATGCTGCCTCTGGCTGGCCTGGCAGCCTTTTATCATCCTGCATTCATTGCCAGCCTGGCTGGGCTGCTCGACACCTGCTTTCTTATGTGAGAAGTCCCCAACCTCCCCATAGTGGTTTTTCTTTTTAAGGACCTCAGTCGGGTACAGCATCCATGTGTAATTTTCCACTCTTGGCAAGGCACACCCCAGCAAATCTGGGACAGCCATCTGCTGATAATGACCGTCCCTTGGAGCTCTGAGTGCTGCAGGGGAGACTCAGGCAGGAGCCAGCACCCAGGAATAGGGTGGAAGCTGTGATGGGAGCTTATGGTCCTGGTCAGGCTGAAATGGAGTAGAAATAAATGCTGGCTTTTAGAAACTCTCCCCAGGAAGTGTGATCTCTGGCTTTAAAACAACCTCTTATCCCCTCGGAAGGCTTAATGTAGAAAAAGAAAAATGTTGGAGAGGTGGGATACCACTACCACCTTCAAAGCTGCAGAGACTTCTTGTGCCTATTGTCACAAGAATGTGCTCGTCTTTGCCACAAGACAATACCAGATATTTGATCATTGAGGAAAGACTGATTTTCCAGGGAAATTACTGCACTGGATGAATTTTTCATTTGCTAGTGAGATGTTCTACATAGGAGTGAGCACCACAATATTTTAGGCTGGGTTCTGTTCCCGATAGTCTGCACCCTCCTAAATTTCATAAAGTCTAGAAGCTTAATAATACTTATATATAGATACGTAATATCTAGGAGCTGATTCTCCTTGCAGGAGCTGCACAGCTGTTGCCAATCCACAGTGCAAATGCTGCCCTCCCTACCCACTGGTGACCCATCAGTCCCAGGTGGTGAGGAGGGTGCTTATTATCGTCATGTCTTACAGCTGGGGGCTGAGGAGCCACTCACAGATTTCCAATGGGCAAATAGACACAAAAAAAGGCTCAAAAAGTGCCTCTGTCTTGGCACTGAGGGAGCAGAGCAAGGGCAGGGGAGTCAGGACACAGTCCCAGCTGGTTTTGGTCTCTTCTGCTCTGGTTGTGCCCAGAAAAAATGATGTTGTTTCCCTGGTGAGCTCTGCAAAGAACTGTATCCTAATCCCTGCTGCCACCTCTTCCTGCAGGTGACGGGCAGGCCTGGCTGGAGTCCCTTGTGGCATCTTTGTGTGCAGGAACAGGGCTTCCCTCAGCCTCCTGAGCCCTGTGCTGGTGACACCTCAGTGAGGTGACACCTCAGTGAGGGCTCTGTGACACCTCAGTGAGGGCTCTGTGCCCGTGTGGAGGGAAATAATTTGAATTTCACTGATCTGATACTGGTGCAGCCTTGCCTAGATCAGGCAAAGCTTTTCTAGGCTTGGGTGGGATTTGTAGGAAGTGCTCATCCCATTTGAATCTTTTTAGGCAGAAGGTCTGTTTTTTTTTTTTTTTTTTTGCAGGGCTTAGTGCATGGGAACAGCTACCTGCACATTATGGCAAATACAATTTGGAAAAATTCTGGGTGTAGAGGCACAGGTGTTTAGGTCCTTAATGGAAATAAAACCTCTAAACCTTGTAGTTAGTCCTGATTATTCTGGCTTGTTTGTGAGGTGCCAGGCTTTGAAACACGGACAATATCTTCATGATTAACCAGCCTGCTGCCATTGTAAAAGCTTTTTTCTTTTTTTTTTTTTTTTTTTTTTTTTTTTTTGATTAAAACTTTCCATGTTCATACAGGCTTTAAACAGGGGGGAAAGGGAGCGTGTGCTGCTCCTGGTGTGTCGGTGGAGGGGCTGGGGAGGTGGCTGCGCTGGAGATGCTGCTTTGTGCTCTGATGCAGGAGGACTCGGATCAGGCTCTCAGAGCCCGGTTTGCATAAACCCCAGGTGAAGGCGCGGGTGTTTGAGGGAACTGTATGAAAATGTGCCGCTAGATGGCCCCAGGAAGAAGGTGGATCGGGCTGCGGGGCAGCGAGGGGAGGGCAGCAGCCTCCAGCAGGCACCTGGTCCCCGCCGCAGGGCCCCGGGGCAGGGCTGGGGTGGCACAGTCCGACCGCCGAGACACCGCTGGTGGGAAAGAACAAGGGCAGCACTCGGGGCTCCCACACTGCCTTATCTCTCACAGCACCTACTGCTGGCTCTTGTGCCATGGGAGCGTGCTCCAGGGTGCACCCAGCTGTGCTGCCTCCTGGGAGGACTGCTGTGGGCTCCCTGTCCCGGAGCTGTGTCCCCTGGGACTGGTGTGGGCTCCCTGTCCCTGTGCTGTGTCCCCTGGGACTGCTGTGGGCTCCCTGTCCCTGTGCTGTGTCCCCTGGGACTGCTGTGGGCTCCCTGTCCCTGTGCTGTGTCCCCTGGGACTGCTGTGGGCTCCCTGTCCCTGTGCTGTGTCCCCTGGGACTGCTGTGGGCTCCCTGTCTCAGAGCTGTGTCCCCTGGGACTGCTGTGGGCTCCCTGTCCCGGTGCTGTGTCCCCTGGGAATGCTGTGGGCTCCCTGTCCCTGTGCTGTGTCCCCAGGGACTGCTGTGGTCTCCCTGTCCCGGTGCTGTGTCCCCTGGGAATGTGTCCCCAGGCTTCCTGTCCAGTGTTGTGCCGTGTCTTGGCACTTACCTATGAAATGAATGACAGCCCAGCACACCTGGCACAGCAGGGTGGCTCGAACCTCTGTGCATCTGAGTGTCCTCATCAGTTTGGGGAATTAACCAGGTTTCTTGGAGCCCTGGTACCTCACAAACATCACCTTCCATCTACAGCCAACCTGGCAGCCATAGCCAAAACCCCACGTTGGGATAAAACCAGCCCTGTGATGAGCAAACCCCTGGGCTCTGCTGGCCTGGATGGGGAGGCTTGGGCTCGGGGCTGCTCTTCAGGGAACTGTCTTGTACTTTCCTTTCCCCTGCTGTGTGAGGAAGCCTTAACTTTACCAGGGGACATGAAGTATTCCCTTTGGGTGGGGCTTGGGGCAGCCTGGTGTCCCTGCCCATGGCAAGGGGGTTGGAGCTAGGTGGTCTTGAAGGTCCCTTCCAACCCAAACCGTCCTGTGGCTCCAAGTGTCTCGTCCTGGTTACTGCTGCTACTCCAGCTGGACGTAGGAGCACAGGGGTTTGGGTCTCCACACAGCTCCAGGTCCTTTGGAAGGAAGGCTGGTGGCTGTGCTCAGGGGACTGGAGGGGCTGTGGCTCCTACCCCACACTGAGCCTGTGGGAAGCAGGAAGGATGAGAGGATGAGAGGCTGTGCATCGTTCCAGCGCTTCTCTCTGGTGTGCTGATGAGCTCCTGTGGAGGATTTAATGAATGGAGCTTCTCTGATGGAGGAGATAGGAAAAATTGCTAACCTGGGGAGGTGGAAAATAGTGCTGGGCCATGTCACAGAGGAGCCTGGCCTGGTGGCCTTTCAGGAGGGGGTGGCTGCTGTGCGAACCAGCTTAGAATGGTTAGCACAGCCAGGGAAGGAGCCGAGTGGAGCTGCCACCGAGACACGGCTTTCTGGGATGTGCTGGCACAAATCTGCTCTGGAATGAGCTCTGGGAGGCTTTGCAGCGCTGCAGGCAGGTGTGAGCACTGCCAGGGAGCGCTGCAGGGCAGGCTCCCCTCGGGCTGCCCCGGCTGCTGCCCTGCCTCGCACCTCGCCCCAGCCGGGGAAGTACCTGCTCTCCTGCAGACAGGGAAGCTGCGTCCCTCTTCCCTGTGATATGGAGTTCCTGTGGGGCCCCAGGCGAGTGACACTGCTCTTCCAAGCCAAGCTTTGCTCCTGAGGCAAACTGGGATGAGTCCAAGGGCTTGTCTGGTTTCCTTTCTAGGTTTCCTCCCTGTTTAGTGGGATTAATAACACCTAAGGGTGTCAGAGTTAATTAGTCATCAGGCTTCAAGCGCTCTGAGAAAACCCTGTGCCATCCATTGTTTGAATTTATGAGGCGTTGCTGCCTCCTGACTTTCAGAGGAGTGACTGAGGTCCCTTCTGTGACTTTGCTTTTTGAAGGACATACAAAAGCCCCTCTGTCATGGCTACTGAGGCCAGCACAGACTGATGGGGCACAGGAGGGAACTAAAAGGTTCTTAGGAGCACTTTGATTTAGGAATGGGTCAAAAAGAGGATGTGGCTCCTCCACAAGACCCCTTGATTTAAGGAGCAAACCAACCTTAAAGCAAGAAAACCTCTTTAATCCCTTATCCAGAACTCGGTAAAACCAATGGAAAACCTCTGAGTCTGGGGGATATTGGATCACTTCCAAAGGGTGGAAAACAGTGGAGAAAGGTTGAGCCCAGGTTGGGACAAGCTGGAGCTTTGTGGCCAGTGGCTGTCAGGACAGAGCTCAGGTCTTTCAAGTGAGAAGTGCAGATTTCTATCCCTATTTTTGAACTGACACAACTGAATTTACTCAGTTTGGGACATTTTAGCCAGATGTGAGCCACAGGACAAATATCCCTTTTTTTGGTCTTGATATAACCAGTATGAGCTGAAATAACACCTGCTGGGGAGTGTTGCTGGGTAGCCATGGATAAATCCAGTTCAGCATGGCTCAGAAAGGGATTGACAAGGCTGGGACACCTGACCTCTGTAGTCAGAAGCTTTTTCCCTGAAAATCTTCATCTTAACCCTCCCCATCCCTAAATATCAATTCAGAGCCTTTTTTCCCCTCTCCCAGCCCCATTTCTAGAGAGCATCCTGTAGAAATAGCTGTTCACTGACTGGATTCCTTCTGACAGGTAAACTGAAACCTGCTGTTGAGCTCTTTTGGGCTGGGGATTGAGCAGAGCTGGGATGTGCTGGATTTTGCTGCTTTTCTGTCAGGGAGGTTTAGCTCCAGCTGAAGCATGGCAAGTACCTGCTGAGTCAATGTGTCTGTGCCGCCATGTGTGATGGGGAGTGCAGTGCCCTGGCTGACACCTGCTGATGAGCTCAGCCAGGATTGTTTTACCTGTGGGAGGAGGAATTTCTGGAAGGGAGAATGCAGAAGGGAGCAGGAATGACTCCTGAGCACTTGGAGTCAGGCTGAACCTGTTCTGTGGGGTGCTGGCCCTGCTGAGGCACTTGGATGATTGCTCCACTCGCTGGTTTTGTGGGAGCAGGGAGCTGAACTTACCAACACACCCCTGAGGATTTTATTCCCAGACTTGCTGAGTTCATTAAGTGGCAGAAGTGGTAGGTTTGGATCCCTTGTGATCCAGGAGCTATGGAGGATGTGTGCTAGGAACTCATTCAGCTGACTGCAGGTGCATCTTGAGGCTTTGGGTGTCTTGAATTTCAGGCCTTCTAGCAACGTGGGGAATTTGGGAGCATCCTGTGGTGTGTGTGATGGATGTAGGGAGGGAAGTGGATATTCAGCAGGCCCTTTGGGATGGAGGATGGCTGTGCTTGGAGGAACCTGGGGTCCTGTTGCCTAAAATGGCTCCTTTTATTATTATAGACTCTGTCATTCCCACCCTACATGGTGGCAACTGTGTCCAGTGCCTGAGTCTTTGCTGCCAAATTCACAGAGCCACAGAATTGTCTGGATTAGAAGGAATCTAAAGCCCATCACATCCCACCCCCTGCCATGGGCAGGGACACTTCTCACTATCCCAGGCTGCTCCAAGCCCCATCCAACCTGGCCTTGGACACTGCCAGGGATCCAGGAACAGCCACAGCTGCTCTGGGCACCCTGAACCAGGGCCTGCCCTCCCTCCCAGGGAACAATTCCTTCCCAATATCCCATCCATCCCTGCCCTCTGGCAGTGAGAACCATTCCCCCTCGTCTTGATATTCCAGGCCCTAGTGAAAAGTCATGGAAGCCCTTGGAAATCCCACAGCAAGATGGGGAGGAGACTCTTGGGGTGATAGAAAGAAATGAGAAGACCTTTGAGAACTGCCAGGCCCCTGTTCCACGGCTGTTTGTGCCTCGTGTTGGGCTTTGTGCTTTGGCTCTCTGGGGTGGGGAGGGCTGGGGCAGGGGAGGAAGGGGCTGTGCTGGCCCTGGGCTGGAGGGAGGAATGCTGATCCCTGCCAACAGTGCTGCCAGGGCCATGCTTTCCTCAGCAGAACTGCTCCCTGCCTTGGCTTCGCTGCTTTGGAGGAAAGCTGGTGCCTCCCAGCCCTGCTGCACTGGGGGAGTCTCACCTGGGGGGTCAGGACTGGTAGGTCCCACCCATCCCTTTGTGGATTGCTCAGAGGGGATGAACCCAACCTCCACGTACCCCCAGACTGCAGCCTGGGGTCAGGGCAGGGGAAAATGGGCCTTGCCTGCCCCTTCTCCCCTGCAGTGGGTGCAGAAGGCTGGTCCACGAGCTGGCTGTAAATCAGAGTGCACGAGGAAGGCAATTTTCTGAGAGTGAAACCTGCCCTCACTGAGCCCTGGGGAGGAGGAGAACTCCGAGTGTCAAGGTGGGACGGAAGAGCACCAGAATGAGATTTAATTTCCTTCCCAATAATTTTCGCAAGCTGTATAAACTTTCCTTATTTAAAACAAATACTCCCTGAAAACACATTCTGTGTCTGTGGCCCTGTGAAAACACCCCCAGTCACAACCTGTGCCTGTCCCTTGCTTGCAGCCTCAGCCAAAAGCCAGCAGTTTTACATTTTGCTCTATTAATTCGAGCTGTAAATTTCCTTGTGCAAAGTCTCCCAGGCTGGGAAATGAATTTAAGTAAACAGGGTGTACAATAATAGACTTGTGTTAGGGCAGGTTTTTCGAGTGGCCTGTAACTTTGGGGTAAGTTGGTCTAAGTCTTGCCCTGTTGCGGTGGAGAGCGTGTGAGCTTGTCCAGGAGTGGAGGAAGTCAGAGAAAAGGTCTGGCTGGTAGAAGTCTGGATCCAGACAAGAGCAAAGAATTCAGGTGAATCCCTTACCTGGCCCATGGCAGAAGCTTTGAACTAAGGGATTTTTAAAGCCCCTTCCAACCCAAACCATGATCCTATTATTCTATTCCAGATTATTAGATCCTATTATTCTCTTTATGATCCTATTATTCTATTATAATTTTTTGGTTCAAGTCTTCCATAATTAATTTTTTTTTCTCAGTGTATCATCTAGGGGATAGTATAAGGAGACTGAGGGGTTTTTTTGCTTCCCTTGACCTACAAAGTCCTGAATGACCACTCTAAAATCAATTCTATTTGCTTTTGTGACTAAAGGATTAGTTCCTTCTCAGTTATCTTTCTGTGGAAAAAAGACAAGGGGAGTTTCTCCTGTAAGTGTGATGAAAACCAATATTCTGTTTCAGGTTTGTGGGCATCCTTGCTCTGAGACTCCTGAAACTCTGTCTGTTTGGTGTACAGCTGTGCTGGATCCGTTTCTGGCTCATATTGCCAAGGAATCTGAAGGGATTCTGGGGATGTTATGAGGTGTTCATGTTTCCTGCTGCTCCAGGAAATCTCTACTGTAAATGCAACCTACTTATCTCAGGTTGTTGTTCAATCTTCTGCTAAAACCAGGCTCAAGGTGAACATGGTCTAGAAGGCTGCAGCTGAGGAAAGACTGATCCCATGTTGCAAAATAAGCAATTTTCCTGCCTGATATTACTGTAGTAGATGATTTTATTTTCCCCCATGAACTTGCAGTTAAAATGCACATCTGGTTGGTGTCTTTGAGTAGTCTTGTAAAGGGAACTTGATCATTAGATAAAGGGAAAAGGAACTTCTGGCTTACAGGCAGCTCTTTACTGAAAAAAAAAAAAAAAAAGGGAAATATTATGGAATAACCTGGCAGAAAAGCCCATGAACAGGGGTTTCTTTGGACTCCCCTGGGTTCGGGGATGTCTGGTTATCCAACCTTTCTCCAGCTGGCTCTTGTAAAACCACAGCAAAGTGGTTCTGACTTCTGCTGGGGAAAAAAACCAAGAAAACATCTTTAAGCCCTTATCCAGAACTCAGTAAAACCAATGGAAAACCTCTGAGTTCAGGGGATGTTGGATCACTTCCAAAGGGTGGAAAACAGTGCAGAAAGGTTGAGCCCAGCTCATGTTAGATCTAGAAGCCAAGGCAAATTCTCTGCTCCTGATAATGGAAAAAAAAAAGTCCTTGGCAAAATCTGGATCTTAGTGCTGGAGGAAGTGATTGACCCAAAATGGAAAAGGTTTGGATTTATGGGATAGAAGGAGGATAAAGCCTTGTTTACTGGGGCACTTGAGCAGCTTCTGATCCAGGAATTTTCTCTTGGTCCCTTCATTAGATAAAAGGAGAGTGCCAGGGTTCCTGCTGCTGCCACAGCCTCTGCTGTGATACATCTTTTTCCTCTTTGAAACAAGTGTTTGCACCCAAAATTCCCTCCTTCTCCCAGCCAGGGGGGTGATCCTGCAGCAAGGCTCAGCCCAGGTGTTTCTGTAGCCCCAGAAGTTCCTGAGCCTCATTTCTGTGGGGGTGAGGGTCCTGCACCTGAGGTGGAACTGGCAGCAAAAGGACACGTTTACCCAGCTGAATGCAAAGACTTTTTTAGATAAAACCAAGTGTTTGCTTTGGCTTTCAGAAGCTTGGAGATACCTTGGATGGAGAGCTGCCAGCTGGCTGCTCCCCAGCCACTGACTCAGAATGTAAAAGTGTAGTGTGAGTCCCTGTATTTTTTCCCCCCCACTTCTTGACAAACTTTATAACTGGCTTTTTTTTTTTTTTTTTGAGAGGAGGAGGGAATTCTCATGGTTTTAAGCAAATCACAACTGACTCAGCCTAAGCCCAAGGGTAGAATGGCGAAGGCTTGATGGATTAAGTGTCCTGGAACAACTGGCTACACAGCTCTTTCTTGTTTTCTGGCTGTGAGGATCGTCCTTTTGATCAGATCCATTTCCCTGCTGCTTTCCGGGTTGTAAATCCAGATTAGTCATGGCAGGGTGGCAAACAATTAATATGGAACAGGAGGTTAAGCCCAGGGACCGTGTGGTGGTCTCTGGGTGCTGGTTACACCCTGGTGGCCAGGTGGGGAAGCAGGGACACCTTGAGGCCACCTGCTGGTAAATTTGGAAGGGTCGAGAGCCTGAGATTCCAACGACAACCTGGATTTCTGTAATCTGTGCAGAGATGTCTCTGACTCACCTGCTTGAGCATCTGACTTCCAAGTCCTGCTGTAAGACTCAGATTTGTATCCCAAGTCCAGGGGAAGAAGCTGTGTTTTGGCCATTTACCATCTCTCCTGCATATCTGACCTTCACAGCTCCTTGTCTGTGCTGCTGAGGTCATCCTTACCCTCAGGACTCCCTGGATACCTGCTCTTGGAGAGCATCAGTCAGCTCCTGCTCATCCCTTGGGTGCTGGTGATCCCTACTGGAAGCAAGCTTCCTTGCTTCTCTGGCTGAACAGGAAACTGGGGTGATTTTATAGACCTCTGCATCTGTGAGAAAACACTGGGACACTTAAAATCAGGGTCACCAAGGTTGGAAGACACCTTTAAGATCATCAGGTTCAACCATTAACCCAGCACTGCCACTGCCACCCCTTTTTAAGGACTTTAGGGACCATGAGGAGGGCAAAAGCTTCAAGTGCAAGGCACAAAGTGTCCTGATTCCCAGGCAGTGTGATGAGGGATGAGCACAGGAACACCACAGCCCTTGGCTTGTCTCTGACTGAAATCCCTTCCCAGCTGCCCCAGTCAGACCAACAGGCTTGTTTTGAAGGCCAGTTTGTGTTATATTTCCCCAACCAGCTCCTGCTGTGTCTTCAAAATGCTGCCTGTCCAAAGGTGAAGGCTTTGTAAGAGATGAGGTGACCGTGCCCAAATGACTGCCATGTCCAAGCCTGAAAATGTTCTTTTAAGGCAGTTCTTTAAAGCAGTAAACTTGCAACACAATCAGTTTGTAGTGGGGTCCCAAAGGTGGAGCTAGCAAGGGCCGCTGTGTGAATTTGCAGATTTATTTCCAATAAACTGATTTGCCTGATTAGGGTGGCTTATGAACACAGCTGCTGCTTGGTGCACGGCTTCTGACATCAGCACTGTTATACCAGGGGTGAAATTGGCCTCCCCTACATTGTTACCAGTTGCAGGAATGTATCATCCACCTGTGCTCTGATTTAGGTGTGTGTAAATCCCAGGTAACTGCATTAACATCAATAAAGCTGCTTGAATAGATCTCTATCTGAATTGCTGCTGAAGCCTTCTCCTGTTGCTGTTGGCTATGCAGGTGCAGGGATGTGGTTGGCTTCAGCTGGGAAACACGATGCCATCCAAGTGTGTGTCTAGCATGCAAACAAGAAAATGCTGAGTTGAAACCACAATGCTCATTTAAAAGCAGGAGGGAGATGCTGTCAGGCTTTCAAGAGATGATTTCTCTTTGCCATCTTGAAATATTTGAACAGACAGAATTTTTCTGGTGAATGTTTGCCTGGAAATGTTTCCCTTGGAGGAGGAGAAAATGTCCTTCTCCTTTGTGGTGGTCAGGGGAAGGTTGGCTGGTTCCAGATTGGTTTTGATGGCAAAGTTGGGAAGAAAAATGAGTGGTTTTTATTTCTCATTTACCTCCTCCACCGTCACTGCTCCTCTGCTTTCACCAACTGCATAAAAGGACAGAGAACAGTAGCTTGCTTTTCTTGCAGATGTTTATTTTGTGGGCTTTTTAAACACAAATTTTGGAAATTGGAAACTTAGGAAGCAACCTTGAAGATATGGGCTGGAGCAGAGCCACCTTGCACTGGTGTATGGATTTTGGGTCAGAAATTGGGACAATTTCTGCTTGTGGTAGCAGCAGAAATTAAAAGTTACCTGGAAAAAAAAATTTTCCCAGGGAGTTGAGGGAGTTCAGCCCTCAAAGAATTTCTCCACTGAGCTGGTGGCGGTGGCTGCAAACCCAAAGCATTTGGGACTGGCAGCTCTTTGAACCACTTGTGATGTTATAAAGGCTCTCAGATAAATTATCCATACAATTTCAGAAGCTCACTGACCTCTTTGGGACAGTGATTTTGGGATAAGGAGATTCTGGGATGTTTGGCGGGGGGCATGTGGCAACTTCATGGATAAAGGTGCAAACCAGTATCAGTTTGGACTGGTTTTTCACGTGTGAAATGCAGCTTTTTTTGACTGGAATGTCTCCTGATTAGCTGAAATAGAAGGATTGGAAATACTGTTCAAGGCAGTTCATTTCTGGGAACATGTGCTCATATTCTGGGGACTCCAGCACTGAGTTAACAATGGACTAGGTGCAGGGGAGGAGGAAAGAGGGTTATTGGCAGGTTTATAATATTTCTTTTTTTTTAATTAAGATGTTGGTTCCTCGGAGTGAGAGGTGACATCTTATTGAAGGAAAAGGCTTGTTGCCTCCTGAAGTTTTCCCTTGCTGGCAGGGAGGAATGTTGGCTGCATGCCCTCAGCTGGTGACAGTCTGGGCAGGAGGAAGGGGGTGCCAGCCTCGGGCTCTGGGGACACTGGGCACCATCTCTGCTGTGTCTGTGCAGAGCCACTGTGACTCCAGTTCAAGCCTTTGGCCAAATTCTCATTCCAGACAGCTGGCAGTGGTCAATATTGGGGTGTGTAACCTGCCTCCATTTTTTTTTTACCACTGTGCCTCTGAGCTGGAAGCAAACACAAGACAAAGCCAAGCACCTTAACCCCCAGACTAAACCATGGCCTTCCTCATACTCCTCATCCCATAGAAAACTGGAATACGGCCTTTGGATTGAGCAGAGAATGTACTTCTGGGTTGTAACCTTTGCAGCTGGTGGGTCTTTAATATGAAGAAAGGTCTGAAAATATCAGTTTGGATCTGATCTTCGTTCACCTTGCAGGGCCCCTGAAGCAGCTGGTGCAGGAGTTGCAGTTCAGGTGTCTCATGTGCCTATTTTCCATGAACAGGTTTCCCACCTGGCTGTGTCTCCCATGGCAGATCGTAGCTGGAGGTCCCTGTTGGGAATTCTGGCAGTTTTTCCCACAGGCTAATGCAAAGTACCACAGGGATGGGAAGTGGGCAGGAATCTGTCATACAGAGGAAAGCAGAGGCCTTGGCTGCATCTTACATTGCAGTGGCTTTTTGGTAATAATGCCTTTTGTCAATAATGGCTTGGTTTTTATTCATTTGGGGGGAGTGTGTGGCAAACAGCTTTCCTTGGGGACAGGGGTTGGAGTGGCTCTTGTAGAAATGTCACCTGTACAGTGGTGTGAAGAAGGGGGCTGTTAAAACGACGAATTCCTTTCCAGGCCCGGTGCTCCTGTAGGTGTACCCAGGTTTGCTAAAAATAGGCTCCTTAGCTGCCTGAAAATGGGCTGCCGCAGGCGTTTGACTCCGTGCAGCTCCCCTCCTCCTTTCCCTGCTTTTGAAGTTGAATGCTTATGGATGTTTTTTAGCTTATCACAAACCCATCACAACTGGCAGTACTCCACTGTTCCAGGGCTGAGGGTTTTCTTTCTCAGCCTCCACCCATGCATGTACCTCTCGGGAAAAGAGCACGTGAAATTCTCCGCTGCTCCAAGAGGAGCTTGTCACTTCTCCATGCCTTAAAGATCTTGCTTAGCATTTCTTTCAGCGAGGCCTTCCCACCTTCTGGAGGACCTCAGACACTGGCTGTGCCCTTGATCTCGGCAGTTCCTGTGACAGACTCGTTCTTGTGGCCTTTAGTCTCTGCTTTGAGTCCTTAGGCTTGTCCTAAGGGGCTGGATGAGCTTGTGAAGGGGATGGAATTTCCAGAAGTCCTCCTGTTTAAAGTGTTTCTCTCCCAGAGATCACAGGGAGAAGAAAACTCACTGTTGATACCTGCTGAGACAGAACCATGGAATTGTTTGGGTTGGAAGGGACTTTAAATATAATTTAGTTCCAATTCCCCTACCATAGGCAAGGACACCCTCTAGACTCCCACCAGATTTAAGGGACACCTTCCACTGGATTTAGACAGTTTTTGCACCATCAGCAGCAGCTGGAGGTGTCTTGTACTAATCTTGGTTGGTTTTTTTTTTGTTTTTTTTTTGTGGGGCACATTAGGGGACAGGTGTGGCAGAAATAAAGGACATTTGGAAAACGTGGCCATGCCCACAGCAGGGCCCTGTGGGTGTGAGGCACTGACACGGGCGGTGTTGGCACCAGGAAAGGGGAGGCAGAGCAGCTGTGGGACTCAGATCTGTGCAGGAATGTGTGGGCTGGGTGTGCATGTGAGCCCTGCAAGAGTAACCACACAGTGCTGGAGGCTGGGAAAACCCAGTGGGAAAGATGGGTGGGCCCTGCTGTGCCTGCCAGGTGAGCCCATGGATGGTTCCAGCTAAAGCCAGGCTGCTCTTCTCACCTTGGGCCTGCCTGCCACAGCCGGGCTTAGGGGGGCTGTGTTCTAGACTGTGTTTTAAAGGTTGAGGGAGCTGGTTTGTGCACACCTGTGGGCTTCCAAGTGGCTCTTGCTGAGGCCTGAAGGGGTGTGCATCTGGTGCTGGGCATGGCTCCATGGCTGGAAGTGTGGCACTCAATAAGGGAGGATGCAGGACACGTTTTATGGTGCAAAAGAAAGGATCGGTCCTGGTTTATTTCACACGTCCCCTTTTATAGGGTTTTTTAAGAACATCCTCTGCCTACCCCCAATTGGTCAGTAACAAGTTGTTACCCTGTATTAATTGGTCACTCAACCCCCAGTGTGTACATGGAGGAAAAGTTGTTTGTGAGAGCCAGTTTTCATTTTCCTATCTAATGGTGTAAAAACAGTTTATACAGTTGGGTAATGTCTATCACAGTCTTAGGGCTCCTTCTCAGGGAAAGCAGGTTGTTTTCCACAGTCCCAGAGCTCTTCCTCAGGGAAAACAAGTTGTTTTTCACTGCTGCAGAGCTCTGTTGTCACGAAGAGCTGTCAGCTGTCTCATGGTTCCTGTCAGCTCGAGTCAGGATTCAGTTTGTAGGCCTTTGGCTGCTGTTTCACCAGCACAGAAGTGGTGCAGGAGCTGGGACACGTGGGCTGAGCACAGCTGGAATGAGCTGTTGGGAATGGTTGTGCTCTCCCCACTGCTCAGCCCCCAGTCCAGGTGTGGGTCAGCAGGTCTGAGCCAGGGCTCATTTGTGGGGTGAGCAGACAGAAAAGCAGCCCAGGCAGGCAGTGGGATGGTGGTGCTGCCTGTGGAAGGCAGTCTGGCTCAACAGGCCATGTGCATGAGGAGCTGCTCCTTCCCCTTCCATCCCAGCCCCAGCACAGATTAACCCTGTCAGAGGTGCTGGAAAAAAGATCTCTTCCCTGGAGAAGGGAATAGAGTTTCTCCCTATCCCCCGAATGAAAGTGTAGCTGGCAGTCCCTGCACACAAAGGATCCCCTATGAAGCCTTTCCAGCAGGTTTCTACCAAGAAAAAGATTCAATTTAGGGAGAATTCTGTAGGGTTTCTTCAAAAATCTTCCAGAGACAGGGATAGAGTAAAACATGTAGGGAAAGTTATGGGAGTGTTAATGTGCAGGACCTTTTCAGAGGGTTTTATTCCATGGGGCAAGGGACATCCCTGTGGTGTCACAACAAATCCTACAGATAGAGGTGAGCAGAATCTCAGGGGGTCTGTGCAGGTGGAGACAGAGCCAAATGTTACTGAATTCCAGTGCTTTGTGACACCCACGCTGCTTCAGCTGTGTCCACAGGCTGCAGCAGTGGATACCCCACTGCTGTGTCTGCCCTGTGGGGTTGAAACCCCTCTCCTGTTCAGGGGGTGGTGCTGACTGACTTTTCAGGGGTGTCATTGCTGTTAGTTCTTGAGGAGACAGGAAAATTCACAAATGTGCTGGGAAACAGTTTGTCTTCCAAAGAGCTTTGCTCCCTGGGTCAGGCTCTGTGATAATATCAGTGTCTGTGCTTAGGGAGGGATGTTTTGGTGGCTGCTGCTCTGCAAACAAGACAGATAAATAATAGCAATCGATGTAGACAGAGGTAATTACAGTGACAGCCCCACTGACAAATAGCTGAGTAAATGGAGGGGGCAATTTGCTAATGAAATGAGGATAAATGGATATATGGACATGCAGGATGGGGAAAATGACAGAAATATGAATTTGGTGTATTCCCAATAAGCACTGTCGGGGCTGCTGTGCAATGATTTAGTCAAACAAGGCTTTGTGTCCTAAATCATGAAGTTGTTGTAGATTGCAAAGACTGGTTTTTTTCCCTTTGGCTAAGTGTGGGATTGATCCAGAACTGGAGGAAGAGTGCAAATTCCTGAAAGAGGCAAAACTGGACAATAATCCCAGTAGTGGGCCAGTGACTGTGGGTTAAAATACAAAGTACCTTCAAGGCAAGGAGATGTGCAAGTAATTTGATGGAAAGTCAAAGGAATTTTCTGTTCTTTGCTCCTCCATTTAGTAATGGTGCAAGGTGCAGGAGTGTTTGGAAGTGTTAGCATTGGGATGAGAGTCAAAATGAGAGAAAACAGAACTAGAATAGCCAAGTTATGCTCTCTGCAGATGATGTTGGAGTGGACAGAAAGTCCTAAAGGTGGTGTGAGTACCTATTTAAGGCTGAGGATCTGATGTGTATCAGCTTCTCTAGACCCTGATTAAGCTCAGCTTAAGCTGCTTTACATCTGGGACCATCGCAAGAATGGTTTAAGCTCACTCTTAGGCAATGAGGAGTTTCAGATCTGTGGCTATACACAGGTGATAAACAGCTTCTCTTCTTTTTTTCTCCCCTGTGCTGTATGCTGGGAAATCCATGAAGTTTTTGACAATTTCAGTCAATTTTGGAGCAGAATCTGAATAGCCAGCTTGTGATCTTACTGCTCATCAACAAAATACTTGGCAAAGATAAATATTAATCTATTAATTTCTGTATTTTTTAGCTTATTTTGGCCATCTGATGTTATTTAAAGTGTTATTCCTACCTTTGCAGCCTCTTAAGGCCCTACAGCAGTCTTGCACATGCAGCTGTTTCTGGGGAAATACTGTGAAAAAATCAGAATTGTTCCACTTTTTAAGTGAAGCTTGGAGTGGTTTCTCTGGCTTTAATGGAACAGGCACAAGTGCTGAGCAGCATTTCAACTTCATGTGCTCAGGGTGGGGAAAAAATGCACCTTTAATATGAAAATGACATGATGCTTCTTTTCCAGAAATAGCATACGGTGTGTTTTGAGGGTACCCATTAATCTTCATTAAATTAGTGTCCTGGAAATTGGGGTGAACAGAGGTGCAGAGGGGAGGGAATGGGAGGAGATGGGGCAGCTCTGGAGCACGTGTACCCTGCTGCTTTGTGCAGCTCAGAACATTCAAAGTGCTGCTTGTTGGGGCTTGAAACTGAATTTTATGGAGGGATAAGATGGAGGAGGCAGGAGAAGGAGGCAACATAACTTCCCTGGAGGCAGCATTTCTGCTCAGAGCCTGCTTTGTTTTGGTGCGCTCTTCCTTCCTTGAGATTAATTAATTTGCAGTGGTGGGGAAGCTTTTGAAGGCTGCCTGATGCCACAAGCCACATGTCCCTTTGTCCTGCAGGAAAGGCAGAGCAAACAAATTTGTCAAATTGCTCTCCAGATGGAAAGAGAGCAATTCCCAGCCTGGGTGGTCGCTTTGTTTCCAGACAGGGAAATAGCAGGTGTAAAGCACCTTTTGGATGCAGAGCTTTCAAAGCATTGCCCCTGTGTGGAGCTGGACTGTGTTTCCAGACAGGGCTGTGTCCACAGTGCCAGGATTCCCTTCCCAGAGTTTGAGTCATGCCCTGGCCGTGGTTTTTGTTTTGGTTACTCTGTGCTCTGCTCTGGTGTGTGAGCAGCAGGTACTAAGTATTGCCTTTTGCAAGGGAGTGTCTTGCATCTTCCTCTGAGAAGTTTGTTTGCTTTGTCCCTGGGCTGAGCAGAAGTCAGGGATGATGACTTCCCCAGGCCAGGAGTTCCTTTGCTTCCACTCAGCCTGTGCAGGATGCAGTGCCTGCTCTTGAGGGATGCCATCTGAACAGGGCCACACCTCTGAGGCTTTGTGTTGATTGGCAAAAACTTAGAAACGCTTTTTGTCACCAACTGAAACTTCTCTCCATCAGTTTTGCTCTGCTGGTTCCTGTCTGGATCCAAATCTAAGTGTTCAAGATTCCAGACAGGCTGGATTCAAGGGGCAAAGCAAGGTCATGGTTCATGATTTTTAAAAGATTTTTCAATATATCTTTTAGAAAAGAGAATTTACAAAACCCGGTTCTGTGTGACTTAAAAATATTCCTCCCACATACTCTGTTTATTGAGATTTTGTTCTCAAGGTACTTTCAAGCTTTTCTGCATCATGATTCAAACAGAAGTGGATGCTATTTCTTGTCAATCTGAACGTGTTTTATTATTTGTCTTGAAGTGGCAGGTAGAAACCAAAGCTGAGTTGGGATTTTCCAGCCCACAGCTTGCACTGCTGACACTGAAAGATTGGATGTGTGTGGATGGAAGAGTCTAAAACTCACTTTTCCCACAGTAGCTGGACCTCCTCAGGTTTGGTTTCTTCTTCTTGGTGCCTTTTCCAAATTCCTCTTCATGCTGAGTAAAGGGAGGTTGTTGCCACAAGTTAGGCAAGGCTTGCTAACAAAGCCTGAGCTTGGAATTTAGGAGTCTAATCCTTGTGTAAGGTGCAATGCCACAAACCGCTCCAATTACCGAGCAAACTGGTGTGCACATGCTTCATCCTGAACCCAGCTGGAGTCTGTCTGCTGAGCTGGCACAGCCTCTTACTCCAGACTGCTGGGGGTAGCAGCACAAAATCTGTGGTTTTTATTCAATTTGACCATAAAGTGAGTGTTAAGAAATTCAGCATGCAAATTTTGTCTTCAGTGGTTCAGGGTGCCCCTGAGATGGATCTGACGCAAGCAGTCTGTCCTGGCTTCTTGCTCTTGTTAAATATCTTTCTCATGCTTTTGTAGAGTGGAGGGGTTTTTTGTGCCAGGCATAATAAAAATATAACCTCTGCCCCAAATCCTGCTGCTTTCATGTCAGAGCACAGTAAATGTTTGCACATTTTGATGCCCAAATGCCAGTATTAAACCTCCTGTCAGCTGTGCTTTGTAACTCAAGCTTGTTTAGGTGTAACCTGTTCCTGTAAAAAAGGAATTTCTCCCACACTGTAAACTATTTTTTTTAGATCAAATTATGTAGTATATGGAATTTCCCCTCTGTATTACAGATATAACAAGACTATTTTTAAGTCACTCTCAGCTGAATTGGGTGTATTTTACCTCTACATTTTGGGGCAAGTGTCTCTGGAGAGCTCACAGCCCTTGTTAGTGGTGCAGAGCTTGCCTGTCGTGGCAGACTCTTGTCCCTAAGAGGCATTGCAGGGCCATAAATGATAAACCCTCCTCTTCACTCCTGGGGTTTCCCATCATTCGGGAAGAGGAGGAAGGGCTGGGATGCAGGAGGTGCTGGGAAATGTGGCTGGAGGGGGTGGAGAGGCCATGGATTTCTGCCCATGGCCAAGAGCAATGGGCAGCTGACTGGTAAATATGGGAGGGAATGGGAATGTGGGGATGACCCCTGTCCAATTCCTTGCTAAAGGCTGCTGGCTTCATGGCACAGGCGGGTTTTGAGTCCTCAGTGGCACAGCCTGGTGCTGCAGGTGCTGGGAATCTTTAGGCTGCTTCCAAATCACCAGGATCAGAGGGAAAATGGGATCAGGACTGCAAATGAGTGAAAGTCAGCAGCAGATTGAATGTCTTGTGGCATTTTCCTTAGAGCTAAAGGAATTAGCTCAAATTTGGAGCCTTGGGTAAGTTTTAATTCCCTTTAAGGTGTATTTTGAAGGTTTCTTGCAAACTCAGGGCTCAGGTGGCATCCCAGCCTTCCTCCAGGTTCGTGTAGTCTTCCATGCTTGGGTTGTGCTGAAAGGAGCTCCTTCTGGGAGTTACAACATCCCAGCAGTGCTGGCACTGGAGCTGTATTCCTTGTCAGTGGCAGCTTGTTACTGGTTTATTGTCTGAAATTGGGATGGGAGCTGCTGGGGAATTGTCAAAGCTTAGCAAAAATCAATAGTTTTATTTTCCTTTTAGCAGAGCTGCCTCTGGACTTCTCTTTAAGGTTGGTTTCATGTCCAAATGCAGGTCCCCAGTCCAGTGCTCCTTAGCACGCTCCACTGGTCTGAAATGTCTTCTGTGGTGGGCAGCATGTCTGATGTGAGCTGATGTGGTTTTGCACTGCTCCCTGCTGCTTCCCTGGGCTCCAGGGGAAGGAAAGGAGCTGAACTGGTCATGTTCCACTTATCTCCAGCTGTTGAAACATCCTTTTCCAGGTGATGAAGAAACATATTGTTAAGATTTGAGACCTTGCTCTTTGCCAAGGATATCGTGTCCATTTATCTTCCCTTAAAATGTTTTTTTGTGTTTAATCTCTCAGTTCATCTTCACAACACCCATCACTCTGACAGTCAACACCCAATTCTAGACTCAGCACTAGGGGCTGGAAAACAGAGGAGTGCTCTGCACCAAAGTGACTTCTTGAAGCTGGGGTTTATTGCAATTAGTCATGAATCATAAAATAAAAGCTTTGCACGGAACCAGTGCTCCCATGGAAATTCTGGGAGTGCTCTCCTGAGCTCCAATCTCATTTGTGGTGCTCTTGGTTCTTTTGATATTTGCTGGCACTCCAAGAGGCTTGGCAAGCTCACAGGAATTGACAGAAGAGTCTTCAGGGAAATATGGACCCAGGTGATGTCTTCAGCCTGGTGGAGTTATGGACTGGGGCAAAATGCAAAGGAGAAATCTCTGTGCCGGGACAGAACTGGTTGTACTGTTACTGCTTTGAAGATATCTGCAAGATCTGGGGCAGGATCCATGGCCTAGGAACTCCATCCACAGTTGGAGGAGTTGGGTGGAACAGTTTATGACAAAATGCTGGAAGGGAAGCTCCCTCTGTGTCTGGGAGAAATTTAGCTGTCAGTAAGAAGCTCCTAATGCTGGAGTCAGGGTTCAGCCTCTGGAAATGTTAAATCATACTTGAGGTGACAACAGTGCTAAATCCCAGTAAATGTCGTCCCCTGCCAAGTGGTGGCCTCATTTGTGAGAGGAGATAAAGCTCCCCCAGGTTGCTCACCTTGCTGGTGGGAAGCAGATCCTCACTTTGCCTTTGTTTCCTCCTCTATGGAGCACTCGCCGCTCATTTAGAGGAAGGGAGAGATATAATTAGTGTTTATGAAACACTTGGGGATTGTATAAAACAAATCATAAAAAAGGGGAGCTCTGCCAGAGTGCTGACAATATTTACACAACATCTGAAGCCTGCCTGTGTTGGACTTTATCATAAGGAAATACGTGCAGGTGCCAGAACTTGAGCAACTGCTAAATGCATCCTTCTGGCTCGGCGCTGCCATCCACGAATCCTGTGGGAGCGCTCAGTCCTTGAAGCTCAGACATAGTGTTCCTGCTGGTTATCATCCAAAGCTCTCTGAAGGGGGAGACCACCTCACTGCTGCTCGTCTGGAAGAGGGATGATGGATCCTCAGGGAAGCCGAAGTATTTGAGGATTGCAAAAGTGCTTTAAATTCACAAAGCTCTCTTTGCCTTGTTCTCAGTTTGCTGCTCTTGGCTTTCCCTCCTCCTGCTCTGAGGAGGGGTAGGGTGGGGAGGGCTTAAACCTTCCCCTGAAACAAATTCTAGTGGCTTCCTTTCACAGTGTCCTTCTAATTTTAGGTGGCACCTCCTGCTCTCCAGGAGGAAGCTGCATCTTCCAAGAGTTCAAAGTCTAAACACCGGAGGTTATTTCTGCCTTCCTTTGAAAATCTGGGATTGAAAGTCTGCTCAGGGTACCACCAGCATCGCAGAGCTAATTCCTGCCCATCAGGATGAGCCCTTGGATTCTCATCCTCATGCTACAATGGGGGTGTCTGATGCCCCACCCCAGAGCTGTGCCCAGTGGGATGAGGCACATCCCAGGCTCCTGCAGAAGGAGGAATTATGGACTCATCCCTCCCTGAGCTTCCTGGCTTTGAACATCCTATTTCACCCTGACATTCCATGGGAGCCAGCTGCTGCCTTTCCCAGCTGATAGGCCTTATCTCCCTGGAGGGCTTTCCCCAGGATGGGATCATACTGCAGGATCACCTTTGGCACCAGGAAGATGCTTTTTCAGGAAGGGTGTGTGATGGGATTTTAGGATCCTTGAGGGAAATGCAGCCAGGATCAATGTGCTGCTTGTTTCTTGTGCCTGAACTGCCAGAATTCCATCTTTTTTCCCTATTCCTGTGCTCAGTGCTGCTTGCCTGGGTCTGATACTCAGCTGTCTGCTTCAGATATCAGCTGGCTGTTTATCAGTGACTTCCTCCACCCAGCTGCACCTTCAGGGTGGCTTCCAGATGAGTGCCAGGCAAGCATGGAATATCCCTGCCTTTTAATAGCATTTTTGGGATCAAGTCAGATCCTTTTCAGCCCTAGCATGCTCTTGTGCAAATACCAGCAGGCCAGCAGTAAAATGTCCTTCAAAAAACATCTCCCAAATGGAAGACAAGAAGTCCCTCTGCTCCTGAAAGGTGGAGTTTGGAGACTTGTCAAAGGCCACAGGGATGTTGGGAAGGAGGAAAAGGACTGGTGCTTGCAAATTCCTCTGGTTTTTGAGCTCACTCCTAGGATTTAAACATAGGAATATGGTTTGGTTTAGCTGGAGGAGATTTATGGCTTTTGGAGGAGATGGGTGAAGCAGATAGATCTGAAACCCCTTTTGAGTTTCAAACAAACAAATGCTGGACATGTTTTATTATCTTTTAATTGAATGGTGTCTTGTATCTCCCATAGACTGCAGGTAAGTGCCTGGAATATCGAGGCACTGTTGGGTTATATTGATCACAGAGATAAATCATGAGGGATGTGGAATGAAATAAATTCATTCCTTCTGTACATTTTGGTGTATTGCTTAGGAATGAGGAAGCTCTGCCTTCCTGGAATTTCAAGTGCCTTTGGATGTTTGATCAGATCCCATGTGAGACCAAGTGGTGTGTTTTGGCTCTGCATGCAGATTTTTTTTTTTTCTTTCTTTTTTTTTGCATTTCTTGAAGTTACTAGAGAAGCAAAAAGTCCTGGCAAGAAGTGGATTTCTTTACATCCTGCCTAATGCTGAAACTCCTGTCTGGGTTTCCAGATTTTAGTAGGAACAAGACTAATGTCCATTTTAACAAAAATAGAAGTTGGACTAAGGCACTTTCTGCTCTTCTTTGTTTGGGGAGGGAAGGAATTGAGAGGGAAAGCCAGTGAGGCTCAGCAGCATTTCTAATAAAATCCATGGTCTGATGATTGTCTTAATTTCAATTAGTGAAAATATCCTCCAAACGGCTGAGGCCAACTGCAGCTGCTCCAGGGAATTCAGAGCCTCCTTCTCTCTGAAAGCTGGAATGAATCTGCTGGAAGCACCAATCTGATGGATTGTGCTGGGCATGTAATGGCAATGCAGGCTTGCAGTGGGAATTACTGATAGATGGTGCTTAAATGGACTTGAGCAATCCTTCACCCATAGTGCATGGCACTGTTAAAAACACCAGAGCCATGAGTGGCAGCTCCAGCCTATTTCTGATGTGCAGGGAAAGCAGGAAGGTTTAAACAGAGCAGACTGAGGAATGTGTGTTGTTTTATTAGTCAGAATTTGCTATTAAAATGGTGTTGCTTAAAATTTGTTGCCTTTAATTTCCCTGGAAGCTCATTGGCTTCAGTGGGAATGAAGGACAGAGATGGGACAATCCCCCCAAGCTGTGAAACTCAGGGAGGCTGCAGCTCCATGCCAGCATTCAACAATTTCCCTCAGAAAGGCTCTTCCACACACTGGATGAATGTTTTAGTCACCAGCTAGGGTACAGCAGTGATTCCAGAGGGTTCAGGGTGTGGAAGGCCTGGCTCCCCAGGATAAATTGGGATTTCAGGCCAGGATCTCTGTGTTGCTCTGTATGGGTGTCATATGGTCTGGGCTGTTCACACAGAAGCTGTTCTGCTTCTGAAAAAACACTCCTGGAAATGCTTTCAGCTGCAGCAGGGAGTGCATCAGGAGCTCCTGTGTCAGCTCAGGAGTTCTTTTGGATCACAGCTTTAGGTTTGACTGTCCAGTTTTTACCCCAGGATCTCTTCCCATAAAACACTGGCACAGTGTTGCTTGTCTTGGTTAAAAAAAAAAAAAAAAAAAAAAAAAAAGTGAAAAGTTTGATTGTGTGGTCTTAGGCTCTGGTTTAGTCTCTTCAACTGAACTCCCATGACTCCCTGTCAGTGGCTGCTTCAGGGACTCATACTGGGTAGAATTTGTGACAGTTTAGCAATTCTTGTGTTGTTAATTTTTCAGACAGAAGGGTTTTCTCCACTGCTGGTCTTCTACTGCTTTCCCCATCTTTCCTCACCTGGAATAGGGGGAAAATCCCAAACCAGTATAATATAATCCCACAGCTTTGCAGCAGAGTTTACCTCTGAGGCACTGAAAGTGACTTGGGGGTATCCCTTGGACACCGTGGGTGTCAGTTCTTACAACACACCCAATTCAGTGGCCTTTGTTAACAAGAATGGGGATATAAATGTTTGTGAATGATCACACAGCGGTTGTGTTAGCTTAGAAATGGATTTAATTCAGCATGAAATCCTGTGAAATCTTAAAACAGAGTTTCTGAGCTCATCTTCCTTGGATAAAAAGGTGGGAGAGCTTCAGACCTCTACAAGAATTGGGGCTTTAGTTTCTTCACTGGCATTTATTGCCTTTATGTTCTGTGGTTCTGTCTCCTCCCTGACCTTTACTCTGAAGAGGCTGTAGCAGTTTTCTCACCTTGTCTTGATAATCTGCTGCTGGTTTATTAAATAACTTTTTGGCTTTAACTGAATTAAACCTTCATGGATGAAGAATTGGATGAAAGCTTCACTAAGCCTCTCCCTGTGGCAGGGGGTTGGAGCTGAAGAGTCTTTTAAGGTCCCTTCCAAGCCAAACCATTCCATGATTATTCTCTATCTTAAAAGCCTGGCATCTACAACTGCTCAAGCAGGTGCTGCCCTCTGCTCTGCCTGGATAATTGCATTTCAGCAATGCCTACAACACCTTGAAATCCCTTAATACACTTCACCTCTTTGCTGTGCTTAACACACCTGAGTCCCTGTGTGTCTGTAATGATCTCCTTACCTCTGTCATGCTCATCATTATTTATGAGGCTCATGGCAGGGGTGTATTGGTGTTTTCTAGGTGTTACCCAAGATCTCAGCCCTGCAGGCCACATTCTGATCTCCTGACTTAGAGCAAGGAGTCTTTGTCCCACAGAAAGAATTAATTGTGGAATGAGTTCTGCTCGGTGAGATCGGTAATTTACTGTTTTGTTTGGAAACTACCTGGGCTGAAAGCATTTTAAAAATAAAGTTGGCTTCAGGAGTTGGGCTACAGATAATTTGCATCCATGAGCTAATCACTGGTTCATTTTCAGATACACATCCACAGTGCTGTTATTAAGATGGAGTGCAGGTAGCAACACTCCTGGTGCTCTTAGAACTTGCTGCTAGGGTTTTGTGACGAGGTTAATTAGGCACCATATGAATTTCTAGGTTGTTTGAAGAAAATCAGAGCTAGTTATTTTTAGAAATGCTTCCAAACTGCCCCTCCAGAGGTGTAAGAGTTGGGGTGTGGTCCAGCTTTGTCTTGGAGATCCCAGAGTTCACAGAGGCAGAGGGGTCTCTTTGCTAATCTTTGCTAATTTAGAGTAATTGAGCTGTGAACATTTTGAGTTGTAAGGGAGCTGGAGAAATGAAGCTGTGAAGCTTCTGTGATGTTAGCATTTCAAACAACAAAAACATACTCACCCAGGATATCATGGATGGGGAAAGTGTCTCTGTCCAGAGAGAAGCTTCTTTCCTGTGGCTGTGCTCTGTAGCTTGTATTTGTCTTATTCACAGACAGGTTTTGTCCCTGCCAGTGGATTTATCTTTTCCTGATGGCTTGGCAAATGCTTTTGTGGGGCTGCAGCTTCCCCCTGAAGCTTTCTGGGACCTGCAGATGAAGGCAGAGGTTGCAGGAGAGCTGTTGCAGGCAGTGGGGTGGAGGCTTGGCCTGGGTGCACTAAAAGCTGGGTGTGAGCTCTGACAGGTGACTGCTCACCAGGAGACTGCCCTGCTCTGAGGCTGTTAATTGATTCCCTTCCCTCCCCAAAATGAAGCTGGTTGCATTAAGAGAGCAGTTGGCTCTGCCACTTGACCCAGAGGAGCGTTTCCATTAGGTTGCAGGATCTGTATCCCTGGAGGAGCAGATGGTTCCTGCCTCCTGCCCGGGCCTGATGCAGAGAACAAAGAGCTGCTTTCCTGAGACAAATGCAATGGGCTGAGCCAGGTGTGTGTTGCTCTCTACGGGACTTTGCCTCTGCAGAAGAAACAGAGAAACACTCAAGGGGCTCTAAGGAAGAGCTGTACCCACACAAGACATTTTATTTGTTACCTGACTTCATTGGGAGCTCTTTTCTTGCATTTCTGTCTCGAGGCTCAGTGCTGCTGGGGAACGACCAGATGCTCCCTGTTTATACATGCTTTACTGAAGTGTTTCCTTTTGTTTGGAGGATCCTCTTTGAAGCTAGAAATGAAAATGGCTTTGATTGCTGCCTCTTAGATTATTTTGAAGCAGTGTGGTTAGGGGAAGATGTCCAAAGTTTAATCAGTGGGTCCCATATCTCTGTCGGGAGAGCTGCAGGAGATGGGAATTTGCTGCAAGAGCAGCCGTGGGTGAGAGGATGGGCAGAACTGTGCTTTTTTCAGTGTCCTCTGGTGCAGCACCATTTGGGGAACACCCTGCCAAAGTGTGAGCTCAACCAGCTCTGAGTCTGAGTAAGAAACTCCTGGACCTTTTAACATTTGAATTTTCTCATGTGAGTTAACAGTAGAGCCTTGAGGTGAATTGTGATGCTGCTTGTACCCAAGCCACCTCTTTAAATGAAACCTCTCCCTGTGTTTGTGCCTGTGCTGTGCAGCCAGGGGGATCTGTCCTTCTTTTTGTGTCAGAGTCTGATACTGGTGGTGTTTCCTCCAGCTGCAGCAATCCTGGGAATCCCTGCTCTGCTCAGAGCCCAAGCCATGAGTCACAGAATGGGATGGGGAGGGTAGAGGAATATTGAAAACCCTGTAATTAAAGGCAGAGATGTTCAAAGAAGCTGGGTGTAAGAATCCAACTGCAGTGTCCTGGTGTTTGTGCTCCTTGTGCTGTGTCCATGGCCTCTCTGATTCCCTCTCCCATGGATGCAGCTTGTCCCTGGGATTGTCTTTTGTCACCACCAGGGGTTCAGCCTGCAGGGATGGCACAGATGGAAGCAGGGCAGTTGCAATGGGAAGAGGCCAAGAGGGTGCTGGTGTCCCTGGCAGCAGCTCTGGTCCCAAGGCTCTTGCTTAAAGCCCCTCTCTTTCAATAGAAATTCCCTTTTGGGAGCTCTGCTTTCACAGGGCTCCAGTTCCAAGCTGGTTTAAGGCGTTTGCTTTTCATCTATCACCTGGGAATTCTGTGCTGGCAGGGGAGATGGGAGGGCTGTGGGTGAGCTGGAGCTTGGCATGCCTGCCTGGGGCCCTGTGCTGCCTGGGAGGAAATGTCTGCTCCCTCCCAGCTTTGGGAGGAGGGAGAGGAAAACACCTTGGCCTGTCTGTGCCAGCTGCAAGCCTGGCAAAGTGCTGGGGCTGTGCTCTGTGCAGGACCCGTGTGCCAGGGCTCATCTGCCCCTTGTTTCCCTTCATTCCAGCCTCACCAGCCACATAAAAGATGTTTCTCCTCCTTCCCAGAGGTCTCCTGCTGCTGGTGGGCAGCAGGGATTTGCAAACAGCACAGTTTTACCTCAGAAGTGATCCCAGATCACCATCATAAGTGACCCCAGCTTGTTTGGGCTGGGCACTGGCAGGTTTGAAATCAGGATGGAATTCAGGGCGTGACAGTCCCTGTCCTGAAGGGTTTGGTCTTTTCTCACCCTCTGGAGAGTCTGGTGACACAGCAGGGACTCGACTGAGGTCACGTAGCTGCTTTTGTGGCAGAGGAGGGGAGCGTGTGTGGAGCCCCAGCAGGAGCTGGGAGACAGGCTTGCAAATAAAGCATCTTATTCCTCCTGCCCCCAGCAGCTCCCCGGCAGGTCAGTGGCTCCAGGCAGTGCCTGGGAGCACCTCCTCTCCTCCCTGGCTGCTTTGCATGGCTGGAAGAGGCTCAGGGAATGTGGCAGTGACAAGCAGGGCTCTTTGAAGCCAGGTTTCCCTGAGCACATCCTCTCACTCCACCTCCAGCCTCCACTGAGGCAGAACTTGGGAACAAAGCACATTTTCTGCCATTTGCAGGGCTCTGCCTTGCACAAGAACAAGCTTGCAGCAGCCCATGTTCCTGGCAAGGGCTGGGAAGTGGGTGGGATAGCACAAACAGGCTGGAGATGGAGAAATCCAGCCTCAGAAAGGAACTTTCACTCTGTCCTGCAGTGCCTCAGGCAGGGATTTGGATCTGAGGAATAGATCCTGCATCAAAGTTTAGAAGAAATGCATAAAACTGGGAGATCTGGGGAGCAGTGAGAGTGTAGCCTTAGGCTCAGCTCTGTGCATAGATGCTGTACAACTGGCATTACAGGTCTGGCTCTGCAGAGCTCTTGTTCTTCCTCCTGCTCTTCCTGGCTGGAATTTCTGCTGGCTGCAAACAGGCTCTTGCCAGGGAGGGTTTTCCTCTTGTCCCTCAAGCAAACCTGGGTTTGGGTCTTGGGCTTGTGTGGGTCTCCAGAGCTGGCTGAGGGGTGAAGAACCTGGGTTTTCCACACTCTTGAGTCCTGTCCTGCATTCAGGTCAGATGAACAAGGTCACTGTCCAACCCTGTCTAACAGGGAATTGTGCATTTCAGGGGAAATGTGGAGGATTTTGGATAGCCAAGGTGTTGCCAGCTGGCAGAAAGCAGCAGAAGGAAGAAGCCAGGCAGAAGACAGACAAGGATGTGATGCTTTCCCTGTTTCTTGCTTAGAGTTGGGGATACAGGAGAGGGAAGCTAAAAATAATCCTTAAAAAAGTTGAATTCCAGGGATTCAGTCCTTCCTTCAGTCTTACAGGACCAGAGCAAACCCAAACCCCAATCCTTTGTCCTTGCCTTCCCTCATGCAGGGTTTTGCCATTCAACAGGACCCAAAGCAAAGCTGACCTGTTCCATACTAAGGGAAGGATGTCAGAAAAGTGCTACAATAAAATCAAATTCACCCTGATCCTTTCTGGAGGAGCCAAGAATGGGGGCAACCAAAAGGAACTGAAGTTTTTTTGCTTCTCCTGCATTTCCTTGGGGTCTTTGGATAGGAAAGCAGCTTTGCCTGGGGTGGCTCCCACTCTCTTCCCCCATTTTTAGTCCCTTGGCATTAATGTGGATTATTTTGAAGAGTAAATTGCAGTTGTCATGAGTGCAAATAATATTTGGGAATAAAACACTTGAACTGCAGAGAGAAATTTTGATCTGTCTGTGTGTGGAAAAGCCATGTCCAGGAGAGATGGCATGGGATGCTTTTCAGCATGGGAACTCCTGCTAGGTGAGAACAGGGGTCTCTTCTTGGAGTAAATCTCCAGACAAACCCTTCCAACAGAATGGGATTAAGCTTGGATTTAATCTGTTCTCTTAACATTTAGTCTGGAATTACTCTGCCATGAATCTGGAGGAACAAAGGGATGATTTAGAGTTCACTGGGGGGTCCCATAATGCTGATACTACTAGAATTACATGGAAATTCAGAGGCAGGTTATCTTTTCAGGCCTGCCTGCTGTAGAAATAGAGCAAGTCACCAAAACAGGCTGAAAGAACAGGCAAAATCATGCATGTGAAAGGCTTTGAATGCTGCTACAATCCCTGGGAACAGGACTGGGTTGTACTGTAGGTTAGCATTCCAGGTGTTTAAAACTGAGCAACCCATACCCACGCTGTTACTTGAATGTGGTACAACGGTGAAGGGTTTTCTGCGTCTTAGAAAATGTCCTTGTGCAGAGAAGCAGATCCGGAGAGTCCTTCTTTGCTATCCTTCTGCCCAGAGCAAACCCTTTTAAAGTTCCATATTATTTCATCTCCCTGCATGTACAAGCTGTGCTTCTGCCCGAGCTATCAGATCTGGCAAGCCTGGGGGAGACTTTCACCCCTGGATCCCTTCCCAGCCTCTCCCTTCAGCCAAGGCAACACCTGGCTGTGCTTGCAGGACCTCCTGTGCTCATGGTCCTCAGCCTCTGCCCTCCCTGGGGAACCCACGGGCTGCAGAGGGAAAGGGGGGAATCCTGTGCAGGCACATTCCCAGCCTCCAGCATCATCCCAGCTCCCCTCCCTCATGGAGATCTGATGCTCCTCCAGATGTGGAGCCTGTTTGAGGCTCAGGGGACACAGCCTGGGACAAGGGTTTTTTTGAGGGGACACTGCCTGGGGTGATGGTTTTGAAGGGGTTGGCTCATTTTTCCTGCCTTGAGGATCCTGGTTTGTGCCTGGTGCAAGGTGAAATTCTTGCTGCTCAGGAAGGGATTAGTAGAGGTTTGGTTCCTTGCCGGCTCTGTCAGAAAGCAGGTGGGAAAGAGACTTTAATGTGAGATTTAACGAGGTGCCAAAAGTCACTGCTGCAGGAGGTGAGGCCCCACGTTGGTCTGAAAAGAGATGAGTCTGCTCAGAGAGGGAGGAATTGTGCAGGTAAAGATGCGGGGCAGAATCCAGGCTGTTATGTCCTGAAGCGAGAAGTGGCTCCTGCAGCATCGCAGGGCCCATTCCCCCCATTCCCATTCCCCCCATTCCCATTCCCCCCGGGCCCCATTCCCCGGGCCCCTCTGGATCGCGCATCCCGGGGCTGCAGCGGGAGCGGCGGCCACGAGAGGGCACTGGAAGGATGCGGATGTCGGGCGACGTCGCGGCCGGTCCCAAACCATCCCTGGAGTTATCAGGGAAAAGAGCTTTTTCTCCTCTGCCCCTCCATTTGAATCACAAATCAGCGCGCTGGAGCTTGAAACAAGGCTAGAGTGGCGCAGGCCCAGCATCACTGCTTTATGCTGGGTTTCTTTCCTCCCAGGAGACTTTTTTCCTGCAGCTTTCACAGGTCTGTTGAGTTTTGCTCCTCTTTCTTCAGTCCTGTTAAGAGTGCCAAGTCTTCCAGGGAACAATCTGGTTTTTGTACCCTGAATGCCAAAGATAAGGCCCTGAACTGAGACAAAAGGGACACACAGAGGAGACAATTTCAAAACTCTATTTTGCGAATTTTGTCCTGGTTGAGAGGTTACAATTTGTGTCTCATTTCCCTGAATTTATTTTGAGCAGAGGATACTTGGTTTCCTGTTCCCAAAGCTAGACAGGGAGAGGTTTCCCTAAGAATTACTGTCTTGCCTGTGGTGAAAGGTGCTGCAGGAACAAATTGTCCTCCTTCAACTGAGTGTCAGAGGAAATTCGGAAACAGTTGGAAATTAAAATGCTTATTTTGCCCTTTCACTTTGGCCTTTATACTTATCCTGACTCAATTTGGTTCTGATTTTTTGGGCTGCACTTTAAAGTAAATAACTCTATCTTGGAATATCTCAGAATTTTCATTCTGCAAAATATCTCAAGGTCTGCCTTTTATTTGTTCCTTCCAAGTTGAAATCAGGAGGAAATGAAATCAACATCTTGGGATCTCTTGGAGAGAGGATCCTGTTTTCTGAGCTCTTCCTGACACTGCCTTTCTGATGTTGCTGGTGTGTTGAACTGGGATGATGGCTTGGCTGGGCTGGAATGTGTTCCTAGGAAGTCTCTCACTTCATCCTCTGCCTGACATTTGTGCTGAGGCCAAGGCAAACCTCGATGCAGTTTGAACACTGATCCACACTTTCAGATCGGCAGATGGGAAGGCTCAAGAAATATTTTATCTGGCAGAAGATTTTTGTCTTGGAATAAGAGCCTGTGAGCTGGGGGATGGAGCAGGGATGTTGATGAGAATTTGCAGGTAGAGTGATGTCTTTGGGAGATGGAACAGAGGCTAGATGGAGTTAAGAGGAACAAAGTGGATATTCATTGATGAGCCTTCAAAGGCCACATCCTGGCAGTACCAGAACCACAATCTCTGCTTGGATGGCTCTAAGATGGAGCTGGGTCATGAGATCTCACATTTTTATAAGTTTTAGTCCATTTGCATATAGGAGTTAACGCCTATGAAGTTTCATCCTCCTTGCTTGCTTGCCTGCTCTTCTCTTGGGCCTGAAGTTTGAAGAGCTTGTCCTTGAGTCTCCAGCTGGAATAGGATTGTTTTGTCTTCACCCCCGTGTGAAAAGATCGCAGTAACACTTAATATAAAGCTGAAGCTGCACACCAAACAGAACAGAAAAACTTAAAACCCAAGCTATCAGAGAGAGGCAATATTTCTGACCTTTGAGGATGGAGAATATTGAGAGCCGCACTAAAGTGTGCGGCCCTTCAAGCAGAAGAGCAGCTTAGTGCTGACCAGCAGAGCCCGGAGCAGTGCGGGGCAGAGCCTGGATCCCTGGCCGGGAGCAGTTCTGCTCCTTGCCCTGCGGATGGCAGCGCTCTGCCTGCCAGCCCCGCCGGCACAGGCACCTCCCGGGGGCTCAGAGCGGCTCGGGAGCCGCGAGGGGAGAAATGACCCGCGTGCTTTTCCACGGGCGCTCCAGCCTGCGGTGGGCAGTGTGCTGGCAGGCTGAGCTTTGCAAGTGGCTGCTTGAAGCCCAAAAATTCTCCCCTTCCTCGCTTTTCCACCCAATCTGATGGTTTGTCCCTGGCTGCAGGCTGGCACACACAAATCTCCTGGCCTGGAGATTTCTCTTGGTGGTCAGTCTCATCCTTTAAAGCTTCCAGGAGAAGCTCCTGGAGATCAGCAAGCAGCAGGGAGCAGTTGGTGCTCCAGGGAAGGCAATCCCTGCAGGACAGGCTCTTCCTAGGAGGTTGCCACAGGAGAGAAAATACTTTGTTGACCACCCCTTTAATTATCTTTAAATGCACTGAGTTTATTCCAGCAAAAATCCAGCACTCAGGTTGGAGAAGTTTCCTCAAGCCGCTCAATTTGTTAAAAACTGGAAGCACAAATAACCTCTGGAGAGATCTTTTTTTCCAAAGCACGGATCTTCAGTTCCAAGTCTGAAATGTCTCCCTCTCCATATAGTCATTTATCAAATAATGTAACATTAACGCAACACCCATTTCTGGTAATGAACCAAGAAATGGGAGTTTTGCTTGCAAAATAGGTTGAAGCTTTGATAATTTAATAATAACAATAAAAAGAAGGGTTTGTTTGTTTTTTTTTTTTTTTTCCAGTTGGCAAAACCCAGCACTTCCTGCAAAGTGGCAAATAAGCAACTGAAAAAAAGACAGAGCCTGCTCTGTGAGGTTTAAATCAAAACATGCACACTTAAAAAATATATATATATATTTCTGGGTTTTAAAGGCCCTGGGAAGGAGGAAGAGCAATTCATCTGCCTTGGGTTTAGAGTGGTGGCTTGGGTTGTTCAAAGAGACAGCATGTGTGTGGGAATACTCCCCTGGAAAATGAAGATATTCCCTCATCAAAGCGGGAACCTGCAAACGTGTGTTGCATAAAGGGGGAAATTCCAGGCATTCCTGGGGAAATTGCAACTTCTCCACTGCAGGACTGAGCCCGTGAAATGCTTGTAGGCCATCCTGGGAGTCTGTGTCCAGGGCTGGAAGGAGGTGCAGGAGGGAGACAGGGGTCAGAATGCTCCTGTGTGAGGAGGGAAGGAGGAACTCGCTGTTCCTCATGGATTGGATGTTTCTTCCCAGCACAGCATTGCACTCATGCTGATAACCACAGCTCCACCTGGCCATCAATTATTCATAGAGACCCCACCAGCCCTGGGAGGCTGCAGGGATGAGAAGCAGCAGTGTTTGAGCTGTTAATTGGATGGGTAAGTTCCCCTCTCCTGAGGGCCAAGATGAACTTCCCATTGACCCCACAAACAGTTTCTGGAGGCTGGAAGAGAGCCCAGGGTGCTCAGGGCAGGTGGCTTTGACCAGCTTGGGCTGCACTTTGCAAAGCTGCTGAGCTGGGCTTGCTTCCAGGCACACCAGGGGAATTTGGTGAGAAAAGGAAGGATGGGATCCCAGCCTTGCAGAAATCAGGGGTGCCTCAGTTCCCATGGGATCACCCAGCCTGGTGCTGTGGTGCAGTAATGAGCTGCTGCTTCCCATAATAATCTTTGGATTCTCCTCTTGGAGGAAAGGGGAAGTTTTTGTCAGAGCAGAATTGGGCAGCTCTTGGCTCTGCTTCAGGCCATTGTCCTCTCCTTACCCCATCCCTCCAGCCACCTCCATCATCCTGACTGCTGGCAGAGCTGCAAAGAAACTCAAAATTCCCCTATTTCCCCCTCAAATTACCCAATGGAGTCCAGCTTGGTGGAAGTGGACAAGGAGCCCTGGAAGGAGGGAGCTGTGGGAATGGGTGGGAAAGGAGACAATCAGGCTCCAGTGTTTGGAGCAGATGCCCAGTGATGCTGGAGATGGGTTTGTAGGATTGGGACTGGGTCAGGGCTGCATTTTATCTATTAGCAGCTATTTTATCTCCCTTTGGGAAGGGAGGGCAACCTTCCAAGTGGATTGTCTTTGTCTTGGGACATTCTTGGCCGTGTGGTACTGAAAGGGCTTGTTCCTCTGTGTAGTAGGAGCCTTATTCCCACTCGTGCTGAGTATTCCCCAAAACCTGTCAAACCAATGGGATTAACCCAGTGACAGCTGCCAGGCAAGCCTTACTGTAGAGCTGATCCATGTCCTCCACCTCCCCTGTGGCCTCCCCTCCTCCTTTTAAGGCTCCTTTTCTTACTCTTTGGTGTTTGAAAATCCCCAAAACTCAATGTCTGGAACTGGAGAGCAGCTCACACGCTTTGACAGATGAACGATGCCCCTCTTTGTCTGTTCACTGCAAAAATATTCCCCTGCCTTCCTCGCCTTCATCTGTCCAGTAGCTTTAAGTGGCTTTCCAAATGTGTTTATCTGGAATTCTTTACATTTTTACCCTCCATCCTGTGCCTGGGAAGCGACTGGGCCCTTGGATGCTGGAATCAGTGCTTAATGTACGTCTGGCGTGCAGACTTATCTAGAGGAGATGATCCTGTTGAAGGAAGAAGAGCACAGAAATCAGTGCCCCTGGTGAAAATGCAGGTGATAAATGTACCCTGTGAGCACATTCCTGCTCCCTGTGTCCCAGCATTGCTCACAAATCCCTCCTAGGAAGAAGGAGAGGGAAGCAGGGAGCTGTAAATTACAGCTTGGCTTAATTGGCTGGCTCAGGTACAGGAGGCTGGGCTGGGAATACACAAAATATCTTTATGTAAAAGAAGTGGTTCTTAGCAGGGGGTGCAGTGAATTGGGGGTTTCAAGCAGTTGGTGTCTTGTGGTTGGATCCTCTGGTGTCTGAGAAGGTGCAAACTCCAACTGAATCTTTTCCTGCCGTTGGGGCTGTCTTAATATTCCTCCCTCCCCTGTGGATTCTCCGGTGTCTAATAATATTCCTAATAAGCTGCAACGTGATCTCAACAATTTCTTTCAGTGTGGGGCATTAATAGGTCTCAGGGCACAGGAGAGGGCCCTATTTTCATAAAACTTGTAGGAACTGTAAGACCTCTGCCCCTTCCACCAAGCTGGGTTGGAATTGGCCAACAAATTTGGAAGTTATTGGAGACGGGGGAGATGAGTATGTTTGTTTTATTTATATTTTATATATGTATCCCACGTGCAGACTGACTGCAGAAACCTCATTTCTTAAGAGACCCAGCCTAAACCTTATGTTTTGCCTCTCTATTGTAATAAACCGTGTCTCCTTTTATTTACCCACCTGTAGGATTTGATGATTTCCCCTTTCCCCCCAGTCCTCAATTTCCCCATATCCTGTTCCCAAAAGGGCTGGGGCCCTTCCCAAGGGATGGTTTTGTGCTGTTCCCCAGGAGGGCTGCCCTGAAGGATGCAGATTTGTAGGTGCACATATGTTACGTTGCATTATTTGCTCAGCAGTAAGAGGGAAAAGGATACACAGAGAGAGCCTCTGGCCTTCACCAAAAACTCTTCAGATTTGTGAGGTTGCTTTTGAATCTGTCAAAGGTACCTATATCCCCACAGGGGAAAAACCTTTAACAATGCAAAAATAGGAGCAGCAGGAGAATTTCCCATACATTTAGCCCAGGAGGCCTCTTTTGCTGAATTGGAAAGGATCTTTCTTTTGGGGACTGATGCTTTTGATGGCACCTGAAGACCCAGAATCTGAACCCTCTGAGCCACTCTGCTTTTACTGCTCCCCCAGCCCGTGTGTGCACACAAATTATCCCCTCACGCACGCAGCACTGTGTCCATGCTTCCCTCTCCCAGCATTCCAGCCCGCTTGGGTTGACCTTGTCTCTCTCAGTGATTTAGGTTTTAGAGAAGGAATGGGTAAGGATTTGCTTTGACATTTAAAGGCAATCCAGGTAATTGATAGCACTGGCAGCGTCCATCTCTCCCCCCATATATCTGCACAACAGTATCTATTTTTGACGTAGCTGACACGCCATTTCCTTTGGCAGCCCAGGGGCGGCTCATCTTTAAATTAAACTCGTCTCCGACCCCTCCAATCTGCGAGCTGTGCAGAGGCAGACACGGGTGGGGTATTTCATCTGGAGACTGTGCAGGCATATTTGAGCAGGGTGATGTATTATCAAAAGGGCTCTGCATTACTGCTAGCTGGAACCAAAACAAGCTCTAAAGTATTAACTAATGACATGGGAAGTCCCTTAGGTATCTAATCACCTTTAATGTTCAGATTTAGAAGACAACTTTAAAGGAAGAAAAAGAGATTAGCGGGTCAGGTCAGAGCACCCCTTCCCCCCTCCCTCCGCCCCCAAAATACAATTGGCTTTTTAAAGTCAAAACCAGATTCATATTTCACCTCATCAGTAAATACACCATTAAAACCCCAGCCTTGGAGCTTGCATCTTGGAGCAAAGCTTTGCTCACATTTGGAGGGGTTTGAACCTTTGGTTTGTATCAAAAGCAAAGATGGGCTTGGGGGTCTGGAAAACAAACAAAAAACCCACCCTTTGTGAGGTTTGAGGTGAAGTTTGGTGCTGTCTGGCTGGAGGAATAGGAAACCCCTGCAATGTTTCAGCTGTAGATTGCCAGGTTTTCATGCCTGTAAAGTGCTTGGTCTCAAAACTGTGTGGCTCTAATCCCTGTTTTCCTCGTGCCGGAGCTCCTTACCTGGACAGAGGTGCTGTAGGACATTCCTGTCTCCTATAGGAAGTCTGTTTGGGGGAAGGAAATACTGCTTTGGCCTCCCAAGACTCAGGCCAGCATGTGGCTTGCAGAACTTTGTGGACTGGAAAAAAAAATAAAAAAAAAAAAAAAAAGAGAAAAACCAACCCAGAACCTCATAAGAAAAGGAAAGCTGTTGTCAGTAAATTCACTTTCCTGCATGGATGTGGACCCAGCTGTGTTCCTCTGACTTGGGGCGAAGGATTTCAGCCCTGGGCCAATTCCTGCCTCCCACACCAGTCTCCCTCTCCAGCTTTGAGGGAGAGCAGTGAAATTTGTTTTCACCTGGGTATGTTGCTGTTTACAGCAGGAGCAGCTCTGCTTTCCAGAGCTGCGTCTCCACCTTCAAACTGGGGTTTCCAAGGAAGATGAACGAGTTTTGGCATCCCAAGCCTGCTGAACTTTGCTGCAATGTGGGTTTTTGTGCTGTTCTGAGGCTTTCTGGCAGTAGCACACACGCCTCAGCATTAGCCACACGCCTCAGTGACTTTGGATACAAATATAAAACTTGCAGGGATTAAAGTGATTTGCAACCCTGGATTTCACTGATTTTTTTTTTCTTTTTAGTTGTGCTTTGGCATCTATGCTAGAGATTTGGGCTTTCTGGAAATTTTTCCTTCATTCCTTACTTTTTAAAGGGTGGCTTGCAATCCTGAACCCTCCAGTATTTCTCCCAAATCAATGGAACCTGGAGATGCTCAGCATCCCTTCAAGTCAGATTGAAACAAAAATCCTGAACTAACATGAAATCTGATTTCTTTCCCTCATTCTTTGGCACTCTTCAGAAACTGTTTAGGTACAAACCAAATAATTTGCTCATATCCTTTTATGGTTTTCATGCAGAAAAAAAATTACTTAATTAGCTTAAATTGTTATTCCTTTCTATTGAGAGTATAATCTTAGGGTAAGAGTTGATACTTCTGAAATACAGAGAACAGAATAAATAAAATGGGGAGCTGACCAATTCCAGGGCAAGTGTGGTGAAGAGAAATCAGACCTAGTGCCTTTTATTCTTTCTTTAAATTTTTTTTAAAAGCCACACAATCACCCTCAGCAAAGGCTGTGGAATTGTATCCAAGGTTCTGCATCCATCCAGGGATTGTGATGATGACAGAAGTCACAGGAGCTCTGCTCTCATCTCATTTGTTAGGATGTCACCTCTCCAGACATATTTATAATTTTGCAGCTTGTGGTTCCCAATCATTTATTCCTGTTAGATAAATACACGGCCGTGGGCTTTGGTGACATCATGGTAAACCAAGGGAGTGAAGGCTGAGGACTTTGGCATTGTGTGGCTCTGGCTGGCAGCTTTCCCCACGCTTGTGTGGTCACCCCTGTTGGATGATTCCAGTGGGAGATGGTTCTGGGCTGAAGTGGGAAGTGTTTGTGTTTCCTTCTCCCTGTTTTCTCTTAGACTGGCACTGGTGTTGTGGTACCAGCTGATGGTCAGTGCACCCAAAGGGATTCTATATAAAGAGCTGGAGATGTTTCTTGGGACAGGAATTGAGGATTTTGGCAGCCAGCACCCAAACTTGGAAGAATAATTGGAATAATAGTGCTGTTTCAGGGCTTTGGATTTGTTTTTTCTTAATTTAATGCCTTGTGCCCATGTGTATCTGTCACAGAGATGGAAAGGACACTTTATCTGCTTCATCTACAAAACAGGCATCTTAAATCAAATATTTAAATGGCTAGCAATAGGTGAGAATCTCTTTGCAGGTACATATCTCCACAGGCCAAATTCTTACAGCTCTGGGAAGAGGCTGGGGGATTATATGTGAGAAATGAGCCCTGCAAGTGGGAATCCACCCTGAGCCCACCCAGCAGTGCTCCCTGTCCTTCCCTTGGGAGGCACAGCTGGAATGAGGCACTGAAAGCTGGCTAGCACAGCTGCTGCTGCCTTCATGCCCTGGTGGAGCTCAGCCTGTTTCAGTCTTCACTTTGCATTATTCAAGCCCAAATTTAATGGGGGCTGATTGGAGTGGCAGGGAGGTGATGGTGCCCACCTATGTGAAAGGCTCCTCCCAAAGAGGTGGGTGGGCTCTGATCCCCTGCCAAAGTGAGATCCCGTGGAGAGGGGAGGAACAGAGGGATGCCAAGGCAGGAGAGGCTCTGAGGAACGTGTCCAGGCAGCTTCCCAGCTACATTTTCCAGGACACACTTTTCCTTGAGCTTCATGCTGCTTGTAGGCCTTGGAGGCCCAGCTCTGCCCTGGCCTTGCTAAACTGACCCTAAGGAACACAGATTGTTCCAGTGTGAAGGCAACAATCTTCCTTGGGGTCTTCTGTTTTCCTGGGTGTGTCAAGAAAGGATTTTTCTCCTGCAGAAATCAGAAAAACTGGGAAAAACTGGTGGCTCCACCATCCTGTGCTAGCATCACTTGTGGAGCTCTTGGAGATCTGATGTTTGCATCTGTCCTGCAAACCACCAGGGATGCTGGTGTTCATCTCCTGAGAGCGCTGTGAAAACCACACTGCTCATGGTACAAATATTCTTAGCATTCAAAGAAGGACAAATATTTTCTGCCTCTCCATGCCAAAAACAACAGGGGTGGCTGAGGGCTGTTTTCTGCTGCCATCTCCTCACTCTAGGGTGAGGCTCTGGCTCTAAATAGGGCCTGACTGTTTGTTCTGCCTCTGGATGCTGAATGGAGGTGTGGAAATCTGTGGGGAAGATTGCACTGGTTGTGCCATCTGTGCCAAGATGGGAAAAGCCAGTCCTTTGCATTCCTATTTCCCCCCCCCCCAAAAAAAAAGATGCCCAGGTGCTGGTTTTCCTGCCAGCAGTTGAGTGGGATAGATTCAGAAGAGGTGGCATCTGGGACCAGAGGAACCAGCACCAAACCAGTGCCAAAGCAGAGCTGGCAGTGCACGTGCAATGGAGGGAGCTCTGTGAGCTGAGCACAAGGCAACAGTGGAGATGGATGAGACTCTGGGAGAATGTTGTGAGGTTCAGATAAAATCTGCAGTTCTCAGGGCAGGGTCTCAGTGTGGTGGTGTCGAGGCTAAATGGAGTTTACCCACTTGGGACGTGAGTGACGTGTTGTTTATCCATTTCTCATCTACACCAGGCAATGGAAATAATTTCTTTTACTATCCTATCTTGACATTGGGAGGGAGGGGGGATCACCCCACTGGGGGCTCAGGAGCAGGTGCATGGGGGGCTTGGGAATGCTGCCATTCCCTGTGGTGTTGGAGGGGGCTCTGGGCTTGCTGGGAAGTCTGGAGGGGGGGCTTTTAACCCCAAATTGCTCCAAGGGTGTGCTGCTGAGGGGATGTCTGAACCCCCCTGAGTTATGTTGTGCACTGTGCAGAGAGCACCCTCACTTGTGTTCTCTCTCTCCTGGCATCTTCTCTCATAATCATTCATTCTCTCTATAAACAGATTTCCCAGTAATGGTTTTCATTTTCTTTGAAGTGTCCCATTCATTCTGCTGCTCTGCCCATTCATGTGCTCAGGGTTCCTTGAAAGGAAGACAGACACAAACATCCAGAGTGCTTGAAATATGCTGGTGGGGGAGGGGGCAGGCAGAGGCATTTATTTTAAAATATATCTATTTTGGGAGACTTTTTCATACTTTTTGTTTTTTTAAATCCTTTTTTCCCGCCTAAATAATTATCTTCTTGATTATTGTGTAACTTTTCCCCCATACTGATCCTGATGCAGTCTGGTTTTTAAATTCCACCCCCTGCAATGTGTTCCTGCTGCTTTAAACTATTAATAAATTGAAAGCATGTTCTGGAGGCTGTTTTAATCCAGCCCCAAAGTTAAGCAGGTGCTGAAGTGGTTTGCTGATGGGGTGCATTGCTGAACTGGGGCCTTCAGGCTAAGACATGACTGTCAGCAGGGCTTGGTGGCCGAGCTCGCAGGATCACAAAGGAATATTTGGCCCTGAAAACCAGGAATTTTATTTCTCTGTGAGGGCAGGGACTGGAAGGGCTGTAAAGAAGGGCTGCTGTGCTTTAGGGCCAGCATAAACCCCAAGTGCTAGTTTATTTGTCACAGCCTGTAACACTTCACCTGCACCAGGATCCCTTCCCAGTGCAGGACTAGCCCAGTTTGAGGGTGAATCAGTGTAAGTGCTGCTCTATTTTGCCCCAATGTCCTCTGCCATCCTTCTGTGGTGTCTGAAGTTCTTGGGGCTTCCTCAGGGACCGGGATCTTCCTCCCTTGCCTGAAAAGTGACTTTGCTCTAACACCTGGTGTCATCAAACCCATTTCCTTTCAATGACAGGCATGACTTGCAATTGGCTCTAATTCCATCCTCAAAGCCTTGTCCCAGCATAAGAGGAAGAGATCTCAGGATTCTGATCCTTTCCTAGGGAGGCTGAGTTTAGGTTTAGAACAGAGAAGAACCCTCACCCTCTATGAAACATCATTTTTGAGTCACAACCCTGGGAGCATTTGCAAAACCAAGTGGGTTCTCATCTGTGCTTTTCACTCTTGACATTTCTGCCCACACATCCAGGGCTGCACATGGCATTTTTTGGGCTGTTTTTGTGGCCATCCTGAGTTTTTCTTGATTATTATGTCGTGATGGACCGGGGGTTTGGTGTTGGGTTGGTTTTTATTAGGACATGTTTGGCTTTGGTTTCAGATTTATAGGTAGTTCTGTTCTATGAGGCTCCAATAGGTTTTTTGAATCCTGAGCCTCATAGAAATGGAGAATTATGATTCCAATATCATGCCTAGTAGCAATAATAATAATAAAGAACCGGAGGCTCATGTTTGTGTGAGAGACAAGCCCAAATTCTCTTTCAAGAGCCTGAACCTCTGCGTGGCTCTGGAGCAGGCAGGACCCCATTTCAGGTGCAGGGTTTGTGCCCACTTGACTCCGAGGGGTGGGGTCTGCAGCAGATTTGGGTGAGGAACAGAACTGGGGGAAGGAGGCAGGAGCAAACCAGCCCCTAGCATACCACAAATGTGTTTTATATTGTAATATCAAACATTGGCTTCTTCTGTGTTTTCTGTTAAAACAAGTCATAAAAGGACTACTTAAAGGGGACTCCATTCCTATATTTTATATATACCCACAGAGAACATGTGGAGCGCAGATAATGGTGACCAACCTTCCCCCCCACCGCCTCCTTCATCTCCTCGATCTAATAAGAAAAAGAACAGAGCTGGTGTTAACACAGGAGGGGTTGTTAATCTATTCGGAAACGGATTTTCGGGGCCAGCCATACTATTTTTAATTTTTTTTGGCGGGCCTGAGAGGGGAAGGGAAGGGATGGGATGCTCACCTCGCCGCTCGGGGCCGGAGGGAGGAGAGCAGGAGCGATGCCCGGGGAGAGCTGCGGGGCAGCCGGGGCTCAGCGCCTCGGGGAGCCGCTGGAGGGGCTCTGCGGAGGGCGGGAGGGGTGGGCAGTTGCGGTGGGATGTAATTGATAGCAGGGAAGAGCTGTCACAATAGCAGGATAGGAAACCGGCTATCCGGGACAGAGCCAGCTTTTAAAAGCCCCTAATCTGCCAGTCTATGTATTAAAGGGCTGATTTGAGGGGAGGACACGGCGGAGGGGGGTTAAAGAGGAGGCCTGACTCCTGTTAGCTCCTTCTAATGAGGCAGTTGAATAGCATTTAAAAGGGCTCCTGGCCTGGCATGAAATCTCACAAAGGAACCTCCTTATTTTAATGCACGCAACTGACTTTGCTTTACAAACACTTTTATAGTGTCCAGACACTTACAAATCGACCTTCAGTGATTCTCGAGTTAATATGAAGTCTTGGGAAACATTAATGCGCTATTAAAAAAAAAAAAAAAAAAGAAAAAAAAGAAAGTCTCTCAATAGATCTTTCTAGTCTTACAAACACTCTCAGAGTTCTTGAGTACTCGGCTCGGGATATAAAATGTAAAGTCGTTTAAGGCTATTAATGGAGGGAGGGAGGGAGTCGATCCTGCATTCCGTGCCCGAGTCTCTCATTTGAGCTATTAACCTCCCGCTTGTAGTTGTTTGGTTTGTTGGGTTTTTTTGTTGATTTTTTTTTTCTTTTTTCCCCAAGTAAAAAGCAACGGATTTTGGCTTCGAGCAAGCATATTTAAAACCCCGAAGAAGGGCTTGTGTGTCGGCAAGTTTATCTTCCCCTCCCCAGCCCCCCCTTGATATGTCAGTTGGTTTAATAAAAAAATCCCCTATTACCATCCCCTCCAGACCTCGGCTCTCTAATTATCCAACAATGAGAGGGAAGAATTTTAGGGGTCCAGTCCTGCCAAGCGAAAAACTGGAGGGGATGGGAAGGGCGAGATCGGGAGCTGTCTGAAAGGAGCTTAGAAAATACCTCTTTCCTTTAAAAAAAAATAGAAAAAAATTAAAAGAATCCGTGCAGCAGAAGGGAAACGGTTTAAATTGGCAAGCGAGATTAATGAGGGATGGAGAAAACGCGGAGTAAATGGTGGTGGAATAGCTGGACACGGCAGGAAATGTGTGTGTGTGTAGGGTGGGGATGTACAGAGTACGCACAGCCCGCGCTGATCCTGGGAGACAGATTCGGGATTTTGGGAGCTGGCATTCCCAGAGGATTTGTCCCACAGACACGCAAAGGAAGGAGGAAAAAGACAGACAGAAAAAGGAGTGTTGTGATGAGGAATGGGCCGAGATTTTGGGGATGGGTTTTGGAGGAGGGAGTCGCTTTCCACGACCCGCTGCTCCCCGGCAAAGAGCGCCGTTTCGAACACTAAAACTCGTTTCTCATGACTGAAATTTCCGCTTTTTTCCTTTTTTACCGCTCGGCTGAGCTGGGGAGAGCAGTGCCGGGAGCCTGGCTGTGGGGCGGGGGGGTAAAAACCAACCCAACCCCAAACCACCCCACTCTCACGGCCCAAATTATCTCCTCTTAGCGCTGCTTTCGATAAGGCCAGACAGAGGCGGCCGGCCCGGGGGGGCGCGGACCCCGCGCTCCTCTTTTGTCTGGTTTTCCCCCGGCTCTCGCTTGGTTTTTATTTTTCTTTTTTTTTTTTTTTTTTCCCCTTTTTTTTTTTCCTTCAGGGAACAAAGAACCAATTTAAAGGCTGCTTTGGGCAAAGCGCTGGTTGTGCGCAGAGGCGCAGCCTGAGCGCGGAGGCTCCGCTCCAGCGCAGCCCCGAGCAGCCGGGAAAATAAACAACGCTCTGTTTTATCTCTTTGCTTTCCCCCTCTTCGGTGAAATTCGCGGGAGGGGGAGTGGATCTGAGCATGCGAACAGCTGCTTAAAATCTAATATAGACAAATAGACATCTTGTATAACATTAAGTTTTAGTAGGCAACTCATTTATTTTGAAGTGCGCTTGCGAATAGTTTGGCAAAGAGCTTTTCTCCCTTTTTCCTGTTCCTGGAGAGGAGCTGGAGAGTTTGCTGGGCTGAACTGGGATTTGGGAAGGAACGGGGCGTTCTGTCCGTGAAGGTTTCCCAGCCCTCGGCTCGGTCACCTCAGCACTCCGGGCTGGGGCTGGATCCCTTTCACCCAGGCGAAAAACGAACAGGAACAACCCCCAAACAAAATTAAATGTAGAAAGAAGATCATGAGGATAAATGGGATATTTAATATTTGGATAATTAGGGCTCCTGCAAAGAACTTTAGAGAATCTTGACGCTTACAGCGTTCGAAGTGCAAAGTTTTGTGGCATCCCCTTCTTTATGCTTGTGTGATATTAAACTAAAAAAGCCTGGCCCGGGGTATCTTTACTTTGTAAATTCCTTAGGAAAAGTGGATTCCGCCATGGCAAGCTGCCGGGGATGGAGCAGGGCGCTCTTGCCTCGGCAGTATGGTCACACGGACTGTGCCGTGCCTCTGTCAAGGAAAGGATAAGAATATTAATAATAATAATAATTATTATTTTATAGGCATGTAAGTATTTTATAGGAGTCAAGAGTATATAGGCAAAAAGCAAACCTGTGTCCAGGCAGCCACGAAAGGGTTGGAGTTCAGGGGGAATAAAAATAAAAAGGGCAAATAATAACTAGAAAATCAAGAATTATTCGTGGAGGTGTGTGCTGGCTGCTGTTACCCACCGAGCATGCCTCTGTCTCTCTTCTCCAGGCGACGGAGCCGCCGTCCTCCCCCAGATCCCTTTCTGGAGCAGAGACTTTAGGGCTGGATACGGGAAAAGGGGGGAAACTACAATTGTTTGTGAAGTCGTAGGGATAACAGGCCCCTCTGCCGCACCACTGCCTTCTGCCCTCAACGTTTATTTGCACGGTCAAATATTCCACGGGTTACCGAAATATTTTGTTTAATTCGTTATGTATATTTATATTTTTCCCCCTCGTTTTTACTAAGACGACCTGGTGAATTACTGATGGAAAACAGTCTGGGTGCCAGGATAAAGTTTTCTGCCGGATCAGGGGTTTGTTTGTTGGGGTTCTTTCCTCACGGAAACCAATATCTCGAGCTGCCCATACGGCGGCAGTGAGTGAATTCCCCACTGGATTTCAGCGCTTGGGAAAGATGCGATCCGGGGCTAAAATACGGCTGGGGTCCTTCGGGGTTTTTTTTAAATAATAATTAAAAGGGTGTTCTTTATAATAATAATTAAAAACCCTAAAGTACACGCTCACACAAAAACCTGACCCATTTAGGAGGGGGGAATGTCGAAAGAAACCCGCAGCGTGATTAGAAAACGCGGTTTTGGAGCCAGAAGGGAAAAGAGAGCGACGAGAACTTTGGGGAAAGCATCAAGGCGCGGTGTCTGAAGCTGCACGAGGCTGTTCAAATCCCCTCGTTGTGCCCTAGGAACGGAGCAGCCGCGGTTCCGCGGGCCGAGAGCAGCCGGGCCGGGAGCTGGAGGTGATTTATTGTGTGTTTGTTTGAAAGCGTTCCCCCCAAACAGAAACAAACCATTGATCTCCCTGAAAGGCGCAGAGCCGCGGCCCTGCAGCGCGGATGCTGCGCGGGGGGCGCAGGGCTGGGCTCGGATATTTTGTCCCGCCGCTCGGAGCCAGGGAATATCAATTTTTCCGCCCGAACCCTTGGCTTGGCGGGGGAGGAACGCTCCTCTCGCTTTAAACCCGGCTTTATTTTGCCGCTTAAGAAGGCGAGGGAGCCCTCCCGAGCACGGAAGGTGCTGCCGGGTCTGTTATCCCTCAATTATAACTTCATTAATATCTCCTGCTCACTGGGCAGCAGCGCCTTCGCGGAGCGGGAGCCGGCCCTGCCTGCGCGCCGGGCGGCGGAGGCAAAGCGCGCAGCTTAGTGCCAGGTATCTCCCTTCTTGTTTTTCTTCTTCTGATTGCCTTTTTTTTTTTTTTTTTTAATTCCATCCGCCGTGTCTGCTCCTCTCGGCGCATCCCGGATCCCTCCCTGGCGTTGGGAAGCGCCCCAAGCCCGAGGTGTTAACGAGGGGGGACTAAAGGGCTGCGGAGCGGGGCGCGGAGGGGCGCGGGGCGGCCCCGGCAGTGCTCGGAGGAAACGCCTTGGGTTTCTTTACGGGCTCATTTTCTCCGAGGAGGATTTTACTGCACGCGTAAAGAATTTTGAAAAGCAGCGGTAAATATTTTCTCTTCTGGCAAGTTATTTATTGGCATGAAGAGAGGGTTTGTGTGTGTGTGTGTTTTTTTTTTTTTTTTTTTCTCCCCCTCTTTATAAAGCTACATGTGGTGACCATATAGGATCAGAAATAATGTGGCCTTTCTGGGTTTGAAGAACTGCTAATGTCATTAAAGGTCTTCCTAACACGCCAGCTAGGAGTTCAAAAAGCCTCGCCTTTTATCCTGAGCATATATTTGGTTGTTTATAAAGTGCAGACTTCCTTGTGCTTCAAGTGCATCGGGAGGATTCCTTAAAACTCCGTAGCCGGATCTGTTTTCAACTATATTCTTCTTTGGAAATTGGAAATCGGGCTGTTTAACTGGTGTCTTTCACACTTCTTTGCTGGCTGCTATTTTTATACATTTGACCGCAGATGAGCTTTTCCCCCACACAGAAGCAAACAAAGAATTATCCCCTTTGCCTCGTATTGCAGAAAATATCTGCGCCGACCACTAATTGTCCATTAGCGCTAATAAGTGGCTAAAACAATAGCAGGAGATAACCCGAGCAACCTGTCTTCTTTATTTTAATTTGACTTACTGAAGTTGGGAAGGTTTTGACGAAGACCCGACTAGACGTGTCCAGGGAATCTGTGTACTAAACTTTTGGACTGTTGATTTTGAGGGTCACTTATCTAAGCTAAGTTCAAAGTGTCACCTGCTTTAATCCCTTTTCTGTCATGCTCGGAGAGACTCCACACAGCACAGTTCGTTTCTCAGAACGCCTGGAAAAATCTCTCTGTCTCGATTATTTTTTTTCTCCCCATTTTCCACTCACAAATACGTTTAAGAATTTCTCCCCTCCATTCTAGACTTTTAGGGAAAACTCATTTGAATTCAATTATTAATATTTTCCGGGCATGCTCTTTCGGTGTGCCATTTGTAATATATTAGGATGAATTATATGCTGGGTTAAAAAAAAAAAAAATAAAGGAAGGGGGAAAAAATGGCAAAAAAAAAGAGAAAAATCCGGAGAAAAAAAGGCCTATTCTGTTAAATAGAAACAAGATGTTCAAATATAGAATATATGAATTTGAAATCTGGTGTTTTCCACTCTCGGATGCTGATGGTGTTAAAAAAAATCTACTTTGCTGCTTCTGCAATTTAAATCTTTAGGTAGAAACATAAATTATCCACCGGGATATTATTTTTAATTAAAATTCTCTTTCCTGAAGGAGTTGTTTTTAACTTCTCCTCGGTTTTCCTGAAGATTTTTCTTTTTCCCTCGGATTTCACATTTTCATTAATTGAGAGATTCTTAAGACGTGTCTTGCAGCGGGCTTGGCGTTTTTGAGACTTTGACAGAAAACAGCCCGCTTGGTTTGGTTTGGTTTGGGTGAATGGTTTTGGGGAAAATGCATGGTTTTGAAACAACTCGGAGGGAGTGGAAAGCTTGGAGCTCCTCAGACACGTCAATGAGCAGTGTTCACACACACACACAACAAATCCCGTGTTTTTTTCAACGAGCTCTTGAATGTCAAGCTCCTCACTAGGGCTTTGGAGGGGCAAACCTAAATTTATGCCTCTCCCAGCCCGTTAGAGGCACCTAAATAGAAAGGGAGAAGTGCTGAACCCTCACAAATGCGGGTGAGGACAAGGAGGACAGCTCTCGTTGATTGCCCCGAAAGTCGAGCCCTTTCCCTCTCGCTGCCTGCATGGGACTTGAGCTGCCTTTATCATTTCCTCCCAGAGAAGAGCTGGAGCATCGAGGAAAAGTTCCTCTGTATCCCGAAAATCGGGGACTTGAAGCACTTGGTGGAGTTCAAAAGGTTTGGGAGGGGCAGGGCACCACACCTGCTTTATGTTAGATGGGGAGAAGGGCTGAGAGGAGCCACTCGGGCACTCAGCCCAGCATTCCCGGGCAATCCAGCCCCAGCTCCTGGCTTCCAGAAGTGTTCCTGGGGCATCCACACCACAAAACACCTCCTGCTACCTGGGAGCAAATACTCAGGTGCTGGTAGAAGAGAGCAAGTGGTGGAGGAGCCCAGAATCAGGGGGAGCTTGGCAGGGGACCTTAAAGGTTCGAACACCCCCAGGTTTTGCTGGTTTTTGATTTGGTGTTTTGTCTGTCAGAGGTGTCCCCTCCTGCCACTTCAGGCTAAAGAGATAACAGCGCTTGAAAGGTAGTAAAAATAAAGAAAAACTAAGGAAAATCAGCTGCTTTTTGTATCCTGGGAAATTCTTTTAGGAAGGGAAACAGGGATTATTTTGGGTACTTGAAGCTGGCGAGTACCAAGGCAATGTCCTGTTTTCTCCAGGAGCACTGGGGTCCTGCTCCAGTGCCTGCAGCCCTGCTGACCTGTCCGTGCTGCTCTCTGCCCAGGAGATAAGGCAGGCAGATGGGGACTGAGGGCACCGACAGAATTCTAGGGGCAGGTACATCTGCTGATCCGTCTTAGTGGTTTCATGGACTTTTTTCCTCTTTCCTGTAATTTTGGAATCAGTCATTCTGCTATCAGCTTGCTCTAGAGATGGATGAGTAACACCAGTGAGATAAAAGAGTCAAGCCTCCCTTTCCTGCGATTTGGCTGCTTTTTGTTAACAGTGCTGAGTGCCATTATTTCCCACAAGAGACATCTGGAAAATCATCGATGTGTGGTGGAGAAAGTGGCTCTTCTCTGCTCCGTGCTCCCCTTTGATCCAACATGGAGCGCAATTCACTGCCTCTTGAGATCAATAGCTGCCATCCCAGGATATTTTTCACTCTCCTATGCTGTGGCTGATTTGAACCACTTTAAGAAAAATATGAATGTTAGCTGCTTTTTGTCTTAGATCGTGTTTATTTATGAATTTGTGACAGCAAGGCTGATGCCAGGAGGAGAATGGCATGGACCAGCTGGATATCATGAGTACAAACATCTGAGTTGTTCCTCTAAACTGGGTTGGCTTCACCTTTGTAACAGCGCATGACTGTGGATTTGCAGAAGTCTGGGTGGCCATGGCTGGTCTCTGTAGCCTCCCAGCAATCAAAGCACAGATCTCCAGAGCCAACAGCATCAGCTGCTAGGATTTGAGCTGAAGCTGCCTACCTGGAGCAGGGATGGGTTCAGAGCTCTTTGGACTGGGGATCAAAAAGGGGGGAGCAGAGCGGGCAGGGATTTGTGTGTTGGAGTTCAGCAGGAGCATTAAGTTGTGCCCTGGTTTTCCTAACCAAGAGGGGCCACTCGGTGATTTGTGGGCTGTGTGCAGCACTCCGCTGCTTTGGATGTGGCTCCTGATCCAGGGATTTGTTGTGGTCAGGCAGTGGTGGGCTGAGGCTGCCCCTGGTTTGGTGTTGGCATGAGTCAGGGCTGAAGGGGCTGGCATTAGACCCAGCCTTGTGTTCTGCACAGCCTGGATCCCTGAGATCTCAGTCCCTGTGTCACTCACTCCCAGAGTCTTCCCCACCCCGGGTTTTTGATTCCCGGGTGAGAAGACACCCACCTGGGTGGGTGAGAGTGGCTGTGTGAAGCTTTTCCTTGAGAAAGGCAGCTCTTGGATATGTGAGAAGTCCTGACCTATACATTCACTGCACGGACTCGGAGATGTTTGCCTGCTCGGTACCTCTGCTTTCCAGCACTAAATCCTGTAGTACTCGACCTGAAAGGTCCTGCTAATATGGGCAGGATCAAGCAGAGGCCTACAAAGAGCAAGGGAGGTCATTATTTTCACAGGAACTGCAAGTCGGACCCTAAATCTTCAGAAGAGAGCAGTGCCTAGAAACCAGCTGTCTCATATATCTGCTGTGCTGAACTGGTAGCAGGGAGGGGAGAATAAAAATGTGTTTTGCAGTATAATATTGCTTTGTGCCGCTAAAAAAGGCTTCTAATTTTATGTTTTAAAGGCAAACATTGCAGCTAATTGAAGAGCAGAGAGGGAAAAATGGTTCTCCTTTTCTAAGTGCCAATAAGACTGGGTTCTGGGCCAGTGGTTCTGTGAGAGGTCTCCATTTACTACCTGTCCTAAACCTCAGGTATTTTAGAAGGAAAATGCCTGCCATATATTAGAGAGAAAAGTCATTAAATGGATGTCAAAAAAAAAAAAAAAAAAAAAAAAAAAGCAGGACAGAGAAAACCCATATGACTGAATTTATGGCTTGCTTAGGAAGCACAAGGTAGCACTGAGAAAACATGAATGGGAACAAGGGGGCATCCATGCAGCGGAAAAGGCTTTTACCACTTGCTACCTTCCCAGTGCTGACCTCGGAAGAGGTCCAGCAGGATGGCAGTGTCACTGTCCCAGCCCTCCTCCTGCCTTTTCCCTCAGCCCCTTCACTTGAAGGGCAAAACCCTCCTCCTCCTCCTCGTTTTCCCTGGGAGTTGGATTAGGCCCTGTGCCCAGAAAGTCGCTGGGATTTTATTGCTCTGTTGAATGCACCCATTTGCCTCTGGAGGAAACTGCTCAAGCAGCCCTGAGCCAGCAGGAAAGTCAAGGCTTTGTGGGCATCCAGGCAGGAGCCAAACTAAACCAGCAGGAGGCAAAGGGAAATGCTCTCAGGGACAGTGGATTAGGAGCGGGGGCTTGGCTTTGGGTAGGAGGATGCAGGAAGAGAGAAATGTGGAATTTTAGCCATCACCTCGGTGGGAGCAGTGTCCAGAGCGTGTGGTGTCAGAGCAGCAGGTGACACACCTGTGGCAGATTAGATCTGTCCATGGGAAGAGCTGTCCTATTCCCCACCTTCCTGTGGTTCCTGAGGTCTGAGCAGAGCACGGAGCCTGAGGATCCCCTCTAAATCAGGGAGTGGGACTGAGGTGGGCAGGAGACAGCAGAGACACTGAGCTCAGTACTGCTGTCAGCTCCTGTTGACCTTCAGGCTTTCCTTTTGGACAGCCGGCTGGAATGAAAGATCTGAAAATCCCATCCTAGAGGGCATCTGTCCCGCCCAACCCATTTCCTTGTCTTCAAGTTCAGCTGTGAGGGGCTGTGGCCCTTCCGTGGGATCAGCCTCAGGGCTGGGCTGGGCCATGGCATGGGCTGATGGCTCCCCAGCTCTGCTCAGGTCAGCCCAGGAGCCCCCAGAACTGGTGTCCCAGCAGATGCTCTGTGGTGCTGCTGTGCCTCAGGCCCACCCCCTCTATCCCACTCTGCAGTCCCCACAAGCTTCAGGTGTTTTGGAGGAAGGAAATCGCCAAGCACCAGGTGGAGCAGTGACTCCCATCCCACACCGTGAGCAGCAGCAGCTGAATGGAACTTGCTTTGTTGTTTTTTGTCCTTAGCTTTGTGCCTGGTTTGATGGCCCAGCTCAGCTCTAGTGGCAGCCCCTGGGGAGAGGGCTGGGCTGATGCCTGCCTCTCCTCCCTCCATCTCCACAGCTGCTGACTGCTCAGACCTCACAGGGTCTGGCTGTGGGCTGGGCAGGCTCACTTGAGCTGATGGTGGATTAACCCCATAAAAAGATGGCAAAGAAACTGGATTTTCTGTCAGATCAGGCACTGAGCTGGCCACTTGATGGCTGATCCCACACAGTTCTGATCCTTTCTCTGACTTGGAGTGGTTTTGGTATGACCAAGACAAGCGAGGTGGCTTCCAAGCCTTTCTTTGTTGCCACGGGGCTGTGGAGGGGAAAATGGGAAGCAAGAGCAGCAAGAATCCTGCTCTGAACTTGGTGGGATAGACAAAGAGTTTGGGAGGGAGCAGAGTTGTTTTCTCCTCTGCTACTGACGTGCCCTGTGGTCTCAGGCGCTTCACCTCATCTTCCTGTGCCTGCCTTGTCCCATCCTCCTGCCACAGGAGCCCTGGAGAGACAGGGCCAGCCTCTCCCTGTGTGTCTGTGGGATGCTTCACACGGTGGTGTCTGTCACGGGGTGGCCTCTGGACTCTATCACAGCCCTACTACTATTAATAATCCAGAGGATTAGAAAGATAAGCCAGTTACAGCAAGGCTCGGGCTTGTCAGTGCTGTCCACTGGCTTGTGGTATCTCCTAGGTGGGGGAACTGCTCTGCTCTGTTTATTTACAGTCCATAACTTTGCAAATGGCCTAATAGAGGCTCAGGTTTTACTTCTTTGCAAACCCCTCAGCGTAGGAGACATCTGTGCTGACAGAATTATCTTTTTTCTGCTTTTTTTTTTTTCTTTTTTTTCCCTCTTTACCTACAATGGTGCCTTTAAGGAGAGCTGGGCTTTAATTGGAGGCTCAGATGGATCCCTCCCCCTTGGCTTGGGGGAGGATGCCTGACAAGTAGCCTGAAAGTAAAATACAGGCAGACTGAATCCGTGTATCTCAGCCAGGAAGCCCAGGATGCCATATATTTAATATCTGTTTCATCCCCAAGACTCAAAATTACTTTATTTATCTCTGCGTGAAGCGCAATAAAATCCTGCCTTCTTCCATGGGCTGCATTTCAGCAAAAGGCAGCTCGGGGTTGAGGTGTCTGGTGGGGCCACACAGGCACAGGTCCCTGCTGGCTTGGCATGGCCAGGGCTCCCGGTTCTCCCGTGCCAGGGGGCTCCGGGCTCCTGCAGCTCCCGTGGGACGCTGGCAGCGCTGCCCAGGCGGGCTGCAGCATCCCTGGGGTCACGGCAAGGTGAAAGTTGTTTATTCCCTGCTGGAGGATCTAATCCAAGCTGGAGCACAGGGACAGCCCCTTGCTGACTGATCTCCCTCTAGGGGCACTTTTCCTTTTTTTTTTTTTTTTTTTTGATGTGATACTAAGTGGATTTTGTCTCCTGGCTGATACAAGAGGTTTTTTTTTTCCCCTCTCTGGGAGCAGTCGTGGTGTTCCTTTTGCAGAGGGGAAAGACAAGCTCAGAGCAGGGGTTTTAAGAGCCAGCCTGGCCCTGAGGCTGAGCCGTCGATGTCCCCGTGCAGGAAAGCCAGGATGGGACTCCACAACCTAACCTGTGTCCCCAGGCACAGCACGGGGATGATGCTCACACGTGCACAGATAAATTCCTGCTCCTTCCTCCTTCCCAGGCAGGGCTTCCCAGCCACGAGGTTTGAGTGAAACCAAGCAGAGGGTTCCTGTCCCCAAAAATCCAAGGATTTATGAGACCATGCAGCTCCTTCCAGCTGTGGGACCTGACTTATCCTGACCCAGCAGCCACACTGGAACCCGGTCACACATCTCTCTCTTCTCTTTCCTGCTCTGGGATTTTACAAGGGGGGTTTAGGAGAGATGCTGCGTGTGTGGAAAGAAGGGATGAGGTGCACGTAAGGAGCTTTTACAGTGTGGCAGATCTCACCTGGGATCAGCACAGCCACGCTGAGCATTTTCAGTGCTGCAGGAGAAAAGAATTCCCAGCCACGTCAGAGAGGCTGGGCTGCTTGTGCCATGGGAAAAGGGAGGAGAAGGAGCTGGTGAGTAATCTCCCTGGGCTTGCCTTGCTGCTGGCATGGAGGGACAGCTCCCTGACTGTGTGGCTGCCTGCTGGGTTGTGTGTCAGCCCTCTGCAGTGAGCTGAACTTTCTGCACCTTCTTCCCCCTCTTTGCCGTCAATCCAAGAGTATTCCCTGCCCCACAGGTGAGATCTCAGCCCCCAGTGCCCCCTGGCTGCCGTGTAAATGTTATTATTCCGTGTTCCTGGAGAACAGCTTTGCCCTGTGGTCCCTCCTGGCTGCTCTCAGCACGGGCAGGGGTGGAACAGCCCTTCCTTCCACAGAGTGAGCTCCCCCCGCTCAGCAGCCTCCTCTGCCACAGCAGGCCTCAAAGGGAGGTTTGGAAAGGACAAACTGAAGAAATTTGGCTGTCAGATTCATTCTTGAGAGGGATTTTCTGGTGCCTATCCAGAGATTTGTTGCTATGTGTCAGCTTTTCTAATGGTGCTCCTCTGGGGATTCTCTGACTTGTTCCCAGTCCATGTGGCACAGGAATTTTGTTTCTAGGAGTGGCAGCGTGGAAATGGGACCAGACACCCCAAAACTGAGAATGGAGAAAAATCATTTGCTGGAGGCAGGTCCAGGCATACAGGACTCATCCCCTTCCCTCAGGGGAACAGGCCAAGCACTTGCTCTGCACCAAACTGGCATCTTTGGGAATGACCCCAAATTTATGACCTGTACCCTGTAACACTGAGCACATCCCTAAAGCAGAGGGATTTTCACCTACAAAATAGATTCAAGAAGGGTTTATTTAGTTCCTGATTCCCCAAGTTTTCTCCGAGGTGGAAACCCTTCACCACAGCTTTGGATGTGGAGCAGTGCCCAAAGCATGCTCCAGGCTGTTCCTACTGGCTTGAGGTGTTGTTGGGGTCTCTGGAGGGTAGCAGTGGGGCTCTGGGCAATTTCTGGACCCAGATTTTAGGGATCTTATGGAGATTCTTTATTGGCATCTCCCCAGACTGGACTCTCTCACCCCAGTGTCTCCAGTCTCCTGCTGCTCTCCCCTTTGACGGCACTGGGGCAAGTTAATAAATAATTCCTGAGGTTTCCTGGGGTGATACAGACCAGCTGACACCCAGGGTGACCCTCCCTGCGGCCGACTGCCAGGTGACCCCCCCAGAAGACAGGAACCATGTCTGGGAGAGCTTGTCCCCAGGCTGGGAGCAGGGCTCTCGTGACAAGGGCACTGTTTACAGGAGAGGGGAGGCTTCGGGGTTTTCACACTGGGATTTGGGAATGTTCCCCCCACCCTGCTCCTCCTGAGTAGTTGGTCAGAAGTGTTTATCAAGGGCTAGAAAGGAAACCTGTGTGTATAATACCCCGACCAGAAAGCCAGAAAAATCTCCATGAAACCACAGGGTCAGCCTGGCAGATTTGCAGCATTAATTTACTGCTGGCTTAAACAAATAGAGGCAGGTTTGCACTCCTGCCTCCTCCTCTGCCATCCCACACTCCAGAGAGCAGCCAGGACAGCAGCCAACTCTGCTATTGGATTCTCGGCCCAGCTCTGGATGCTCCTTGATGCCCATCTCTGCCCCTGTCAGACCCAGAGGTGAGGCTCAAAAGTGAATTCCAGGAGCCACAGCATCCCCACACAGGATCCAGGATCCCCACACAGGATCCAGGATCAGAATGCCTCATTTTAAAATGAAATTTTGAACAATGTATCCCTCAGCATGGATCGCTGAGCTGCTGCTCCAGCTCTGGTGATGCCTCAGGTTTAGCTTTTCTATTTTTCACATTCTGTGCTGCTTTAGTGTGTGGGTCTGGGTTTCATATTAAGGGATGGTGAGCTCTCGTCACAGAGCAGGGAGACAAAACAATTCCTTCTCCAGCTGGGGACGAAGGATAAATGATCCAAATCTCAGGCTCAAGAACATAAACAACATGAGTTGCAGGGAGAAAACAAGCAGGATGGGACTGCATAACCAAAAGCTGGAATTGGACATATAATTAACTTCAATATGCAAATGGAGCAGAACTAATAGAAGTGAGAGACCCCATGAGCGGTCCTCACCATGGAGCAATGATTCCTGCTGGAATCCCCCTCCCTCTGAGGGGCAGGGGGGCTCAGGAGTCTCCCCAGGAGCTGCTGGGTGAATTGTCCCCATCGAGGCTCTGAGCTGCGGTGGATGCAGGGAAATGCTGCTTAGCTCTGACCCCACTTCCCCTCTGGTGACGTTAATTCTCCTGACCCTGTGCCTGCTGCTCTCCTGTGTCCTTGCAGCTCACAGGGAGCGAGGGAGGCGGGCAGGAGGCTCGGGAAGGGCAGGGCACTCCTGATCCCGGGTCCTGCTGCTTGCTGAGCCCGCAGGAAATCAGTGCTGTGCCCCAGGGATGCCTTGGGAAGGCTGCCCTGGAACAGGGGCTGGACAGAGCTAAAGAATAAAGCAGGGATTTATTAAAAGCCTCAATGGATCCACCTTGGGCAGCACAAGAGCCCAGCCAGGGCTGCACCCAAGATGAACCAAAATGGTCACAAAAATGGATGACTGGTCAGGAGGGCTCTCACTTTTATAAGTTCTGCTCCATTTGCACATTGCAGTTCATTGTCCCATTCCAGCTTTAGCCCATGCAGTCCCATCCTTCTTGTTTTTCTCTCTTCAGCCCACGTTGTTTGTGGTCTTGGGCCTGAGATTTGGATCATTTGTCCCTGGTCCCCAGCTGGAGAAGGAATTGTTTTGTCTCCCTGCTCTGTGATGAGAGCTCACCATCCCTTAATATGAAACCCAGACCCACACACTAAAGCAGCACAGAATGTGAAAAATAGAAAAGCTAAACCTGAGGCATCACCAGAGCTGGAGCAGCAGCTCAGCGATCCCTGCTGAGCGATACATTGTTCAAAATTTCATTTTAAAATGAGGCATTCTGATCCTGGATCCTGTGTGGGGATGCTGTGGCTCCTGGAATTCACTTTTGAGCCTCACCTCTGGGTCTGACAGGGGCAGAGGTATCCTGCTGCTGTTGGATAGTCCAGAGCAACTTAATATTTAACTCAAATTTATATCAGTGCTCCTAAAAACGCCCTCACTGAGGGTCATTCTGCCTCTTTAGGATCATAAAACATGGTCCTTCATGTCTCCTTGGACCTCCCTTTTACATCTACTCTCTGTAATTGTGTGATCTGAAGATGAGTGTGAGAAGAGGCTCAGATGTTTAAATGTGTGATGAGAGGGGATGAATGGTTCGGATCAGGGGCCAGCTCTGAGCTGTGACAGGAAGGGTTTGTGGTGGTCCAAACTTCTGATCCATGCCTTGAATCTGCCTTTAGGGAGGGATGCTGTGGCTTTGTCAAGTCTGTCACTCAAATCAGGATGCTTTCCTTTGGAAAAGCAGCTCCATGGGAGTGGAAGGATGTCACACAGCATGAGATGCTCTGGGATTGGATGTTCCTGCAGGAGCTGGAGCAGAGAGCAGCATTTCCACTGCTTCCAAAAGCAAGAGCTGGCAGCTTGGCATATCTTGGGAAGCTCCTCTGCATATATACACAGATTTTATCATATACACCTTTTAAAAATTACAAATACATTTTAAAAAATCCAAACAGATATGAAATTTCTCATCACCATATCAGAATTGCTCATTAAAAAAAAAAAGGAAAAAAAGCATTAATCTTTATAATGGGGCCAGTGGGTCAGCACTGGCCTCTGTGAGAAGGTGACTTTGCCGTGTGAGTGCCAACTCCAGGTTATTTGTCTTTGCAGGCATTACAGGTCTGGCCCAGATTGTGTTAGCAGCCCACTGTAATCTCCTTGAAACTCCCCAAAAATGGGGTTTGGGCCCAAAAATCTGGGCTTTGGAGCAGAAAGGAGGAGTATTTTTGTTCTCCTTTTGCCTTTAATTTCTTTTCTCATCTCTTTGAGTGCAGCCCTTCCCTCCCTGGAAGGTGCTGTCACTACGCTCACTTTTCCAATTCCAAATCCCAACACTGGGATAAACCTCAGTCGAGTTTTCCAAAGGGCTGGAGGTGGTGTCAGGGCCATCTGCTCTCCAGGCCATTAGAAGAATTTGCAGGGTAAAGCTTTGCCATGTGTTCCCTGCAGATTACACACACCTTTGGCTGTGCTCTTGTTGTTAGCTGCTCATTATTGGGGGGTTTGAAAAGCTTTCCTTATAAATGCCCTGGGTCCCAACCACACGTGTTGTATCAGTGGTTTTATAATGACCCATTTGGAATTATTTAGCCAGGGAACCTTGGAGTTTTTTTCCTTTCAATGTGTCCTTGTAAGATGCCCAACTTCTACAGTTAGTCTATGAATGTACCCACACTATTAGATCCACTTGTTTATAATAGCAACCAAATGTCTTCAAATATTCAAGCCTCCTTTTATTTTTTACAGCACTGGCAATAAGCCTTTACATGTTAACTCTTGGCCTCTCTGGGTAACCTCTTATTTAAAAGCAACTTAATTGACTTTACCAGGCCTGGGCTATTTTTCATTTCTTCCTAGAGGACTCATTACTGGAGATGGATGTTTATAAACTGGATCTGGATCCTTCTCTCCCTCTCTCTCTCTCTCTCTCTCTCTCTTTCTCTTACACACACACACAAAACCAACCTATTTTACCCCTTCCTGCCTGTTTACATTAGCAGGCCATAATCATATTCATGGCTTCACATAGTTTGGCCAGGATTTTTGCAGCAGTGACCCAGTGGAAAGTGAAAAAATCAAATAGGTGAACAGCAAGTGCTGAAAGAAACCAGAAAATGCTGAAATACTCAGGATTTTAGGGATTTGTGTCTAAATGAGATGGGCAGGAGTAGAGAGATTTGATTCTTTGGAGCAGGTAGGTTTGTGATGTCAAACAGGTGTAAAGCAGTGGTAAACTGAGCCCAATGCTGGGGTTTTTCATTCCTTCTTTCCCTTTGGGAGTAGTGGTATCATAATTATTTAGGAAAAGGGTGACAGTTCGGGTCAAGCTACAATCCTTGGCATAACAGATCCTCCAAAATTCCACCCAATAACCTGCAAAAGCTTAAGGCACGAGAATTTAATCTGTGTAAACCTGCTGAGAAGGGCACACTCAAATCCAGAGCCTTGGAGTATTTAATGCATCAGACCCTCAGCCCAGCCTGTGCTGTAAGAATTTTCCTGGTGCCATTGGATCCACTCTGATTTCCATCAGTGGAACATCTGGTGCTTTGTGGTCATGTCCCTGGCTCGGTTTAAATCCGCAGACCTGTTCTGGCAGAGAGGCTCCCAAGCCCTCTGTGTTTGTTCAGGGTCTGAGCCGTTCTGTGTAACCACTGGGAAGGCCACACTGCTCTTCTGTACCTCCATCTGCACCTCCTGAAATTCCTAGGGGACGTGAGGGAGGTGGAAACACCTATTCTTCATCCTCTTTTTGCCCTATTTCCACTTTACACATGATCAGTTAGGGGATTTTTTTCATCATTTTAGGTCTCTGGTCAGCAGAGAATTGCAACACCTTCCACCCTTCTCAGGCCAGCAGAATTCCTGGGGAGGATTTTCCTGCTTACTTTTTAATTTGCCCATGTTTTGTTGTGTCTTGTCCTCTTTTCTGGGCCAGGTTCTCATTCACCCAGCAGGTCTCCACCAGCTGCCACTGCTCTGGAGAACGACCCAAGGGATTCAGCTGTGGGATCCCAGATTTTTGATGAGGCGCTTTGCCTCACAGACCCCTCACGGCTGATCTCATTTTCAGAGCTCCACAAGATGCCCCTGGAAGAGCTGAGAGAGAAAAGTGGGCAGTCAAGCTCCAAGATTGTCAGATTTATCTTATTTACTAAGATCTGGTGCCTCCTGCACCACTACCCCAGACTCAAACTAATCCAGATCGATTTGATGACACCTGCAGGAAGCACAGGGAACCCCAAAACATGTGGGGGCTTCCCTGCCTTGCTGTTGAACCCTACCCTCAAAATTAAGGGTCTCTCTTACCCTTTTCACCACGATCTGGTTTTTAACAACAATTTTTTGTTGTTTTCCAGTGTTCCTCTGGGGTGTGTTTGGCACTGCTCAGCAGGAGGGTGCAGTCCCCGTGCCCCGCTCTGTGTGTGAGCAGTGCTCCTGCTGTGGTCCCTGCCCTCCTGCCACCCCTCCCTGCACACTCCAGCCTCACCTTCTGCCCCATCTCTCTCTGGGACTAATAATTCATTTTTACTGGATTGTGGATAAAACCACAATTAAAGAATCTGGATTTTGAATAATCCTCCAGCCACCTTTCCCTGAATTTCATCATCACAAATAATTTTGGGCTATTTCTCTGTCCTTTCCTCTTGCTTTTCTCTGTCATTTTTCCTTCCCTTTTTAATCTTCTCTGGCCTTTCATGAGCTCCCTTAACTGGGTAGCATCTGCCAATTTTATTAATGGGCTGTGTAATCCATTTACTGGGTCATTAATGAAAATATTAAATAAGGCCAGACCTAACAAAAGATCCTTGGAGTACTCTGCAAGATACCTCCCACAAGTGTAACACTTGGCTTGGTGCCTTTCTGGCAGGTCTGAATCCACAAAGAAATGTTCTTATTATTGTTATTATTATTGTTATTATTACTGGCACGAGGTGACAACCAGAAATCCCAGCCAAAGGCCAGGTTTCTGTGGCCATAGGCATGGTGCACACATGCTCTGGTTATTTATTAGAAAACAGCAGAGTTTCTCTGTGAGGGGGGGTCTGCTTTGCTCCAAGAGCTGCACAAAGAAGAGGCAGTCCCAGGGTGGCTACAGCATGAAAAAAGCGACCTCAGTGAAGGATGGGAAGGGTGACAACGGGATCAAGGCCACTGCCAAAGGTTTGCCCTCTGACAGTGCCCCTCAGGCAGAAATCACTTGTCTCCATCTGCTTGATTTTACCTTTTCAAAGTGTGTCAGCGCTGGATGCTTCATTACCAGTCCCAAAATTACCCTTTTTGTAAAGCCCAGAATCCTAAGGGGCGTGGAAAAAAAAGAAAATTTAGAAACCATTCTGTGTCTTCTGCTGCTGCTTGCTGGATTAGCTGAGTGCCTGGTAGGTGACACGAGCAGAGGGGATCAGGTTGATTTTTAGGAATCCCAGCTAGATGTCAATGCAGGGGATGATGAGAGGAGCTCAGAGCTCAGCAGGTGGTGCCACAAAGCCACAGCAACCTGGACAGAGAGCAGAGGGGGAATAGAGCAGAATGTCCAGTGAAAGAGATTCTGGTGGACTTTCTGCTGGAAAATGTGAATTTCCAGAGCTGCTTTCAGCACTGGAATATCCATCTATCTCCCAGTCAAAATCCCACTGTTCAGGTTTTTAAGATCTCGAGTTAATCAAGATCAATGCCTGGGTATATAAATTGTGTGTATCAGGTGTTTAAAGAAGTATTTGTGTGCACACACCCCGATGTTTACTGACAATTCTTTTGATATCAGCCCATTTATCAAACATCCTGGATGCTGCAGGTTTAAGGCCTTAAAGTTGCATTTTGGGAAACCTATCCCAGTGGATGTGGATAAAATATTTTTCTATGTTCTCCTTTCCAGGTGCATTTCCCACAACATCTGTGTGTACACCAGGACCCCTCCGTGGCTATATGGGGCAAACAAAGTCTTTTTTGTAACTTTGCAGCTCAATTTGAGCAGCTTTCAGGACTTCCCAGAGCTCTTTGCAGACCCTGAAGTCCAGGCAAAAAAACAAACAGGAAGGGTTAGGGGTTGGGGTGGGGGGGAGAAGGAGAGGTTTCTATGGAAAAGAAGAAATTTCTGACCACGTTCCTTTTATTGGCCTGGAGGAACCCTCGAGATTAACAACCACCAACCCCCCCCTTCCCTGCCAGCCCCCCCTGCAACCCCGAGACCTTAAACAATCCGGTAGAAGGTGTGACTTCAAACTTGGTGGTAGGGATAAAGAGAAAGGAAGCCGGAATGTAAGCACTTGTGTGATGTGATTATTCCCAGAAATGCCTCGACATCTCCCCGCTGGCCCAGCCCGGCCGCCAGCGGGGCCGGGGAGCTCGCAGTGAGGTGCTGACCGCGACTGCCGCGACTCTGTGATACCTTATCGGGCCAGGCAGTGTCCCCTCGTAGTTACAAGCGGAAATAGGGCCAGGAGCCAGCCGGGCCCTCTGCCAGGGCTGCCCGGCATCCATGAGACCTCTGCCGAGCCCCCCACCAAGGTAAAGGGGCTCCGCTGCACCCCCCGGCCGGCCCTGCCTGGGGACCCCCCGGCTGGGCTGGCACCTGGGGATGGCTCCAGGGACCACAGCCGGGGCTGGCACCGGGGCACCCGAGCGGGGATGGGGAATGGGGATGGGCAATGTGGGGCCTGACACGCGTGGGGCGGATCCCACAGCAGGGAGGTGTTGGGGGCCCACCCGTGGGTGCGGGGAAATTGGGGTGCACGGGCTGGGAGTGTCTGACCGCTGCTTCTGGGCTTGCTGGCCATCCCCACCAGAGGAGAGGGCAGAGATTTTGGGGTAGGTTTGGGTGAGAATTTTGGGTGCGAATGTGCCTAAAGATGCTGTGGTAGAACTCACCATGGTGCTTCTTCAGTGCTTGATTATGAATTTATTCACCTGAAGTGATACTCGGTTTGCCAGCTCTGATCCCATATGTCAGGAGAGAAAAACAATGCGCCTATTCTCTCTCATAAATACATTTTTTCATTATTTAAATAATTTCATTTACAGGGGAGGTGGAAGCGAGAGGGCTAATGTAGAACAGGTGTTTTGATTTCACGTTCCTCTTTGAAAAGCAAATCTTGCCATTTGGAGCCCCTATTCACCCTTGGTTGGCGAAGAAATTAATAATAGAGGTTGTTTAGGAATTCATCAAAGAAAACCCCATCCCCTTTCTCCGCCTCCCCTTCCCTGAGCCGTCGGTGGGATCCAGCACCCCCTGATTGGAGACAGCACAAAGCTTTGGTGTTTGATTTTTTTTTTTCAATTATTATTTATTCTTTTGTTGTTGTTGTTGTTGATTTTACTTTCCAGTGCGCTGTTTAGCGCTGTGACTTAGGAACTTGGCACAGAATAAGAGGGGCTGGCTCTTCCTCGCCGTGGGCTGTGAGGGATGGGGCGAGCAGGGAGAGCCAGCCCGGATGCGGAGGGGCGGTGGCTTTCCCGCTCCATCCCCGCTCCATCCCCGCTCCATCCCCGCTCCATCCCCGCTCCATCCCCGCTCCATTCCCGCTCCATCCCCCCTCTATCCCTCCTCCATTCCCTCATTATTCCGTCTGGGAGTCGGGATGGGAATACACGTGGGTTTGGAGAGCTGCTCCTGAACCCCCCCGGCCCTTCCAGGGATCTGCCCCACATCTCCACCACTGCTCGTGCCCAAAAAGTAGTTCAGTATAAATATCTTTTTATATTTATATATAAAATAGAAATATAGAAAATAAAAATATCTAAATAAATATATAACTCTGTACCTTTATAAATATATATCTATATATATATTTCTTTGCTATTTCTCCTTCTCTCCTACCCCGTGAATAATAAAAACCACAGACCCGCGGCCCGGCGGCTCCGTGTGTCCATCGGGTGACACAAAAGGTGTCTGGATCTTGTAAAGGTGCCAGGGGCACGGGTTCCATTCATCCCCAGCTCTCAGAAACAACTCGGGGACACGGGGATGAACGAAATGTTTGGGTTGGTTTGGGTTTTGTTTTCTTTCTTCTTTTTTTTTTTTTTTTTTTTTTTTTCCTTTTATAATTATCACCCATCAGAAAAAAAAAAATGTTTTTTGATGATTTTCATGTTGCCTGAGAGCTACAAGGTTCCTCCCGGCTCATGTCCCGGGGTTCACAAAAATGAAAAGCAGTGGTAGAAATGAGGTAAATGGTTACACCGGGAAAAAAAATGTTTGCACGGGGGTGATTTCGAGTAAGACAGGGACTGGAGAATTAACATCGAGTTTGTAAAGCGAGGGTAACAAGTGCCACGCCGTTTAGCGGGGGCTGGTTTTAGGACGGGGTTTTAAATAAGCCTAAAACCTGAGTAACTTCTGGCTTATATTCACCAGTGTGAGGATAAAATGAATACAGGATCCTAAATGATGTTTGCGCCTAAACTCAGCCAAATATTTGGCAGTTCAAGAGCCCCGTTTTGCTCTTGATTTCAGGGCTTGGGCTGCTGCTGTGGGAAAGCCGTGGGTAAATGCATTTCCGAAATTTCATTTCTCCAGCCTGATCCAGCTATAGATGCTTGTGCCCAAGCAAATTCCTGCCTGCCGCTGCTGCCTGCTCCGAAAATATAGATTTTCCTGGATCCCAGGGCAATTTTCTCCATCCTTCTCTTTGCGAGGCTGCTCCGTGCTGCAGAAACCCCGGCTCATTTCCCCAGATAACTTTAATATTCGCCACGAAGCCGAAGGAATGAGCTGGCCCGTTCCTCCTTTGCCTTTAAAGGTTGTTTCAAAGCTTTGATTTGAGCTCAGGGTGGTTGGAGGGCGCTGCCCGCACCCCTTTTGAAAAGCCAAGGGGGAAATCAGAAATTAAACATCTCCGAGATGGAGAAAGACCTGTGGAAACTCTCCAGACACTCAATCCCGCCCGGGAGCTCTCCCTGGCCGAAAGCACGGCCGGGTTTGTCCCAGCAAGTGCATGGCGAGAGAGATTGGTGATTTCAATTAGCTAGGGAGGAAAAGAGAAATGTTTTCTGTGTGGAAAACAAGGAATTCGCCTCCTTTTCCAAAGGAGAGGTAAAAAGAAAAAGTTGTGAGTTTGGGGTTTTTTTATCTCTTGTAATTTCTCTCACGAGTGGCTCTAATTTGGCAGCGATCGCTGGTTTTTAATCCCGAGCCTAACGGGAGCCGGGCTTTGTGCGAGGCCAGGCAGCTCCTTCCCCTCGCAACACTCGTCTTCCAAGCTCATATTCCCTACAAAACGCTTTAATCCCCCTCAAAAAACAAAAAAACAAAAAACCCCGAAACGTTCAGTGATTCTCTCTAATGCCCCCCAAAATATCTCATTAAAACCAACCCAGCCCCACCGTTAAACCCGGATTTACGGGAAACCACTTCGGACGCAGTTTGGGGGAATTTGTTCCTTTTTTCCCCCCGTCTTTTAAAAGTAAATCTTTTTCTCTCCCGTTAGAACGCTCCTGAATTTCTCCCCCCTCCCGCTTTTGGCTGGGGGAACGGTGTAATTTAAATCCGCCCTTCAGCCCGAACAATAGGGGCCGTAAACCCAGACTCTAAGAAAGTTGTCGGCAGGGACGGAGGAACCGCAAACACATTTTTTCCCCCCAACCATACAATGTGGAAACTCTTAAAGGGCGCTATCTGTAGACATCTTGCAATCACTGGTCTTCCTTGTCATCTGAAGGAGAAAGGGGGAAATATATTAAGTGAAGACACACTTTAAAATTACTTATACATTTCAAACATGCTGGCAAAGGGAACTGCCTGATAAACTCTTGCCCAGATTTCCTTTTTCTCGGGTAAATTATTTCAAGTTGTTATACAAATATCTCCCGCCCCTCTCCTTCCCCCCCCCCCGCCCCGCTCCTTCCCCGGATTTAATT